>NW_027361669.1:23600000-24057500 GCF_039654945.1 Dendrobates tinctorius
GACACTGTTATGTTTCCTGCTAGAATATATCTAGCAGGAAACACAACACTGCCATCAGGAACAAGAGGCAATGCGGCACAATAAAGCAATACAATGCACAATGCAGTCACTGTTGATCCTGATGACACGGTTATGTTTCCTGCTAGATGCTAGAATATATCTAGCAGGAAACACAACAGTGCCATCAGGAGCAAAAGTCAAAGCAGGAGCAATACAGCAATACAATACACATTGCAGTCACACTTGATCCTGATGACACTGTTGTGTTTCCTGCTAGAATATATCTAGCAAGAAACACAGCAGTGCCATCAGGAACAAAAGTCAAAGCAGGAACAATACAGCAATACAATGCACAATGCAGTCACTGTTGATCCTGATAACACTGTTATGTTTCCTGCTAGAATATATCTAGCAGGAAACGCAACAGTATCATCAGGAACAAAAGTCAAAGCAGGATCAATACAGCAGTAAAATACACAATGCAGTCACTGTTGATCCTGATAACACTGTTATGTCTCCTGCTGGAATATATCTAGCAGGAAGCACAACAGGGTCATCAGGAACAAGAGTCAAAGCAGGAACAATACAGCAATACAACACACAATGCAGTCACTGTTGATCCTGATAACACTGTTATGTTTCCAGCTAGAATATATATAGCAGGAAACACAACAGTGCCATCAGGAACAAGGGTCAATGCAGCACAATAAAGCAATACAATGCACAATGCAGTCACTGTTGATCCTGACAACACTGTTAAGTTTCCTGCTAGAATATATCTAGCAGGAAGCACAACAGTGCCATCAGGAAAAACAGTCACTGCAGCATCACAGAGCAGGGAAATACTTACTAAACACCTTTTTGGAACTTGGAGAGGCACTGTCCCAGCCATCCATCAACGCTGTTGCCACCTCATTCCAGAGCCTCCGGGTCACCACAGTGTCCTTGTACTGCTGGTCATGGCTGTCCCACAATGTGACACCCTCCTGGACCAGGCAGATAAGGTGCTCATTGTCCAAGTAAACGTCTTCATCCCGTTGTGGAACCTAGAAAAAAAAGAAACAGAAAAGAAGAAAGATAGAAGATGAAAAACAGGACAGAAAAAAAATGACTTTGAATGTCTCCTTTTTTTTTTTTCTTTAAATTTTTTTTTTTTTCTGTATTACCATATACTTACATTCCGTCTCACCACCGGGACTTGGCAAGGCTGCTCCCACTGTTCGGCCTCACTTGCCGTATCTGATGATGTCTGAAAAAGAACAAAAATGATTACACATTTTTAGATGTGGGAGCTATACTTACCCAAAGGCAGGAAGATAATCACCTCACGCTCTGCTTGGTCCAGTTCTTGCTGGGATGGGTTGTATTCATCCTCAGAAGACATGCTGCAAGTAAAAAAAAAAAACATTAGTACATAATACATTTCAAAGGCCAGGCAGACATACAGATTTTAGAATGCTCACATTTTGGTTGCTGCAGCTTGGATCCAAAGTTGGAAGGCTGTCTTGTCTCTTTAAGGCTGTCTTGTCTCTTCAAGGCAGTCTGTAGAGTAGTGGTCTGACAGTGCAGACACATTTCTTTTATCTAGACTCCTCTCAAGCAATGTTGCTTGTGTAGGGGGTGGTTTAAACAAGTGTCTAGACATTGTTTACTCAGAAATCGCATGCGCTGACAAGCCATGCAACCCCATAGACTGTAATGTTATTTTTTTGCGCATTCCGTGCGCATGCACTTTTTTTTACAAGGTTGGGCGGAACAAAAAATGCAACATGTAACGTCTGGCGCATCTGGGTGCACACCTGGAAAAAGCACAGTGCCCAAAAACACTGATGAACGTATGCAAGCTCTAGACCCTGCGCCCACCATGTTAAAGATAGGGGAGCATTGTGCATGCGACCGATAGCGCACGGTGCGCTGCGCGATAAAATGCTAATGTGAAACCAGTCTTAATTAGTGTTTTTAGATGAAGTATTTTTCTCCCTATAGTTTTTTTAGAGCTTCATCGGAGCCATCCTGCTTGGTAGTTTAAATACTTTCTTCATACTGTTAATTGCCCCTCTTACTTCTTTGTTTAGCCACAGTGAGTTTTTCCTATTTCTTGTCCTTTTATTCCCACAAGGTATAAACCGCTTACAGTGCCTATTTAGGATGTTCTTAAACATTTCCCATTAATAGCGTTGAGCGATACCTTCCGATATCGGGAAATATCGGATCGGATTGGATCGGACCGATACCCAAAAAGTATCGGATATCGCCGATTCCGATACCGGAAACCAATGCAAGTCAATGGGACAGAAATATCGGAATTAAAATAAACCCTTTCTTTCCTTGTAAGTTAATTCTACATGAAGGAAAACAATTAAGAATAATGTAGAATGTATTGGGGGAGGTGGAGGAGACATTAAAGGCATAGAGGTTTAGCCCAATCAAATGGAATAGCAGGAATTTATTTTTTTTATAAGACTTTCGTAGTTACAAAGATATTGACTATGTTAAAGGGGTTGTGTAGCAATAGAGGGAGACGTTCAGAAAAGGCACATGTTGGCGTAGTGTTGGAACGGAGTGCTTCATCTAGCTTGGAGGTTGACTGAGCCCCTGACCCGGAGGACACGGCACGGATGCGGGCACCTGTATGCACAACAGACTGTGAGTAAAGCTTTGGAACTACATGCCCTGGTGTCCTCCAGTTATTCCTGCGCCAACACACTCAGTACTGCTACATCTCTATGCCTGACACTGCACCATCTACGTCTCTTCACTACCTCTCCATCTACACTGCCCTGGGACTACAGCCCTACCTGTGGAGGGCCACAGCATCATTGCTGCACCACACCATCTGTCCCAGAGGATCTGTCTACAGTGTCGGCTTAGCATCTTCATTGCCGAACACCACAGGTGGCGTCACGAATCATTCACTCATAAACTTTAATCATCATCCACACGTTCAAGATTTCCCTTTTACAATGGACGCCCAGGGCCACGGACCGGGTCACAGCTACCGTGACATCTCCCATTGAAACCAACGGGCCCGGTACCGAGTACCCCACCAGCCCTGGCGGGTGATCCAACTTGGTGGAGAAACATAACAGAACAGGTTGTCCGGGCTTTTCATATAATCTCAGTGCATATCTAGGCTGCAGAATGCTGACAATAAGTAATTTACCTTCTGTGGCTAGTCTGCACGGTTTCCAAGATATCATCTCTTGCTTCTAAGATAAACGTCCGGGGGGGGTATTCTGGCATTGAAATGAGAACTTGTCATTTCCTCCTCCCTCACTAGTTTCACTTTCCATAGATCACTGTTCAGCGCGTGTCTGGGGGAGGAGCAGCTGGGTGGTCTGCTTGCAGCCAATCACAGCCATGCCATTAGTTAACATGCCTACATGCCTAACAGGATGTGATCACACTTCCTAGGATTCCTCATTGGCTGAATCAAATCAAACTTGCTCATAGCATTATGGGAACTTCCGATTCCGGTGTTCGATATGCAAAAAGTATCGGAACTCAGTATCGGAATTCCGATACCGCGAATATCGGCCGATACCCGATATTTGCAGTATCGGAATGCTCAGCACTACCCATTAATTATCTGTATTCTTATTTCTGAGGACATTGTCCCAGTCAACCAGATTAAGGGCATCTCTAAGCTGGTCAAACTTTGCCTTCCTAAAGTTCAGTGCTTTTATGACTCCCTGACAAATCCCCCTGGCAAAAGACAAGTGAAACTGTACAATATTTTGGTCGCTATTTTCTAAATGCTCGACAATCTGCAGATATGTTATTCTGTCAGGTCTATTAGATAGTATTAGGTCTAAAAGTGCTGCTCCTCTGGTTGGATTTTGCACCAATTGTGAAACCAGAATCCTGTTGCCTTTATGGGTTTTGCTGGTCTCTGTTTTCCAGTTGACATCCGGTAGTTAAAGTCACACATAACAAGGACCTCATTATGGATTGCAGCTTCATCTATCTGCCTCAGTAGATGGATGCTGCCTTAGGTCCTGGATGCTGGACTGGTGTCTTGAAATTGTCCCACACCCTTGACAGTGTACCCCTGCTACTGCTGCGTGTCTCCCTAGCCTCTCCTCCTTGACTGGGCAAGGAAGCTTTCCCCTTGCTGCTATCGTTGTTTGATGGTAATTTTTTCAATATAATTTTCCACAATGACCTTCTGGTAGAGCACCATTTTAGAAGAACTCTCTACCTCAGGAAGAGTTCTCCTTGTATCGCTGGTCTAGCAGGGTGAACAACCAGTACCCTTTTTGGCCAAGATGAATGTAATGTGCAGGTCATGGGAAGGACAGCAGTAAATAAAGTCAGCCATATGTGCCAAGCTCCATATAGCCAACACATTCCTGTCTCCACCATGATGATGACTCTCCATCTCCTCCTCCTCCTCTTCCCTCTCATTCTCATTCCCATCCTCAGCCCATCAATGTAGGAGAGACAGGACAAAGATTGTGTGCTACTAGCCTCTGTTGCGCTAGTCACCAGCTCCTGTTCCTCCTCTTCCTTCTCAGTGTCCACCTCCTCATTGATTCTCAATTCATGCTCTGCAGATGAGATGAGGTTGGGCTGGCTACAATCTCTCTGTGTTATGTCTTCCTTTATCCCCACCTGATCCGCAGGGAAAGCTTCATGTTTAATTGTGAGCAGCGACTGTTTAAGTAGGCACAAAAGCGGGATCGTTGCGGTGACTATGGCATTATTGCCTCTCACCAACTTTGTGGAGTCTTCAAAGTCTTGGAGAACAAATGTAAGATATCCATGCCCGCTCTTCAGTTGTTATACACACAAGCTGACCAGAATATCAACGGGCGTGTTGGAGCTGGTACTCAATCACTGCCTTCTCTTGCTCACAAAGCCTTGCCAGCAAGTGCAGTGTGGAGTTCATCACGTGGTGACGTCACACACCAATCAGTGAGCTGGTACTTGTGTGTGCTAATGCAGTACTGCCAGAGCGGCAACAACTGTAGCCGACTTGTGGAAATGGGTGCTGATGCAGGGTCTGTTGAACAGAAGCTAACAAATCTAGCTAGGTTTTCAGAAACTGCTGAACTACCAAATTGAGCTCATGTGCCAAGCATGATACATGTGTGAGCTTGTCAAGCTTCACAGCTGCCACCAGGTTACCATTATCACACATGACCATGCATGCAAAAACCACAGATCTGTCAGGTCTGTTATTCCTTTAAGCTACTCTTCTGCGGTGTGTGGTTTGTCTCCTAGACAAATTAGCTTTAAAAACACATGTGACATGCACACATGTGAACAAGTCTGTTGGACAATGCTCACACCACCCACTGACCGAAACACAAACAAAAAGCACAGAATAACAAATGTGCAGAAATACCTTGCAGTTAGACATATGACAGTAGTCAGCAAGTACTGATAAAAAGTAACAACAAATACAGGGTATTTAGTCGATACGTTTTTTTGCAAAAAAATGTATGCCAAGCTGCTCCACCTTGTCAAGGTAAACCGTATTGAAGCAGTCCCTATCTAATGGATTTTAAACCTGAACATATGAACAGTGTCTAAATGGACAGGATTAAGACAGGCGCTTTCTAGTATGGGCACGTGGTGTAAGACAGCTCCATATGTGCATGTCATACAAGAGATATGGGTGGGGTCTCTCAAATCATGCATAGGCACGAAAAAAACTGGATTAAAAACACATGTGACATGCACACATGTGAACAAGTCTATGTTTTCTTTAGTGCCTCTACAAAAAGAACTTGAACCGCACATCTTGTAAATCTTTACCTGTGAGAGACCTTGCAGAAAGCTCCTTGTGTCTTGAACTGTGCTCAGTGTTGCTAGGGTTCTCACATAAAATATTGATCTGATTATGATTTGTCTTGTGTTTCTTCACTCTGCATTTTTTCATTGATAAAAAATAACTATTAAATTGCAACTTCTATTTTTTCAAATTATCCTTAATTTTTTGCATTTTTTCCACACGTGCTTAAAATTTTTGCATAGTACTCTATATTTTTTAACCCCTTCCTGACATCCGACGTACTATCCCGTCCATGGGACCCGGGCCCCTATGCCCATGGACGGGATAGTACGTCTACCGCGATCAGCGGCGCCCACGTGGTGAGCGCCGCTGATCGCGGCCGGGTGTCAGCTGATTATCACAGCTGACACACGGCACAATGTGTCAGGGGCGGTCACGGACCGCCCCCGACACGTTAACCCCTTGCACACCGCGATCAAACATGATCGCGGTGTACCGGGGTTTAAAGGGAAGCATCGGCAGGGAGGGGGCTCCCTCCGTGCTTCCCTGAGCCCCCCACGGCAGCGCAATGTGCAGCGCTGCTGCCAGGGGCTCCTTTCCTGCAGGCCCCCGAATCCAAGATGGCGATGCATCCAAGATGCAAAGCGCAGGCATGAGGAAGCCTTGTGCACTGCCTGTGACAGATTGCTGATCTGTCACAGTGATCTGTGATGTGACAGATCAGCGATCTGTCACAGAACAGTGATGTCCCACCTGGGACTATTTAATAAAGTAAAAAAAAAATAAAAATAAAGTGTTAAAATAATTTAAAAAAAATCGCCAAATAAATTACAAAAAAAAAAAAATATTCCCCCAAATAAATCCATTTTTTGAAAATCAAAAAAAAACAAAACAATAAAAGTACACATATTAGGTATCGACGCGTCCGTAACGACCCACCCTATAAAACTGTCCCATTAGTTAACCCCTTTAGCGAACCCCTGAAAAAATAAAAATAAAAAACGAAGCAAAAAATAATGATTTATTATCATACCGCCAAACAAAAAGTGTAATAACACGCGATCAAAAAGACGCATATAAATATCCATGGTACCGCTGAAAACGTCATCTTGTCGCGCAAAAAACGAGCTGCGACACAGCATCATCAGCGAAAAAATAAAAAAGTTATAGCTCGCAGAATAAAGCGATGCAAAAATAATTATTTTTTATATAAAATAGTTTTCATTGCATAAAACCGACAAAACATAAAAAAAGGACCTAAATGAGGTATCACTGTAACCGTACTGCCTCGATGAATAAAGCCGCTTTATCAATTTTACCGCACGCGGAACGGTGTAAACGCACCCCCCCAAAAGAAATTCATGAAACGCCGGTTTTTGTTCATTCTGCGTTCCAAAAATCGGAATAAAAAGCGATCAGAAAATGTCACGTGTCCGTAAATGGTACCAATAAAAACGTCAACTCGTCCCGCAAAAAATACGACCTCACATGACTCGGTGGATTAAAATACGGAAAAATTATAGCTCTCAATATGTGGTGATGCAAAAACTATTTTTACAATAAAAAGCGTCTTTTAGCGTGCGACAGCCGCCAAACATAAAAACCGCCATAAATAGTAAATCAAACCCCCCGTTATCACCCCCTTAGTTAGGGAAAAGTAATAAAATAAAAAAAATGTATTTATTTCCATTTTTCCATTAGGGCTAGGGTTAGGGTTAGGGCTAGGTTTAGGGCTAGGGTTAGGGCTAGGGTTAGGGTTAGGGCTGAGATTAGGATTAGGGATGTGTTGGGGTTCGGGTTGGAGTTAGAATTGGGGGTTTCCACTGTTTGGGCACATCAGGGGCTCTCCAAATGCAACATGGCGTCTGATTTCAATTCCAGCCAATTCTGAGTTGAAAAAGTCAAATGGTGCTCCTTCCCTTCCAAGCTCTGACATGCACCCAAACAGTGTTTTACCCCCACATGTAGGGTATCAGCCTACTCAGGACAAATTGCAAAACAATTTTTGGGGTCCAATTTCTCCAGTTACCCTTAGGAAAATAAAAAATTGGGGGCAAAAATATCATTTTTGTGGAAAAAATTATTTTTTTATTTTCACGTCCGAGCGTTATAAAATTCTGTGAAGCACTTGGGGGTTCAAAGTGCTCACCACACATCTAGATAAGTTCCGTGGGGGGTCTAGTGTCCAAAGTGGGGTCACTTGTGGGGAGTTTCAATAGTTTAGGTACATCAGGGGCTCTCCAAATGCACATGACACCCGCAGACCATTCCATCAAAGTCTGCATTCCAAAACGTCACAACTTCCCTTCCGAGCCCCGATGTGTGTCCATACAGTAGTTTTCTCCCACATATGGGGCGTCAGCGTACTCAGGACAAATTGGACAACAACTTTTGGGGTTCAATTTCTCCTGTTACCCTTGGGAAAATAAAAAAATTGGGGACTAATTGATCATGTTTGTGGAAGAAATACGATTTTTTTATTTTCATGCCCGGGAATTATAAACTTCTGTGAAGCCCTTGGGGGTTCAAAGTGCTCACCTCACATCTAGATAAGTTCCTTAGGGGGTCTAGTTTTCAAAATGGGGTCATTTGTGGGGGTTTTCCACTGTTTAGGTACATTAGGGGCTCTCCAAAGGCAAACATGACACCCGCAGACCATTCCATCAAAGTCTGCATTCCAAAACGTCACTACTTCCCTTCCGAGCCCCGACGTGTGTCCATACAGTAGTTTTCTCCCACATATGGGGTATCAGCATACTCAGGACAAATTGGACAACAACTTTTGGGGTCCAATTTCTCCTGGTACCCTTGGGAAAATAAAAAAATGGTGACTAAAAGATCATGTTTGTGGAAAAAATACGAATTTTTTATTTTCACGCCCGGGCGTTATAAACTTCTGTGAAGCACTGAGGGGTTCAAAGTTTTCACCACACATCTAGATAAGTTCCTTGGGGGGTCTAGTATACAAAATGGTGTCATTTGTGGGGGGTTTCCACTGTTTAGGTACATCAGGGGTTTTCCAATCGCGACATGGTGTCCGATCTCAATTCCAGCCAAAAACGTCAAATGGCGCTGCTTCCCTTCCGAGCTCTGCCATGCGCCCAAATAGTGGTTTACCCCCACATGTGGGGTATCAGCGTACTCAGGACAAATTGCACAATAACTTTTAGGGTCCTGTTACCCTTGGGAAAATAAAAATTGGGGTGAAAAGATCATTTTTGTGGAAAAAATATGATTTTTTAATTGTACGGCTTTATGCTATAAACTTCTGTGAAGCCCTTGGGGGTTCAAAGTTCTCACCACACATCTAGATAAGTTCCTTAGGGGGTCTAGTTTCCAAAATGGTGTTATTTGTGGAGGGTTTCCACTGTTTTGGTACATCAGGGGTTTTCCAATCGCGACATGATGTCCGATCTCAATTCCAGCCAAAAACGTCAAATGGCGCTGCTTCCCTTCCGAGCTCTGCCATGCGCCCAAATAGTGGTTTACCCCCACATGTGGGGTATCAGCGTACTCAGGACAAATTGAACAATAACTTTTAGGGTCCTGTTACCCTTGGGAAAATAAAAATTGGGGTGAAAAGATCATTTTTGTGGAAAAAATATGATTTTTTAATTGTACTGCTGTACGTTGTAAACTTCTGTAAAGCCCTTGTGGGTTCAAAGTTCTCACCACATATCTAGATAAGTTCCTTTGGGGGTCTAGTTTCCAAAATGGGGTCACTTGTAGGGGGTTTCCACTGTTTAGGTACATCAGGGACTCTCCAAACATGACATGGCGTGCGATATGAATTCCAGACAATTTTGCATTGAAAAAGTCAAATGGCGCTCCTTCCATTCTGAGCTCTGCCATGCACCGAAACAGTCGTTCCCCCCCACATATCAGGTATCAGCGTACTCAGGACAAATTGCACAATAACTTTTGCAGTCCAATTTCTCCTGTTACCCTTGGTAAAATAAAAAAAATTGAACCTGAAGTACTTTTTTTGTGAAAAAAAGTTAGATGTTCATTTTTTTTTAAATATTCAAAAAAATTCCTGTGACACACCTAAAGGGTTAATAAACTTCTTGAATGTGGTTTTGAGCACCCTAAGGGGTGCAGTTTTTAGAATGGTGTCACTTTTGGGTATTTTCTATCATATAGACCCCTCAAAGTGGCTTCAAATGTGATGTGGTCCATAAAAATAAAATGGTGTTGTAAAAATGAGAAATCGCTGGTCAAATTTTAACCCTTATAACTTCCTAACAAAAAAAAATTTTGGTTCCAAAATTGTGCTGATGGAAAGTAAACATGTGGGAAATGTTAGTTATCAAGTTTTTTGGGTGCCATATCTCTGTGATTTAAGGGCATAAAAATTAAAAGTTGGAAAATTGCGAAATTTTCAAAATTTTCGCCAAATTTCCGTTTTTCTCACAAATAAACGCAAGTTATTTGAATGAAATTTTACCACTAACATGAAGTACAATATGTCACGAGAAAACAATGTCAGAATCACCGGGATCCATGGAAGCGTTCCAGAGTTATGACCTCATAAAGGTACAGTGGTCAGAATTCTAAAAATTGGCCCGGTCATGAACGTGCAAACCACCCTTGGGGGTGAAGGGGTTAAAGCATTATTTCTACTTTAGATTTTTCTATGCTGTGTCCATAACATTCCTCATGTCCATTAATACATATATTTTACGTCCTTGAATTGATATACTATAATTAAGTATTGATTTGGCAGCTTAATTTTTTATAGTTTCGGTATATGGTGGGAGTTTAGTAGACAAGCAAAGCCCAATAAGGGTACAAGAATCCAATCAATCTAACTAGTTGCAAGCAGGATCAGATTTCAGAAATATAATATAATTCGTAACATTCAAGATTAAAATATGGGTAGAAAATAGCTCACAACATATACAAACATTAAAGTTATAAAGTGAACCAGTGCTCAATTAAAAAAATGGTTGGATCTTACCATTAGACGCTTATCAGCAAAAGCATCATGCAAGAGGGATAAAAGGGAAATAAAGTAGCTATTGTCTACCCATATTTTAATCTTGAATATTGAAAGTTATATTTTATTTATGAAATCTGATCCTGCTTACCCATATATGGTTGGAGTACAACCTAGAATATGAAAAAAATAATAAATAAAATGGTAGACTTTTAAATAAAGGAAATTATATTTCTGACCTCAAATAAACAACATAAAGAAAACAAACTATTTTAAGTACATCTATTATACCAAAATTCAATATTTTTACTGCTGGATGTTACTATGCTGCCCTCTGTTGGAAAAAAACATCAAAGAAAAAAGACAATGAAAAAAGTTATAAGATAAAAAGAGGATTCAAAATCCAACCCTGCACTGACTGGACAGATTGGTCAGATTGATGGGCTTTCCACAAATTACAGAAAAATGTGAAAACACAACTGATAGTAGTAGCAGCAGTGGTAGATGAAGTTCTGTGCTAGCTTTGGCTTCTGATGGGCCTAAAGATTTGCTTAATACAAAATGTCTCATACATGTACAGTTACACATGCTCAAACTGTTACTAGAGAGGAGTATGATGATAATATACATATAATATACTTTAATTCATGTCCAATAAGTTTTGCCATTTTAATTGCACATAGGCTTGTCGGCAGTACAATATTTTATAGAGCTAATAAAAACCACAAACATTCCATGCAGTCCATTCTTCAGCCATGTGGATCCTAAAAACTGCAAAAAGATCCCAATGAGGCCATTTACCTCATCTTGGAAATAAATACATCCCAACATCAAATGTTAATAGTCAGAAAAAAATTAGCTGATTTAGTAAAACACATTGTAGGATGGATTTCTGACAGGTCCTTGAGGGGAGATGTGTATCATCGAGGTTTGTAGACTCGGTGATATAAGCCCGGGAAAGCAGGTTCAAGCACATATAGTGCTAAAAGAGTTAATAGGGCGTATCAGGATGGGGTTTATGAGAAATCAAAGAGATGGGTAGGACTTGCTGCTCCCATATCCCCACCCTGGGGGTGTACTATGGCACATAAAAAGGAGACCAGTAGTCTCATTCAATATCTGTGTCTGGAGGTGTATAGACCTTCAGTATTGCTTGTGTTTGCTAAAGGACTCAAGAGATGGACACTAACCTGAGCGGATGACTCTACACTAATGTATGGACTATTTACTTTATGTTTTCACTAAGTACCGGAAAAGACTGTCCTTTTGTTTGGTGATGCTGAATGATTTAAGTTTTATTAAACCAGCCTGGACATTTTACTGAAACCGCTTCATGTGCCTACCTCAACCCCAGCTGAGTGAGTAGAAATCCTACAACTGATGCTAGAAGCACGAAGGGTAGTGTAACTTCCGCAGAGATACAGCATTTCCTGATTAAAAGCGACTGTAGGAGCAAAAGCCGACATCATGGACGATTTGATAAAGCAACTGGTGCAAGCTACTCTCCAGCAGCAACAGCTATGGCAGCAACAGCAGCAGAAACAGCAGCAGCAGATGCAGCAGATAGAAACCGCCCCAGCCCCTAGTCAATGTGATGACTCACACATAAGGAAGATGGTAATGATAGCTTTGCAAAAGACGACCCGAGGTGATGATGTTGAGGCGCTCCTGACAGTTTTTGAAAGGCTGATGGAACTGGAGAAATAGCCTCTGGAGCAGTGGGCGAAGTTTCTGGCTCCATATCTAACAGGGGAACCGCAGAAGCCCTATTATGACCTGGTCTTGCAGGACGCAAAAGAGTTTGCTATGTTGAAAATTGAGATCTTGGCGAGCTTATGAGAGACTCTGACTGGCAGGCCACAATGGGTTCACCACTGGGCCTGTTACGGTGACAAACATAACTGGTCCCAAGCGTTCGACCTCCTACACCTGGTCCAATAGTGGTTGCAACCTGAATCGTCCTCCCCAGCATAGATGATGGAGAGGGTTGTCATGGACAGGTTCATACACTCCCTTCTTAGGCCGATCCAATCCTGGATTGCCCAGGGAGATCATAGGAATGCCGATGACCAGGTGGGCTTGGTGTAAAGGTACCAGATGGTAGAGAGTTCCCTGGGAAAGAAAGGGACCTTAACATCTCCCTACTGTGGTTCCCAAAGGGGGAACTGATGCCAAAATAGGGGAACTAGAGCAACATGAGGGGAGGCGACTAAGAGCCGAGGAAGCATCTGAGTTGGTACCAAAGGCCCCATCCAATAACATAAATTGTTGGAGGTGTCACACCCCAGGTCACATAGCCACCCATTACCCTATGACTACTAAGCCAAGCCAATGTACTGCAGCATAGAATGGCGCTGTTCATATTTTGCATACCCTGCCTGCAGTGCTGTCCCTCAACCAGGCGAGGGGCCGCAGGCATGTCCCATATCAGTGAAATTTGGTAACCTTAGTGAGGACTACAGTTTTTCATTGGCTGATTCCTGGGATGATGGTGCATGTCTGCTGTTTCCATGGGGTCGTAAAGACTAAACTGTGGCCTAAGTGGTCATAGACATAAACTGTGGCACCCCATACCATGAGGTTGGCATACTCAAGGACCTACTATACCCCGTTATAATAGGGAAGGACTTTACTTTATTTTGGGACTTGTAGGGCAAAGGAGGGTAACCTGGATGCTTGGACGACAGCCAGGTTGCTCCTAAAGAAATCTTGTTGCAGGCCGCAACTGACGGTTTTCCTTTTTCTGTGCTTGTTGGCATTGAGGATGAGGCCAAATCCCTGGAGGCCAACATGCCGAAGCTGTAGGTGTTCAGCGCAAACTTTGGAACCGCTCAGCTACGGGATTTAACTCTAAAAAAGGCATTTGATAATGTAACTGTACTTAATAGTGTTGCTCAAAAGCTGAGGGCTATCACCCAATATCCATATTTTACCCTAAATGGGGAACTACTATACTGGCCCACCAAGCAGAGAGGTGAGGTAATAGAGCAATTACTGATACCAGGGCTGTACAGATGCAAGGTGATAGATGTGGCCCATATGCATGTGCTAGATGTTCATCTATTAACACTGACCGTCTATAATCTGTCTCCACCATATAGCCTCTGAACTAATTTTCCTGCAGTGCCACCACCCAATCCATCATACCTGAAGCAATTTTTAAAGGAAGCATAGAAGTGGGATAGTAAAGCTGATGATGGCGTCATCAGTACTGGCCATGTTTGTGACATACTCAAAGCAGTGCAACTTAGCACACATGTTCTGCATAGATCAGCTGCCGGCACTGCCATCAGAGGCTTATCTACAGCATTCTGAAATGCTGTAGATAAGCCCCCGATGTAATGTAACCTGAAAGATAAGAAAAACGAGTTATATTATACTCACCCAGGGGCAGTTCGGGTCCTGTTTTGGTCCGATGGGTGTCGCGGTCCGGTCCAGCGCCTCCCATCTTCTAATGGTGACGTCCTCTTCTTTACTTCCCGTCGTGGCTCCTGCACAGGCGCACTGCTCTGCCCTGTTGAGGGTAGAGCAGAGTACTGCAGTGCACAAACGCCGGGAGATGTCCGGCGCCTGAGCACTGCAGGACTCTGCTCTGCCCTCAACAGGGCAGAGCAGTACGCCTGCACAGGAGCCACAAAGGGAAGCAAAGAAGAGGACGTCACCGCTACAAGATGGGAGGCGCCGGACCGGACCGCGACACCCATTGGACCAAGACCGGACTGGGACCGCCCCCCTGATGAGTATAATCTAACTCATTTTTCTTATCTTTCAGGTTACATCGGGGGCTTATCTACAGCATTACAGAATGCTGTAGATAAGCCCCTGATGGCGGTGCCGGCAGCTGATACTCCAAAAATTAGGTGACAGATTCCCTTTAAAGTGTTGTTGTTCCGCAGAATGACTCACCCATGGATGCTGCAGCTGAAACTCCACTATCGTGTCTGGCTGCTCACTGTCTCTCCAGCATGTGCAAGGTGGAATTTCACTTTGTGAGTACGTCGCATATGAGACGGTGAGCAGGAAAGCAGAAGTGACAATTCTTTTCATTCTTTATTGACGTTCTTGTTACCGTATTCTGTTGGCACCACTAATTATTTGTTGCATTTTATCTTCTAGCTGTCACACACTAACATACTGTAGCTCTAGTTGCTGCTGTGAGTCAAATTTCCGCTATGTCACATAGGTGGCATCTATTGTGTGAGGAAGGAGTTCAGCCACTGAACCCATTTGACACACGGTGATCTGAGCTCTGATATACTTGTACATCATTTTATGCTAAAGGGTTAAAATGTGACATTAAAATTATTCTACAAAGACTGCTGATGAATAATTTTAAAGCCTCATGTAAATAATTATACGAGGAATCGATCAGAATTCATAATATGATGGTCAGGTGCTTCAATGAGTCATATGATCTTTTTGTAAAGAAAACGTTTTAATAAATGCTTCTTTACAAGTTTTTACATTAAAAAATAACATACTCACAATTGAAGTGTTCGGAAAATTTGTTATAAGGCACCTCACATGCAACTATGCTGATTCTGAGTTTTGACTTGTGCTTGAAAAGTCTAAAACGGATTCCTCAAAAATGTGCCTGGATTCAATTAGGAGACGAGAAGAAAACCTTTTTCTCTCTAATGAATAATGATCTTGATTTTGCCACAAAATAGACAGACCTCACACAAACAGCATGAATTGCTCTTGGAAAGCATCGTACGGCTCTGAATTCATGGCAACAAATGCTAGCTGTGATATTATGACATTAACTCGATTTCCCCTCAGCTTCAATATTTTACTATGGGAAACAATATTGTTAGCATCTCGGCACAATGTAAAGAAATAACAAATAAGAAGCTAAAGTAGACTACAATTATAACTGAACCAGTTTGTATTAAAACTTCATATAAACTATGAACAGCAAGCACGGTTGTAGGTTGATGGGACGTACCCATATGGTTCTCATTACTCTGCAGTAGTGTTGCAGATCTCTATTTGGCAATATCCTTCACTTCATTCAAAACTTGACTTTAATGGAGTTGTCTGGTCTAAGATAACAAGTCTACAGTCACTCTATGTGACTGCAGTCTTGTGAACCCTCCCAGCGCTGTGAGGATTTGTTGGTGTCAGCGTCAGGAACTGCAATCTCGTGACTCTAAGCACGCGATTTGCATACTATGGCCAGAATCTGACTAGACTGTTTCCGCTCTTGCGCAATATACTTGCATTGATCGCACCAGAAGCAGTCTACTCGGGTTTTGCCCAGTAGTATGCATATCGCATACTCGCAGTCACGTAACTGCCGTTCCCAATGCTGACACTGGTGTATCATCACAGCGCGCAGTGCGTGCGCAGGGAGCATTCTCAAGTCTGCAGACACAAAGACTTGTCTTTTTAAGGCCCCGTTACACATAACAATGTCTCAGCGATCCTATCAACTGTCATGCTTACCGCGGCTCCCGTGCCCGCTGCCTCCTTTGCGCTGGCCACGGCCTCCAGGCGCGTCCGCCGCTCCCCGCGCGCTCCCACGGCAGGCGCGCGTCCTCCGGCTCTCCTGCGTCCTGCCCCGTGGTCAGCTTTTCTGACCAGCCCAGGATGCATGCGCGCCTCACCCCAGACCTCAGCACAGTCTGGCTCAGCCCTTCTCTCTGCCTCCGTGACCCTGGAGGTCTGACCTGGAAGTCCTGCCCCTATATAAGGGAACTGCCCTTTCTGACCCGTGCCTGATTATCTATTGTGTTCCACAACAGATTCTCGGGTCCCCCGGCTCCTGCGTTTTCTCTCGCTAGCACCCAGCCTTGTGCCTTTCCCGCCTTGTGTATTCTGCTGATCTCTCTCCATCTTGCATTCCCTTCCAGAGTCTGCCATTCCTGTCCGTTCCTGCCTACACCCGTGTGTGCCTTCCTGATCCGCCCCTGTCAACTCCGGTTCCTCCTGCCTGCTCTCCGTTCAGTCCTGCAGCCGTCTCTCCTGTGCTCGCCAGCCTGCCGGCCAGCTCCGTGTTCGCCTGTCTACTCCTCCAGTTGTCCCCAAGTACCAGCTTCGGTGGCGATAGTCTCCTCCGGGCCTGCCCCTAACACTCCCTGTATAGGGGGTGGTACACCTGGCCTGCTCACCCGGGGGTAGGTTCGTCGTCGCGGTCCTGTGGGTTCACCTTTGGAGTCTCCACAGCTTCACAGAATAATCAGGCCATGGACCCCGCTGGTACCCCGACCCCGACCCAAAAGGAACTTTTGTTCCTACGGGAAAATCAGGCGAGGATCATGTCTTTCCTCAAATCCATGGAGTCCCGTTTGTCTTCGCTACAGGCCTCGGATCCGGGGAGTGCCTCCCAGATCGCCGGTCTCCAACAGGAGCTCTCCCAGCAGCGTGACACCCAGGCCCACATTTTGAATTACATGGCTTCGGTAGATAACCGCCTGCTAGCTCTCCAGACCGCAGCCGCAACTCCGGTTCAGCCCGTACCCCCGCTTCCCAATCCTCGCTTGGCGAAGCCCCCGCGATACAGTGGCGACCCCAAGTCGTGTAGGGGCTTCTTAAATCAATGTCAACTACGACCAGTACGCCATTCGGTTTCACACCCTCTCCTCGGAGTTGGGTTGGAACAATGATGCCTTGGTGGGAGCCTTTTGGCGGGGCCTTTCTAGTCGAATCAAGGATGAGTTGGCGGGTTGAGATACTCCCACCTCCCTGGAGGATCTGATCTCTTTGGCCACCCGCATCGACCTACGCTTTCAGGAACGATCCCGAGAGGTCGCTAGAGAGAGAAGACCTTCTCGCGCTCCTTTGGCCACCCGTAGTCCACCCCGCTCCCGCCCAGTGACAGCATCTGCGGCCCCGATACCGGAGCCCATGCAAGTGGATCGTCTCAAGCCGGTGGAGGAGCGCCGGAGAGAGAGGGTCGAACAGAGGCTCTGCTTCTATTGTGGGAGTGCTGCCCATTTCCTTCATTCCTGTCCTATACGTCCGGGAAACGCCTCCGCCTAGGACAGGTAAGAGAGGTCTTCCTAGGTAATTTTGACCCCTCTCTACCCTTGACTCTTTCCGTCCTGTTGCATCTAGGTTCTAAACGTTGTTCCGAATGGGCTTATATTGATTCTGGGGCGGCTGGTAACTTTATCCAACTCGAGGCAGTTAGGAGGCTTCGGATTCCTGTCAGATCCCTGGAGACCCCTCGACAGATTGCGTCGGTCGACGGCCAACCCCTCCGGGAGTCCGTTACTCAGGTCACCGAGGAAGTGGAACTTCAGATTGGAGCCTTACACCGGGAGAAGATTGTTTTCTACGTACTGCCTTCGTTATCTCATACCATCCTTTTGGGCCTCCCTTGGCTAAGAACACACGAGCCTACTCTTGACTGGCGTTCCGGTGACGTTCTGCGATGGGGCCAGCCTTGCCAAAATAAGTGTCTGCTCACCGTACAGCCGCAGAGTTTTCCACGTTCAACATCAACAGAGTTACCTTCCGCCTACTGGGCTTTTTTGGACGTCTTTGACAAGAAGGAGGCCGAGAGCCTGCCTCCGCATCGGCCATATGATTGTCCCATCAACCTTGTCTCCGGTTCCACTCCGCCCCGATGTCGGATTTATCCACTTTCTCCCGCTGAGACTCAGGCTATGTCCGAGTATGTTCAGGAGAACCTGGCCAGAGGCTTTATTCGCATGTCTTCCTCGCCCGCCGGGGCTGGGTTCTTTTTTGTGAAGAAGAAGGATGGGTCCCTCCGTCCCTGTATTGAATACAGAGGTCTCAACGATATCACCATTAAGAACAAATACCCCCTTCCTCTCATTCCAGAGCTTTTTGACCGTCTACGGGGGGCACGGATCTTCACTAAGTTGGACCTTCGGAGGGCCTATAATCTGGTCCGGATTCGCTCTGGTGACGAATGGAAGACTGCTTTCAACACCCGGGACGGTCACTATGAGTACCTCGTCATGCCCTTCGGGTTGTGCAATGCTCCCGCAGTGTTTCAAGAGTTTGTCAATGACATATTCCGAGATCTACTCTACTCCTGCGTGGTGGTAACATAGTAACATAGTAACATAGTTATTAAGGTTGAAGGGAGACTTTAAGTCCATCTAGTTCAACCCATATCCTATCCTAACTTGCCCTAACATGTTGATCCAGAGGAAGGCAAAAAAACCCCATGTGGCAACAGTAAGCTTCACATTGGGGAAAAAAATTCCTTCCCGACTCCACATACGGCAATCAGACTAGCTCCCTGGATCAACGCAATATTAAGGAGACTAGTGTATATACCCTGTAATATTATACTTTTCAAGAAAGGCATCCAGTCCCTTCTTAAGATTTAGTAGTGAATCACTCATTACAACATCATATGGCAGAGAGTTCCATAGTCTCACTGCTCTTACAGTAAAGAATCCGCGTCTGTGAGTATGCTTAAACCTTCTTTCCTCCTATACTTGGATGACATCCTGGTGTTTTCTCCGGATCTGTCTACGCACCGAAAAGACGTCCGCCAAGTCTTGCTTCGTGTGAGAGAACATCGTCTCTATGCCAAGCTGGAGAAATGCGCCTTTGAACAGTCATCACTGCCGTTCTTGGGGTACATAATTTCTGACTCTGGCTTGCGCATGGACCCGGGAAAAGTGTCCGCGGTACTCAACTGGCCGCGTCCCCAGGGAATTAAGGCAATCCAGCACTTCCTGGGGTTTGCCAACTACTACCGGCAGTTTATCCCACACTTTTCATCATTGACCGCTCCTATCTCCGCTTTGATCCGCAAAGGTGCCAACCCCCACCGCTGGTCTCCTGAAGCCGAGAACGCCTTCCAAGCCCTGAGGCAAGCTTTCGCCACAGCTCCCGTTCTTCACAGTCCAGAGGCTAACAAGCCATTCACCCTGGAGGTGGATGCCTCCGCCACCGGAGCAGGAGCGGTCCTCTCTCAAAGATCCTCCTCCGGACGACAGGTTACCTGCGGCTTCTTCTCCAAAACATTTTCTCCTTCGGAGAGGAACTATACCATTGGGGACAGAGAGTTACTCGCCATCAAACTAGCTTTGGAAGAGTAAAAAAGAGGTAATAGACATATTATATGTGGAGGCCAAGAATCAACGATTTGTAATGGCCATAAAGGTGGTCAATAATATAAATCATATATCATGATCCACATAATTAAAACAGGACAAATGCAGGACAACTGCACATTAACTAGAAATTACCAAAAAGAAAGCAGTCAAAAATCCATAAAATGACAATATTTATTGAAAAATACTTATAGATATAGACACACGGTACATGGAAGAGGAGGAACAGCATACATACAAACACAATGGTCCCTAGGGCCAACTATGCTGCAAACACCACATCAGGAAAATAGTGTGCAAAACTAAACACTATAGCCAGTGATAAGTCAGGGGCTCATAATTACATGTAATATAGCAAGAAGTGTGTATAACATCATCATGTAGCAAGTGCTACTACCCTTGATAAGAGATGTTCCCTGACAACGTAAAGGTACAAGGTCTTATAAAAAATTGTACACTGAACACATCATAGCGATAATGTAAAGAACCGCACGACTATAGCCAGTGATAAGTCAGGGGCTCATAATTACATGTAATATAACAAGAAGTGTGTATAACATTATCATGTAGAAAGTACTACTACCCTTGATAAGAAATGTTCCCTGACAAAGTAAGGTACAGGGTCTTATAAAAAGTTGTGCACTGAACACATCATAGCGATAATGCAAAAGAACCGCACAACTATACCTGGAGAGCAGTGAGGCAGCAAAGTCGGTCCTGTCCCCGACGCGCGTTTCGGAGCCAGACAGGCTCCTTCCTCAGGGGGCGTGGAGAGTGGCGCAACCATCAGGTTTATATAACGCGCCCGCCATAAGTCATCAGAATGCGCAACCGCCCATCATCAGCCAGCTGGATCAGTGCCGCGGCGAAACCGGAAACACGCGGGCCCACGTGATCCAGCACACCAGACAAGGACCACCCACCGGCTGACCGATGGACAGCGCGCATGCGTATAGATGACGCCAAGCTAAAACCGCCATATTTGAAAGGGGCAAAGTATGGGGCAAGCGTGTAAAGATATACATGGTACCAAAATATAAATAGAATATACCCGGAATCTAGCGTCAAGGTACAAACTAATAGCAAATATGCAAAACAACATACATAAAAAAATAATAATAAAGCACCATAGAGCTTCCATATGGATGACATACCCATGTTGGCTTTCGTGATACAATTTGACACAATTTGACAGATTTGTGTTATATACTAGTATTGATTTTATTAATAAATGTGTATGGGGTAGTATATACTTGTAAATTTTAATGTGTTATAATTTGTTCTGTGCCATTAGTATTGTATTATAGTTTGTGTACTATATATCTCTATTTTGGCCATTTATACTTTGGTAATTTTTGGTAATTGTATGTTGTTTTGCATATTTGCTATTAGTTTGTACCTTGACGCTAGATTCCGGGTATATTCTATTTATATTTTGGTACCATGTATATCTTTACACGCTTGCCCCATACTTTGCCCCTTTCAAATATGGCGGTTTTAGCTTGGCGTCATCTATACGCATGCGCGCTGTCCATCGGTCAGCCGGTGGGTGGTCCTTGCCTGGTGTGCTGGATCACGTGGGCCCGCGTGTTTCCGGTTTTGCCGCGGCACTGATCCAGCTGGCTGATGATGGGCGGTTGCGTATTCTGATGACTTATGGCGGGCGCGTTATATAAACCTGATGGTTGCGCCACTCTCCACGCCCCCTGAGGAAGGAGCCTGTCTGGCTCCGAAACGCGCGTCGGGGACAGGACCGACTTTGCTGCCTCACTGCTCTCCAGGTATAGTTGTGCGGTTCTTTTGCATTATCGCTATGATGTGTTCAGTGCACAACTTTTTATAAGACCCTGTACCTTACTTTGTCAGGGAACATTTCTTATCAAGGGTAGTAGTACTTTCTACATGATAATGTTATACACACTTCTTGTTATATTACATGTAATTATGAGCCCCTGACTTATCACTGGCTATAGTCGTGCGGTTCTTTACATTATCGCTATGATGTGTTCAGTGCACAATTTTTTATAAGACCTTGTACCTTTACGTTGTCAGGGAACATCTCTTATCAAGGGCAGTAGCACTTGCTACATAATGATGTTATACACACTTCTTGCTATATTACATGTAATTATGAGCCCCTGACTTATCACTGGCTATAGTGTTTAGTTTTGCACACTATTTTCCTGATGTGGTGTTTGCAGCATAGTTGGCCCTAGGGACCATTGTGTTTGTATGTATGCTGTTCCTCCTCTTCCATGTACCGTGTGTCTATATCTATAAGTATTTTTCAATAAATATTGTCATTTTATGGATTTTTGACTGCTTTCTTTTTGGTAATTTCTAGCTTTGGAAGAGTCGCGGTATCTTCTGGAGGGCGCTGTACATCCATTCCAGATCTACACTGACCACAAGAATTTAGCGTATATCCAGTCTGCACAAAGGCTGAACCCCCGGCAAGCTAGGTGGTCCCTGTTCTTCACCCGATTCGACTTTGAGCTTCATTTCCGTCCTGGTGACAAAAACCTTAAAGCGGATGCCTTGTCCCGGTCATTTCTGGTCACCGATACCGAAGAGGAACCTTCACACATAGTGGAGCCTAGCAAGCTCATCGTGGTCGCTCCAGTGAGCATGACTTCCTTACCTCCCGGGAAGACTTTTGTTCGAGAGGATGACTTTTGTTCGAGAGCATGACCTCTACTGGGGTCATGCCTCCAAGCTAGCAGGTCATGTTGGCCTCAAGAAGACACTTTCCTTCATCTCCCGTTTTTATTGGTGGCCGTCCCTGCCTCAAGATGTCCGAAACTTCGTCGCTTCATGCCCATCTTGTGCCAAGAACAAGGTCCCTCGACACCAACCCTCCGGTCTCTTGCATCCACTTCCGGTGCCCTCAGCTCCGTGGCAGCATGTCGCGATGGACTTTATTACGGATCTACCTCAGTCTTCGGGCCACACAGTCATTTTTGTGGTCGTAGACCGCTTCTCCAAAATGGCCCATTTCATCCCTCTGCCCGGACTACCTTCCGCCCCCGAGCTGGCGCGGATTTTCGTCTCTCATGTCTTTCGGATTCATGGCTTCCCCAAGCACATTGTCTCGGATAGAGGGGTTCAGTTTACCTCGCGATTCTGGAGGGCCCTATGCAAGCTGATGGAGGTAACATTGGACTTTTCCTCCGCCTACCATCCTCAATCTAACGGGCAAGCAGAACGTACAAACCAAATTCTCGTAACGTACCTCCGACATTTTTCTAACGCCCACCAGAACGATTGGTCCAGCCTGCTCCCGTGGGCCGAATTCGCCTACAACAACCATACCAGTGAATCCTCTGCCAAGTCGCCCTTCTTTATTGTTTACGGACAACATCCTGGTGTACCTCTGCCGATACTTCCGGCTTCGGGTGTGCCGGCGGCCGATCTTCTAGCCGGGGAGTTCTCCAGGGTCTGGCAGGAGACCAAAGCTGCACTTGAACGGGCACGTGACAGTTTTAAGAAGCATGCTGATAAAAAACGCTTGGATGCCCCGTTGTACCACCCTGGAGATAAAGTCTGGCTATCTTCAAAATTTGTCCGCCTCAAAGTTCCCTCATACAAACTGGGTCCCCGGTACATCGGTCCCTTTGAGATTTTAGCTCGTATCAACGATGTGGCTTACAAATTAAAACTCCCGGCCTCGCTACGAATCCCTAATTCGTTCCAGAGATCTAGAGGTAAAACCTTTTTCTTAATTGACTGGAAAGGTTTTGGCCCAGAGGAGAGATCTTGGGAGCCCCGGGAGAACATTCAGGCTCCTCAGATTTTGGCAAAGTTCCTGTCCGGCCTTAAGAGGAGGGGGCGTAAGAAGGGAGGTACTGTCATGCTTACCGCGGCTCCCGTGCCCGCCGCCTCCTTCATGTCCGCGGCTCCTGCCGCTGCTCCCGTTCCTGGTCCCGCGCTGGCCACGGCCTCCAGGCGTGTCCGGCGCTCCCGTGGCAGGCGCGCATCCTCCGGCTTTCCTGCGCCCTGCTTCGCGGTCTGTCCACCGCTCCCGGTGCGCTCTGTAACAGGCGCGCGCGCGCCCGCTCTCCTGCGTCCTGCCCTGTGGTCAGCTTCTCTGACCAGCCCAGGACGCATGCGCACCTCACCCCAGACCTCAGCACAGTCTGGCTCAGCCCTTCTCTCCGCCTCCGTGACCCTGGAGGTCTGACCTGGAAGTCCTGCCCCTATAAAAGGGAGCTGCCCTTTCTGACCCGTGCCTGATTATCTATTGTGTTCCACGACAGATTCTCGGGTCCCCCGGCTCCTGCGTTTTCTCTCGCTAGCACCCAGCCTTGTGCCTTTCCCGCCTTGTGTATTCTGCTGATCTCTCTCCATCTTGCATTCCCTTCCAGAGTCCGCCATTCCTGTCCGTTCCTGCCTACACCCGTGTGTGCCTTCCTGATCCGCCCCTGTCAACTCCGGTTCCTCCTGCCTGCTCTCCTTTCAGTCCTGCAGCCGTCTCTCCTGTGCTCGCCAGCCTGCCGACCAGCTCCGTGTTCGCCTGTCTACTCCTCCAGTTGTCCCCAAGTACCAGCTTCCGTGGCGATAGTCTCCTCCGGGCCTGCCCCTAACACTCCCTGTATAGGGGGTGGTACACCTGGCCTGCTCGCCCGGGGGCAGGTTCGTCGTCGCGGTCCTGTGGGTTCACCTTTGGAGTCTCCACAGCTTCACATCAACGATCCGACATGGATGGGATCGCTGGGACATAGGCTGATTGCTGGTGAGTTGTCGCATAGACAGCCCCTCCAGCGATCAGGACCAGCGAGCAAGCTGGTTTACAATGTAAACATCGGGTATCTAAGAGCCGTGCTGCTCTTATATACCCGCTGTTTACATTGGAAACCAGCTCCCATCGTCGCTGATCGCTGGTCTCTCGCTGGTCACTTTTAAGGAAGAAAACAATCATTACAATGTACATATTCAATTACCAAATCAAAGATTAATTATGGAAAGCTTGAGGTAATGACAATAATAATTTCCACAATTGGATGTGTTTATATGAAATATTCCTGTGCTGAGATAATCTTATAAATGTGCCCCTGCTGTGTACTGTGTGATGGCCGTGTCTGACCGTACAGGGACATGGTCTGATCATACCACAGCTCCTGGGCAGGGGAGGAAGCAAAAATGCACATAGACATTACAGTACAGGATTGAAAATATTTTTTTCTTTGAAGTAAATCATTTTTGAAAAACAGGGGGGGGGGAATGTTTTGCTTCACAAAAAGAATGAGCTGCGATCCCATACTGTAATGTCAGTATACCCTTTTGCGTCCTCCCCTGTCCAGGATCTGTGGTATGAACAGACCAGATTCTTGAATGTTTTGTGAGACACAACCATTACACAGTACACAGTAGGTGCACATTTATAAGATTATCTCAGCACAGGAACATTTTTTAAACACATCCAGTTGTGAAAATTATTATTATTCCAAGATGTATTAATTAAAATAAACTTTAAAATGAACTTTGTTCTTGAAAAAAACCCTGTGAAGCCTACAGTATTTTCTACAGGAAATGATTTGTAAGGTATCAGCTGCACTGGCTTCTTTTTGGCAATGAACACACCAAATACATGTATTTTTTCTAAGCAATTACAAGTTTCCAGTATTGAGATTTGCATGAATTTATTTGTGACAAATCATATTTTGGGGAAAAATCTGGCAAAGTCTGCAAATTTGAATGTTAAAAACATTTGCTCATCCCTGCATAAAAGATATCTACAGTATATATTGTGCAATCTACTGTATACAGCACGTGTTCTAAAATATCAGTGTAAGAAACAGCCATTTTATAGGATGTTATACTCATTTATTCAGTTAGCCAAGGATATCTCCATTATATAAATCATTTGGATGTAAAATCTTATAACTTAACTCTAGTGTTTTTATTTTCAGTGCTTGAGTGGTGCTTCTAATGTAAGGTCCCTGCCGCTACAAGTAAACTCTCCTGATGCTGTCTTCACCTTTTTTCCGTGCCACACCAGTCCCGTACCATCTTGTGACCGCAAATTCTGACTAGACAGAAGTTAGAAGTTTCATCACATGGACAAGGCTCTCATGGACTTCTGTTGAGTTGTGACCTCAGGCTCGCTCCAACAAACACTGCAGCAACCAGGAAGGTCACAAACTGATGGACACTGCTGGGCACGGCTGCAGAAGATGAAAACAGCCGCAGGTAAGTAAGTAATTGGGGTAAGGGACCTTGGATTAGGTTCACCACTCCAGTAAATAAAAAAGCAATAAAAAAAGTGGGAGGGGTGGTTTAAGAATAAGCTAGCTTCATAAAACCACTAATCACAATGCATAGATTCATCTTTGTTAACATGTATTGTGTAAGTGTTATGCACATACCACACTTAGGCTACTTTCACACTTGCTTTGTTTTGCAGCTCGTTTTTCCCGCAAAAAAACGCATAGAAAAACGCATACAAACTCATACAAACGCTGCGTTTTTTTCAAGCATTTTTATGAGCATGCATGAAAAAAACGCAGCGTTTTTATGCATTTGTATGCGTTTTTAGTGCGTTTTTACCGCGTTTGCGTTTTTTCCAACATTAGTTGGCCCCTCACACTAACCCAAACCATGACTTTACTAACCCTAACCCTAAACCTAACCCTGACCCTAACCCTAACCCTTAACCAAACCATATCCTAACCCTGACCCTAACCAAACCATACTAACCCTAACCCTTACCCTTAACCAAACCCTACCCAAACCCTAACCCTAACCCTAAACCCTAACTAACCCTAAACCCTAACCCTTAACCAAACCATACTAACCCTAATCCAAACCCTAACCCTAACCCTAACCCCCCTTAACTAACCCTAACTCTAACCCAAACCCCTAAATTCCATTGTCTAACTAATGGTCAAGAAAAAAACGCATGCGCAAAAAAACGCATACATGAGCATGCCAATGCGCACATATGCACACCCATAGACTTATAATGGGTGTCTTGCTGTAAAAAAACGCATTGCGCGCGCATGCGTTTTTTTGAGGCAAGTCGGACGCCCAAAAAATGCAACAGGATGCCACAAAAAAACGCATGCGCGTAAAAACGCATACAAACGCATGTGTATGCGCACATAAGCGCATCCCATGCAAAATATAGGGAAAAAAATGCATGCGTTTTTTAGAGCTAAAATACAGCACAAAAAAACGCAAGTGTGAAACCAGCCTTACACACAGGTAAAGGGAGTAAGGAAGACAAACTATAGAAAGAAGCCGCACCTACAAACAACCGGTCTCTGTACAGACTAGTCAAACCCTACTCACACAACCTGACTCCCTAAAAGGCTATCGAGGGGTATCTCATGCCTCCTAATAAACCAGAAGAGAGGCCGCAACTCACTGCCAACAAGTGGAGAGGAAGATGTGCAGGTGGACACTTAAACCTAAAGTGAGAAACTTAAAGCATGTTCATAAAAGGGAAAAGAGGGAAAAATAAGAAGAACCAACAAATAAATTAAACCAGAATATCCTCCAAGAAACCTAAAAGTGGTAAAGGAAAAGGTGCTGGGGTAGTAGAGAAACAGACACACAGCAAGAATGTAAGAGGTGTACAGTTGTGGCCAAAAGTATTGACACCCCTGCAATTCTGTCAGATAATACTCAGTTTCTTCCTGAAAATGATTGCAAACACAAATTCTTTGGTATTATTATCTTCATTTAATTTGTCTTAAATAAAAAAAACACAAAAAGAATTGTCCTAAAGCCAAATTGGATATAATTCCACACCAAACATAAAAAAGAGGGTGGACAAAAGTATTGGCACTGTTCGAAAAATCATGTGATGCTTCTCTAATTTGTGTAATTAACAGCACCTGTAACTTACCTGTGGCATCTAACAGGTGTTGGCAATAACTAAATCACACTTGCAGAAAGTTGACATGGATTAAAGTTAACTCAACCTCTGTCCTGTGTCCTTGTGTGTACCACATTGAGCATGGAGAAAAGAAAGAAGACCAAAGAACTGTCTGAGGACATGAGAAACCAAATTGTGAGGAGGCATGAACAATCTCAAGGCTACAAGTCCATCTCCAAAGACCTGAATGTTCCTGTGTCTACCATGCGCAGTGTCATCAAGAAGTTTAAAGCCCATGGCACTGTGGCTAACCTCCCTAGATGTGGACGGAAAAGAAAAATTGACAAGAGATTTCAACGCAAGATTGTGCGGATGTTGGATAAAGAACCTCAACTAACATCCAAACAAGTTCAAACTGCCCTGCAGTCCGAGGGTACAACAGTGTCAACCCGTACTATCCGTCGGCGTCTGAATGAAAAGGGACTGTATGGTAGGAGACCCAGGAAGACCCCACTTCTTACCCCGAGACATAAAAAAGCCAGGCTGGAGTTTGCCAAAACTTACCTGAAAAATCCTAAAACGTTTTGGAAGAATGTCCTCTGGTCAGATGAGACAAAAGTAGAGCTTTTTGGGCAAAGGCATCAACATAGAGTTTACAGGAGAAAAAAGAGGCATTCAAAGAAAAGAACATGGTCCCTACAGTCACACATGGCAGAGGTTCCCTGATGTTTTGGGGTTGCTTTGCTGCCTCTGGCACTGGACTGCTTGACCGTGTACATGGTATTATGAAGTCTGAAGACTACCAACAAATTTTGCAGCATAATGTAGGGCCCAGTGTGAGAAAGCTGGGTCTCCCTCAGAGGTCATGCGTCTTCCAGCAGGACAATGACTCAAAACACACTTCAAAAAGCACTAGAAAATGGTTTGAGAGAAAGCACTGGAGACTTCCAAGGAGGCCAGCAATGAGTCCAGACCTGAATCCCATAGAACACCTGTGGAGAGATCTAAAAATGGCAGTTTGGAGAAGGCACCCTTCAAATATCAGGGATCTGGAGCAGTTTGCCAAAGGAGAATGGTCTAAAATTCCAGCAGAGCATTGTAAGAAGCTCATTGATGGTTAACGGAAGCGGTTGGTCGCAGTTATTTTGGCTAAAGGTTGTGCAACCAAGTATTAGGCTGAGGGTGCCAATACTTTTGTCTGACCCATTTTTGGAGTTTTGTGTGAAATGATCAATGTTTTGCTTTTTGCTTCTTTCTCTGTTGTGTTTTTTCATTTAAGACAAATTAAATGAAGATAATAATACCAAAGAATCTGTGTTTGCAATCATTTTCAGGAAGAAACTGAGTATTATCTGACAGAATTGTAGGGGTGTCAATACTTTTGGCCACAACTGTATGTCTAGCAGGGGACTGGAACTTCACAAATCCACTATGAAGTAAAGCCACCAAGAAAGTGCAGTGAAGGGAAAATATATATAGCCCCACTCAAAACATGATAGAGCAAACCAAAATGGGAAAACGGAAAAAACACCTAGAAAGGAACAAACCAAGAAAGGAGAATAAAGGCAATAGGAAGAATCATCATTTGGACCTTGAAGGAAAAGAGCAATAGCTCAACAGACAGAAGAAATGACCACAAAGCAATGAGTCACCAGATCGAATTTCCAAACCTAGCAATGACAATATGTTCATGTGTTGTCATGTATTTTCAGCAAAGCAGGTACAGTGGTGCTTTGAAGTTTGTAAACCCTTCCAAATTTTCCTTATTTTATCACAGATTTGACCTTACTATATTTGGTTTTTACACTAGCCCTATGAGTGAATAAATAGAACAAAATGAAACAAATAAATATAAAATATTAGTCTATCATATACAGTTGTGGCCAAAAGTATTGACACCCCTACAATTCTGTCAGATAATACTGTTTCTTCCTGAAAATGATTGCAAACACAGATTCTTTGGTATTATTATCTTCATTTAATTTGTCTTAAATGAAAAAACACAACAGAGAAAGAAGCAAAAAGCAAAACATTGATCATTTCACACAAAACTCCAAAAATGGGTCAGACAAAAGTATTGGCACCCTCAGCCTAATACTTGGTTGCACAACCTTTAGCCAAAATAACTGCGACCAACCGCTTCCGGTAACCATCAATGAGCTTCTTACAATGCTCTGCTAGAATTTTAGACCATTCTTCTTTGGCAAACTGCTCCAGATCCCTGATATTTGAAGGGTGCCTTCTCCAAACTGCCATTTTTAGATCTCTCCACAGGTGTTCTATGGGATTCAGGTCTGGACTCATTGCTGGCCTCCTTGGAAGTCTCCAGTGCTTTCTCTCAAACCATTTTCTAGTGCTTTTTGAAGTGTGTTTTGAGTCATTGTCCTGCTGGAAGACGCATGACCTCTGAGGGAGACCCAGCTTTCTCACACTGGGCCCTACATTATGCTGCAAAATTTGTTGGTAGTCTTCAGACTTCATAATACCATGTACACGGTCAAGCAGTCCAGTGCCAGAGGCAGCAAAGCAACCCCAAAACATCAGGGAACCTCTGCCATGTGTGACTGTAGGGACCATGTTCTTTTCTTTGAATGCCTCTTTTTTCTCCTGTAAACTCTATGTTGATGCCTTTGCCCAAAAAGCTCTACTTTTGTCTCATCTGACCAGAGAACATTCTTCCAAAACGTTTTAGGATTTTTCAGGTAAGTTTTGGCAAACTCCAGCCTGGCTTTTTTATGTCTCGGGGTAAGAAGTGGGGTCTTCCTGGGTCTCCTACCATACAGTCCCTTTTCATTCAGACGCCGACGGATAGTATGGGTTGACACTGTTGTACCCTCGGACTGCAGGGCAGTTTGAACTTGTTTGGATGTTAGTTGAGGTTCTTTATCCAACATCCGCACAATCTTGCGTTGAAATCTCTTGTCAATTTTTCTTTTCCGTCCACATCTAGGGAGGTTAGCCACAGTGCCATGGGCTTTAAACTTCTTGATGACACTGCGCATGGTAGACACAGGAACATTCAGGTCTTTGGAGATGGACTTGTAGCCTTGAGATTGTTCATGCCTCCTCACAATTTGGTTTCTCATGTCCTCAGACAGTTCTTTGGTCTTCTTTCTTTTCTCCATGCTCAATGTGGTACACACAAGGACACAGGACAGAGGTTGAGTCAACTTTAATCCATGTCAACTTGCTGCAAGTGTGATTTAGTTATTGCCAACACCTGTTAGGTGCCACAGGTAAGTTACAGGTGCTGTTAATTACACAAATTAGAGAAGCATCACATGATTTTTCGAACAGTGCCAATACTTTTGTCCACCCTCTTTTTTATGTTTGGTGTGGAATTATATCCAATTTGGCTTTAGGACAATTCTTTTTGTGTTTTTTTTATTTAAGACAAATTAAATGAAGATAATAATACCAAAGAATTTGTGTTTCAATCATTTTCAGGAAGAAACTGAGTATTATCTGACAGAATTGCAGGGGTGTCAATACTTTTGGCCACAACTGTATCCGTATGGTAAAAGTATATGAACCTTTATGATTAGCAGACAATTTGAAGGTGAAATTATACTTTGGTGCTTGACATTGCATTGATTTTATATCAATTGTGAGTGGGCAACCAATTTTATTTAAAGTAGCAGTATCTATCAATTTGAAGTGCTCAACAAATAGAATGAAATTTGTTTGTGGCATGATATACTTCTGAGCACCTTTGATGAAAAATTGACAACTTTCAGCTGGAAATATTACAAAACTGTCTTTAAATAGTTTGGATCCCACTAACCAAAGTCAGGACCCAGGAGTGCTACAGTAGCCAAACAAAGATCATTTAAACAGAGAGGTGTACAGTATAATAGTCTGTGAAGTTACAAAGGAACCCAAGGTAACATTTAAGCGACTAAATGCCTATCTCACTTTAGCTAATGTGAACACTGATGAGCAGTAGGGTACTCTAAACTGTATTGGAGCACCAGTACAGTTAATCTCTGCAGTATGGCAGAGAGACACGATCTAGCTGGGTCTAGCTGCACTGCTGTTCAGCCTCCACAATCTGTAGATTACAGCAAAACAGGAAAACTTACAGATGGGGGGTGACTCTGCATGCCCCAATGTGATGATATCACCTTGCTGCTCAGTCCATGTCTTGGTACTGACTGCTGGCCAACTCTCAGGATCCATGGTTAGGTGAGTAGAAGATGTTTTTATTTTAATAGTGATTTTGTGGGGACTACTGGGGGCCCTCCGTAGAGTGCAGGGGCTACAGGAATACAGCGGCCATGCATACAATGTGGAGTGACTACTGGGGACCCTACATACAGTGTGAGGGGGGCTACTGTAGGTTCTGTATACAGTGCGGGGGGATACTAGGGGCACACATACAATGTTGGAGGGCTACTGTGAGGCCATGCATACAATGTGGGGGGCTATTGGGGGCTTTACATATAATGTTGGAGGGCTACTGAGTGGCCATGCTTATAATGTGAAAGGACAACTATGGCGCCATATTAGTAATGTGGGAAGGCTACTGTGGGACCATGCTTACAATGTGGGAGAGGGCTACTTGGGCCCTGCATACAGTGTGGGAGTTATGCATACAATGTGGGAGGGCTACTGAGGAGCCATGCATGCGGTATAAGGGGGCTACTGAAGGCCATGTATACAATGTGTGGGGGCTACTAGAATACTAAAGGCCATGCATGAAATGTGGGTGGATACTGGGGGCCACGAATACAGTGTGAGGGACTACTGGGGGCCTTGCATACAATGTGGGGGGGCTACTAAGGTACCATGCAAACAATGTGGGGGATACTGGGGTCCTGCATACAGTGTAAGGGCTATGCATACAATGTTGGAGGGCTTGTGTGGTCCTGTATACAATGGGGGGGCTACTGAAGGCCATGCATGCAGTGTGGGGGAGGCTACTGTGCCCTGCATACAGTGTGGGAGGGCTCCTGGAATTCTAAGGACTATGCAGAAAGTGTGAGAGGGCTCCTGGGCGCCATGAATACAGTGTGTGGTGCTACTGGGGACCATGCGCACAGAGTGGGGGACTACTGGACTACTGGGGACCATCTATAAAGTGTAGTAGGGGCTACTGTGGGCCATGCATACAGTGTGGGGGAGGCTACTGGGGGCCACGAATACAATGTGGGAGACTAATGGAATACTGGGTCCATATGAAAAGTGTGGGGGAACTACAACATAGTGTGAAGGGGATACTGGGAGATCCTGCACACAATGAAAGTGACTGATGGAATATGGAAGATCACTTCATGGAGAAGTTGTCATGTCAGTCTGGGCCACATGAATAAGACAGGAAAAGTTAATGACTCCACCACAAAGAACGTCAGTAGGGATGCGCAAACCCGAACTGTAAAGTTTGGCTTCCGTACCAGACACTAAGGTACAACTCGAACATGGACTGTTAACAGATAATGTTTGTTGATAAGCTGCAGCGCAGCCAATCAACAAGCTTTTAGGCTATGGGTACTTCAAGAGCCATCATATCTATGCTAAGTATTGAGAAAGTTCTCAAGCAGCAGAGCTGCCATAAGTGAGATCACCGGGCTCATCAGCTGTTGAACTCCGGTGAACTTTCTCGTTCAGCACTACCCACATGCTTCTGTCAGTGTTTTGTCGGCTGCTGGATAAAGCAGTCACTTTAGTGACTGCTCTCAATGTCATAAAGATCATCATGGGACATTAAAGATTATCTCTTCACCTTGAAGGAGGAATACGGTTGTGTGAAGAAAGCAGATTGTATCTTAATTTCCCAGACATCCATGTTTTTGAAAACAAAGAAGAATTGACTTGCAAGCTGATATACCATATAACATACTGTGTTAGGGTCCCGTCACACCAAACGATGCACCAGCGATCCCGACAACGATATGACCTGGTCAGGATCGCTGGTGCATCGCTACATGATCGCTGGTGAGCTGCCAAACAGGCAGACGCACCAGCGATCAGGACCAGCAAGGACACTGGTATCCAAGGTAAATAGTGGGTAACTAAACGCGCGTGTCGCTTAGTTACCCGCTGTATACCTTGGATACCAGCATGCTCGCGCTGAGAGCTGGTATCCAAGGTAAATATCGGGTAACTAAGCGTGTGTGTCACTTAGTTACCCGCTGTTTACCTTGGATACCAGCTCCCAGCATGAGCACGCTGGTATCCAAGGTACACAGCGGGTAACTAAGCGCCGCGCGTGCTTAGTTACCTGATATTTACCTTGGATACCAGCTCCCAGCGTCTGCTTACAGCGCAGGGAGCTCGCTGATCGTTGGTCTCCCGCTGTCACATGCAGCGATGCGCGCTGGCCAGCGGGAGGCCAACGATCAAAAAATGGCCCAGGACATTCCTGCACCATAAGCGATACCCGGCGGGGGGAGGGGGCGGTCGCTGATGCGTGCCACATACAGCGAGATCACTAGCGAGAACGCTGATGCGTCACAAAATCAGCGATCTCGCTATGTGTGATGGGCCTTTAAGTCTGTAACAGTGACTTGCAAGCTGATATACCATATACCATAGTGTGCATTTATCTTTGATTATTGATGTCTGCTGATATGCTAATTGTGCATTGTATTCTGAAACCAGTTGTTGACTTCGAAAGTATATAGGGATAGGTTGTGAGGGTGGACTGAAGGACACTGGGTAAATCTAAAAATACATCACATGCCTCGGGTATAAAAGAGACTTTTTTTCTTCTGGTGGGTGTCACTCTTCAGGATCTCAGCTGAGGGTATATTGGACTCGGCTGAAAAACACAGGAGTGCTCTCCGTTATCTCCCTCCTCTCTGCGTACATATAAGAGGTGAAGTAGCGACCCTGGGAGTTCAGACATAACATCTACCATTATCCCAGCTGAAGGGTGAGACCCTGTAATGTGCACCATCTTGAGGTAATTGCTGGTATTGTTCCGTTTGCTATTGGGTGTTGTGGTTCAATACAGTATTTCCACACAGTTTTACCCTAATCCTATGTTGTTTGTGTAGTGTTCTGCCCACGGGGAGAGAGAGCGGCTGTTCAGTGGTACAAGCCTTGGTCCATGTAGTCTTTTTAAAGACAACTGGGCCAGCGGACGAGAGCACCCACTGACCCCATTTCTCCACAGGTTGCTTATTATTTTAATTCATTTACAGGGGACATTGGCTTCAGTGGACTGGGTGATGACATGAGTATAGTTTAATTTAGATTGAATAAAAAAGTCCACAGTATGTCATTATTTCAAATAAAGGACTTTATTCTGGATGTGTGTTTTTCTATACAATTTCACTATGGGGTTAGTAATGGAGTGCTTTATAGATGCCTCTCCATTACTAACCTCTGCGCTTGAGGTCACAGGACAATACAAAGGTGACATCAGACCCACAAATATAAACCCCAAGACCACCACCACATGGCAAGTGGGAAGAGCCAGGCAAAGTGCCAGCATTGGCACATCTAATAGATAATAATTTTTCAGGGATGGCTGAAGGCTGCTATTTTTAGGCTGGGAGGCAATATCCATGTCCCCATACAAGCCTGAGAATACCAGCACCCAGTTTTAGCTTGAGTGGTTGTCAAAAATGGGGGGGCCCAACACTGTTTTTTTAGTTATCTATTTAAATAACTAAAAAAACTGTGTGGGTACCCCTCTATTCTTGGTATTCTTGGTTGGTGTTGCAACCCGCAGCTGTCAGTTTTGACTACCTGGTTATCAAAAATACAGGGGAACCCACGTCATTTTTTTTTAAATTACACTGCTCAAAAAAATAAAGGGAACACTTAAACAACAGAATATAACTCCAAGTAAATCAAACTTCTGTGAAATCAAACTCTCCACTTAGGAAGCAACAATGATTGACAATCAATTTCACATGCTGTTGTGCAAATGGAATTGGGTCACCCTCCCAGGGCTGTGGGGTACTCGGTACCGGGCCGGTCTCTCTCAGACGGAGGTGTCACAGCAGCGGTGACCCGGTCCGTGGCCCTGGGCGCCCATGTAAAAGGGTGGATGTTGACTGATGAAGTTTAAATAAATAAATTAATTAATTAATAAAGTTTATTAATGGATGTTTCGTGACGCCACCTGTGGTATTCGGCAATGAAGATGTTAAGCCGACACTGCAGACAGATCCTCTGGGACAGATGGTGTGGTGCAGCAATGATGGTGTAGCCCTCCACAGGCAGGGCTGTAGTCCCAGGGCAGTGTAGATCGGTGTTGGGGAAGAGGGTGCAGTGTCTGGCACAGAGATGTAGCAGTACTGGAGAAGTTGCAAAAAGAAGGCAAGGACACAGCAGAATGTAGTTTCTTTACCTTTACTTTGTAAGTGCAGTTCAGGGTCCAGATTACAGATGGCACAGGAGCTGATTAGCCTGGAAGCAACTCAGGAATCTCTCTATGCAGATAGGTTGTGTAGTCTCCTTCCTAGCGCTTACTTGAGGAACATGCAGCACTGTGTTACACTGAAGTTCCTCCTTCTTATTCCCTCTCAGATCTACCTCGTATGGCAGACAGCTGTAGCCTTCTATCTCTTCTCTTGGCTAACCTGTTACTGTTGTGCCTCCGAGTCTTAGGTGGGAATAGAGCACTTACAGCTTCCTATTCCTCTGGTTTCTGTTGCAGGACCTTCAGTATCCATACAACTGTGGAGACCAGGCTCCAGATCATGTGCTCCAGCTGGGAGCGAGCTCTCAACTCCGCTCAGTCCCCCAGCTTCTCTCTCCACATCTACACACTTCTGCCTTCTCACAGAACTCACTAATTTCCCTTCCTGGCCCTCAGAGAGCACTCCTCCCCCATTTCTGGTTCAGAGCTCCCTCTGCTGGCCCGGAGTGGGAACTGTGTTGCATGTTATGGCTAACTGCTAGAGAGACCCTTCATTGCTTCCAAGCCTGACATCACCCTCCCTGGTGGAAAGCAATGCCACTGTGTCAACCATACTCCTGGGGGTGCAACATTCCCCCCTAGTGCAATTCAGTACTCCTGTACCGATGAAAAAAACATATGAACATATTAACACATTAACACTTATAAATGTACAAGATTTAGAGAAAAAAATGAAAAATACAACACCAAAAGCTCCAAAAATAGTTCTGAGATGATTAGTCCATGCGTCAATGTCCATGGTCCATTCGTGGGCAAATGGTGAACTATTTACAAAATAAGTTTTTGACCACACCTAGTCCTGTGGCCCAATTGTCCAACAAAACAAACTGGAAAATTCAAAAAGGGGATTTCTTACAGAGTCTCTGTAGGCACAAAACTTAAACGTTACATATATACAGTTGTGGCCAAAAGTATTGACACCCCTGCAATTCTGTCAGATAATACTCAGTTTCTTCCTGAAAATGATTGCAAACACAAATTCTTTGGTATTATTATCTTCATTTAATTTGTCTTAAATAAAAAAACACAAAAAGAATTGTCCTAAAGCCAAATTGGATATAATTCCACACCAAACATAAAAAAGAGGGTGGACAAAAGTATTGGCACTGTTCGAAAAATCATGTGATGCTTCTCTAATTTGTGTAATTAACAGCACCTGTAACGTACCTGTGGCACCTAACAAGGTTGGCAATAACTAAATCACACTTGCAGCCAGTTGACATGGATTAAAGTTGACTCAACCTCTGTCCTGTGTCCTTGTGTGTACCACATTGAGCATGGAGAAAAGAAAGAAGACCAAAGAACTGCCTGAGGACTTGAGAAACCAAATTGTGAGGAAGCTTGAGCAATCTCAAGGCTACAAGTCCATCTCCAAAGACCTGAATGTTCCTGTGTCTACCGTGCTCAGTGTCAACAAGAAGTTTAAAGCCCATGGCACTGTGGCTAACCTCTCTAGATGTGGACGGAAAAGAAAAATTGACAAGAGATTTCAACGCAAGATTGTGCGGATGTTGGATAAAGAACCTCGACTAACATCCAAACAAGTTCAAGCTGCCCTGCAGTCTTAGGGTACAACAGTGTCAACCCATACTATCCGCCGGCGTCTGAATGAAAAGGGTCTGTATGGTAGGAGACCCAGGAAGACCCAACTTCTTATCTCGAGACATAAAAAAGCCAGGCTAGAGTTTGCCAAAACTTACCTGAAAAATCCTAAAACGTTTTGGAAGAATGTTCTCTGGTCAGATGAGACAAAAGTAGAGCTTTTTGGGCAAAGGCATCAACATAGAGTTTACAGGAGAAAAAAAGAGGCATTCAAAGAAAAGAACATGGTCCCTACAGTCAAACATGGTGGAGGTTCCCTGATGTTTTGGGGTTGCTTTGCTGCCTCTGGCACTGGACTGCTTGACCGTGTGCATGGCATTATGAAGTCTGAAGACTACCAACAAATTTTGCAGCATAATATAGGGCACAGTGTGAGAAAGCTGGGTCTCCCTCAGAGGTCATGGGTCCAATGACCCAAAACACATTTCAAAAAGCACTAGAAAATGGTTTGAGAGAAAGCACTGGAGACTTCTAAGGTGGCCAGCAATGAATCCAGACCTGAATCCCATAGAACACCTGTGGAGAGATCTAAAAATGGCAGTTTGGAGAAGGCACCCTTCAAATATCAGGGACCTGGAGCAGTTTGCCAAAGAAGAATGGTCTAAAATTCCAGCAGAGTATTGTAAGAAACTCATTGATGGTTACCGGAAGCGGTTGGTCACAGTTATTTTGGCTAAAGGTTGTACAACCAAGTATTAGGCTGAGGGTGCCAATACTTTTGTCTGGCCCATTTTTGGAGTTTTGTGTGAAATGACCAATGTTTTGCTATTTGCTTCATTCTCTTTTGTGTTTTTTCATTTAAGACAAATTAAATGAAGATAATAATACCAAAGAATCTGTGTTTGCAATCATTTTCAGGAAGAAACTGAGTATTATCTGACAGAATTGCAGGGGTGTTAATACTTTTGGCCACAACTGTACATACAATTTAACATTTACATGAACTAATCTATACACGATATCTGTGGGGTGGAATACCTTGGGTACTACGGACAGGCCTACGTAGCACTGGTGTTCTCACTGGTTGTCTGGTGCTAACCACTGGGGTAGTGTGTACTGTACTGGCTACAATACTGGTGGTTCTGCGTAGCACAGGGATACTAGATTTCCTAGGACCACTTCTACTCACTGTGGGTAAACGGGGTAGTAGCTGTCTGCGAACTCTTAGACTCGCCATCGGTATGACAGATTCACCACTGGCAAGGTGAGGATTCTCTGGCTCCACTGCTCGTGTAGCATCCGCTGCTTGCACTTGCTGATTTTCAGGGTGATTTTGAGTCACTTCTTCGTGCACTACCAGTTGGGGAAAGGTCAAAACTGGCACCACTATGGCATTATTTGCTCGAGTCCAATTTGCAGGGAATTCTCCAAGTGCAGTGCTGACCTTTTCTTCTTCCGCTATGGGTTCGAAGTTGTTTTGCTTTTCGATTCATTCTTTTAACTGGTCAGGGCACAATTTCAAATGATCCCTTAATACTAGAGTTGAGCGAAACGGGTCGAAAAAATTCAAAAGTCGCCGACTTTTGGCAAAGTCGGGTTTCATGAAACGAAACCCGACCCTAGGATGAGGTCGGCCACGAGGTCGGCGACTTACGCGCCAAAGTCGCGTTTCAAAAGTTTGTTTTGCGCTCTTTTTCAGCCAATCAGGATCCACGGACACTGTGGGCAACGTGATGACATAGGCACGGGTCACCACCATCTTTCAGAAAGGCATGCAAGTGATTGGCTTGCTTTGGTGGGCGTCACAGGGGGTATAAAAGGGCGTGCACGCCGACCGCCATCTTACTTCTGCCGATCTTAGCATAGGGAGAGGTTGCTGCTGATTCTGTAGGGAGAGCGTTAGGCAGGGAAGAAGACAAAAAAACTGCTTCTGCTGCTAGCGATTTGGCCTGCACAACACACCAGTCACTGTGTGTGCAGTGCAAGGGGAGGCTATATAGTGGTGTATCAGTGGTGTTGGTTGTTGGACTGCCTTCTAAGGCTTCCTGACAGGCTGGCATTGCTGTTTACCCACTGCTCCGCAAAACTGCTTTTTTAAAAGCAATACAATCTCCCTTATCCTCTAGTCACTTTGGTCACAGCTGCGCCATCGAGCCTGTCACATAGCGCTCAGATATTCATTGGGCCTCAAACTGCTTTTTTAAAAGCAATCCCAATTTTTTTTTTTTGTCCTGCTGAGAAGAAAAAAAAACTGCTTCTGCTGCTGATAGCAATTTGGCCTGCACAACACACCAGTCACTGTGTGTGCAGTGCAAGGGGAGGCTTTGGTCACAGCTGTGCCATCGAGCCTGTCACATAGCGCTCAGATATTCATTGGGCCTCACACAATCCAAAAGTGTCCAGTGTCTAAAAGTGTGTGCAGAGATTCAAAATCTCCCTTATCCTCTAGTCACTTAGGTCACAGCTGTGCCATCGAGCCAGTCACATAGCGCTCAAATATTCATTGGGCCTCACACAATCCAAAAGTGTCCAGTGTCCAAAAGTGTGTGCAGAGATTCAAAATCTCACTTATCCTCTAGTCACTTAGGTCACAGCTGTGCCATCGAGCCTGTCTCATAGCACTCAGATATTCATTGGGCCTCACACAATCCAAAAGTGTCCAGTGTCCAAAAGTGTGTGCAGAGATTCAAAATCTCCCTTATGCTCTAGTCACTTAGGTCACAGCTGTGCCATCGAGCCTGTCACATAGCGCTCAGATATCAGTGGGCCTCACACAATCCAAAAGTGTCCAGTGTCCAAAAGTGTGTGCAGAGATTCAAAATCTCACTTATCCTCTAGTCACTTAGGTCACAGCTGTGCCATCAAGCCTATCACATAGCGCTCAGATATCAGTGGGCCTCACACAATCCAAAAGTGTCCAGTGTCCAAAAGTGTGTGCAGAGATTCAAAATCTCACTTATCCTCTAGTCACTTAGGTCACAGCTGTGCCATCGAGCCTGTCACATAGCGCTCAGATATCAGTGGGCTTCACACAATCCAAAAGTGTCCAGTGTCCAAAAGTGTGTGCAGAAATTCAAAATCTCCCCTGTCCTATAGACACCTTGTACCTTGTTTTACATACTATATAGTTTGTTGGATTTTGTCTACATTTCTACCAAAAATGAGGAAGGCTGGTGGAAGAGGCCGTGGAATTGGGCGGGGATTGGCAGCTGGTAATGATGGTGTTGGTGGTGGATCTGATGGTAGTGGCAAGAGCAAAATAGGACCGAATGCAGGAGGTGTTGAGCCTGCGTCATCGTCTGGCTACATAAGGCCTCGAACGCTTAGTTTTCTAGGAGTTGGCAAACCGCTTTTAAAGCCAGAGCATCAGGAAAAAGTTTTGTCTTACATTTCCTGACTCAGCCTCCAGCTCTATCGCCTCCTCTTCTTCAGTTGTAAAAAGTAAAAGCACTGAGTCGTCATTGGAGGCTCATGTTCATGAACCACACCTTTCCTTGTGTCCTTCACCCCAACCAAGATTGAAGGATGACGCAGGCCATACTACTGATTACTCCATGGAGCTGTTTTCACATACCATGCCTGGATTATCAAGTGAAATGGTGAATTACCCAGGCCAAGATGAATCTGACATGGAGTGCACTGATGCACAGCCGCTGATGGATGATTCTGCTGGTACATTCACTCAGAGCACTACATTGTCCTCGCAGTGTACAGAGCCAGATTCTGACCCTGATGAGACTCAGGTGCCCCTTCCCGCACACTATACCACCATACACGGTGATACAGAGGAAGGTGCACATGACATAGAAGAGGAGGTGATGGATGACCCAGTTGTTGACCCAGATTGGCATCCATTGGGGGAAGAGGGTGCTGCTTCCAATAGCTCAGATGAGGAGCATCCACAGCAGACATCGACATCGCAACAGCTGTTATCTGGCAGGCCCGGAGCACTCCAAAGACAGGTTCCAAACATCAAAAGAGTTGCTGGACAGCTGGTCCAGAGGGTCAAAAGATCACAGCGTGCTAGGCCGCAAAATGTCTGCCAAAGTAGGAAGAGTGCAGTGTGGCACTTTTTTGAACAAAATCCTCATGATCAGGCCAAGGTTATCTGTAAGAAGTGCGCAAAGACCTTTAGCCGAGGGAAAAATCTGAAAAATTTGAATACCAGTTGCATGCTTAGACATTTAACCAGCATGCACTTGCAAGCGTGGACACAACACCAAACCTCAAGTGCCACATGTGCAACTGATCACAACGAAGGTAGTCAGCAACGCTACATTGTTTCCCCCACTGTAAGCCCACCGGTTAGCACAGCAGCAAATGTTGAGGTGTCGTTGCAAGGCCACAGCAGTCAGGGAATCCCACTGTTATATCAACGAAAGACTGATTCTAGGCCATCAGAAAGAACACCAACTCCATCACCATCATCAACCCTCTCTCAGTCTGCCCTGTCCACCGCTACTTCCACCATATGCAGCTCTCAAGTCCAGCTCACCCTCCCAGACACTATGAGTAGGTCAAGAAAGTACTCAGTCTCTCATCCGCGTACACTGGGTTTGAACGCCCACATTGCCAAACTAATCTCGTTTGAGATGATGCCCTTTCGGTTGGTGGAAAGCACAGCTTTCCGCGAACTCATGGCCTATGCAGTACCACGCTATGACCTACCCAGTCGCCACTTCTTCTCTTGCAAAGCCATCCCAGCCCTCCACCATCATGTGAAAGACCGCATTGTCCATGCACTCAAGCAGTCAGTGAGCGGAAAGGTGCACCTCACTACTGATGCATGGTCCAGTCGGCATGGCCAGGGCCGTTACGTGTCCATCACTGCGCACTGGGTTAATGTGGTGGATGCAGGGTCCACAGGGGACAGCGGTGGTGGGACAGTGCTGCCTAGCCCATGGTATAGGAAACAGTTGGCTGTAGGCGTTCCACCCTCCTCCTCCTCCTCCTCCTCCAGAAGCGAAAGCTCGTCCACAGAGCGCAGTCGTACGAGCACTCCATCTGCAGCTGCCACTGTTGCACACGATGTGTCCCCCTATCGAGCAGCTAGTGGAAAGCGTCAGCAGGCTGTGTTGCAGATGATGTGTTTGGGCGACAGACATACCGCCGAGGTGCTGGCGGAGTACTTGAAGCGACAAACTGAGTCATGGCTGGGCAGTGTACATCTTGAGGCAGGCAAGGTAGTTAGTGATAACGGCTGTAATTTTGTGGCAGCCATAGCCCTTTCAAAACTCAGCCACATACCTTGCTTGGCTCACACCTTGAACCTGGTGGTGCAGTGCTTCCTCAAAAATTATCCGTAGTTAACAGCCCTGCTCCAGAAGGTGCGAAGACTGTGCGCGCACATCCGCCGGTCGCCTGTACACTCCGTTCGTATGCAGAAGCTGCAGCGATTGCTCCACCTTCCCAACCACCGCCTCATTATCGACATTGCAACAAGGTGGAACTCCACCCTGCACATGGTGGAGCGGCTGTGCGAGCAGAGGCAGGCCATAATGCATTTGTGGGAGGATACACGGCCAGGCACTTTGAGAGCAGACATGGAGTTGACAGGTGTGCAGTGGTCGAAGCTGAAAGACCTCTGTAAAGTCCTTCAGTGTTTTGAGGAATGCACACGGCTGGTAAGCGCAGACTATGCCATCCTAAGCATGAGCATCCCACTTATGCGTCTGCTCATGCAAACTTTGACGCACCTTAAGGAGCAGGCGTCTGCAGCCAATGTTGATGAGGAGGAAGAGGAGGAGGGAATCCTTGATGACATTCAGCCATTGTCTGCTCAGGGACCTCTCCTGGACGAGGTGGAGGAAGAAGAGGAGGAGGAGGATGATGATGGGGATGATTACTTAGGGGAGGAGGATGCATCTCGTGGGGCAAGTGAAAATGTTGGCGTGGCAAGGTCTGGTACAGGGTTTGTGCGTGACTGGAGGGATGTGGATTTGCCAGAAAGTGCTCCTCCAACCAGCACTCGCAGTGCATCATTGACACCGGGAACATTGGCCCACATGTCAGATTATGCCTTGCGGATCCTAAAAAGGGACCCCCGCATTGCCAAAATGATGAACGATGACGACTACTGGTTGGCCAGCATCCTGGATCCACGCTATAAAGGCAAATTACAAAACATCATGCCACAGGAGAACCTTGACCTAATATTGGCTAATAAACAAGCAACTCTGGTAAATCGGTTGCTTGAGGCTTTCCCAGCACACAGCAGCGGTGATGGTTCTCACACGAGCCGTACGGGCCGGGGGCAGCTTGGCAGAGGTGTTCGTGGTGCACACAGCAGAAGTGGCGTTGGAGACAGGGGTTTCATGACAATGTTGTGGACTGATTTTTCAAATACCGCTCACACAACTGGTAATACTGCATCGATGGAAAGTGACAGGAGACAGCAGTTGTCAACCATGGTTACAAACTACTTTTCCTCCCATATCGATGTTCTCCCACACAGGTCATTCCCCTTTGACTATTGGGCCGCTAAACTGGACACCTGGCCTGAATTGGCCCAATATGCCTTACAGGAGCTCGCTTGCCCAGCTGCAAGTGTGCTATCGGAAAGAGTCTTCAGTGCAGCTGGATCAATCCTGACAGAAAAAAGGACCCGTCTGTCAACCCAAAATGTGGATGATCTAACCTTCATTAAAATGAACCATGCATGGGTTTCCAAGGATTTTGTCCCACCTTCCCCTGATGACACATAGGGTGACAGAAAAATGGCTTGCTTTGGTCCACCTCTTCCTGGGACTTGACCTATTTCGCCTTTTGCATCAGCTGAATGTCCAACATCAACATATGCCACTTTCTAAAACTCCCTAACTGTGCTGCCTCCCCCCCCATGGCCGGGGTCACCACCTAGCGCACGACACCGTGCGAGTGCCGTTGCCCTGGACAGGTGGGTAGGCCGACTCTTGGGCGTGGGCACTGGCACAGGGTCCCTCATAGTGCAATCAAGTGTCTCTGACTGTGGTGGTGCACACCCGCCGTCAGACACACCGCTGTACTATGAGGGGCCCAGTGCCAGTACCGACGCCCACGAGTGGGCCCCCCTTGCTTGGGCAGGGCCCCAGCATTTGCAATCTTTACCTCTCCCTGCTCCTCCGCTGTGTAATCTGGGCCGTCAAATCCATACTGTGCCTGACACCGTCTGAGCTTGCCTCCTGAGACATATATTTTGAATGTGTACGCTATCCATACATGTTATCCGGGGATACGGTACCCTTTCTAACCTTTGTGCAATCACGTGCAATCCATACTGGGCCTAACACCGTCTGAGCCTGCCTCCTGAGACATATATTTTGAATGTGTACGCTATCCATACATGTTATCCGGGGATACGGTACCCTTTCTAACCTTTGTGCAATCACGTGCAATCCATACTGGGCCTAACACCGTCTGAGCCTGCCTCCTGAGACATATATTTTGAATGTGTATGCTATCCATACATGTTATCCGGGGATACGGTACCCTTTCTAACCTTTGTGCAATCACGTGCAATCCATACTGGGCCTAACACCATCTGAGCCTGCCTCCTGAGACATATATTTTGAATGTGTACGCTATCCATACATGTTATCCGGGGATACGGTACCCTTTCTAACCTTTGTGCAATCACGTGCAATCCATACTGAGCCTAACACCTTCTGAGCCTGCCTCCTGAGACATATATTTTGAATGTTTACGCTATCCATACATGTTATCTGGGGATACGGTACCCTTTCTAACCTTTGTGCAATCACGTGTAATCCATACTGGACGTGAGAACGGCTGGCGAGCTGTTAAGCAAGCTACAGCACCTGTGGTTTGCACACGTAAGTTTTTCATTTTTTCAGGAATGACGGTTAGGCCTAATTCCGGAACTGCAGTTGACCTGCACTTACTGGGAAATCATTGTTCGCGGGTAATAATTGTAATCAGTGATCCCCATCACTAACATTGTTCAGCGGGTTATCTGCACCTGTAAGCGACAAACGCTGGCCTTTTCAGTGTAGCGCACATGCAGCCACGGACATGTAAGGGCATGACACACCAGTTATTCGCCAATCTCATGTTCCAGAGCCTCACGTGTCCCTCTAGTAAGCCGGACTCGGACCGCGGGGCATGACGGAGTCTCGTTCGTTAACGGAATTAAGCTTGCAATGTGTGCATCTGTTCTGTAGCTGGCATGGTTGAGGTTTCCCAGGTGGAGTCGAATTTAACCGTAGGCTCCACTCCTGGTGGTGCCCTTCTGGACATTCCTTTAAGGTTCAGCTTTGCAACCATACTGCCCACGTAAAACAAACAATTTGCCTTCATGAACGCTGTTTGGAGGGTCATGACTCGTGGGAATAACGCCGCCCAATCAGTTAACCTGCTAGAGAGATCCTTCGTTGCTCCCAAGCATGACATCACACTCCCTAGGAGGAAGGTAATGCCACTGTGGCGACCGTACTCCTGGGGGCGACACAAGTGCACTGATGCCCAGCCACTGCTCGATGAATCTGCTGGTACATTGACCCAGACCACTACATTCCCCTCGCACGCTACACGGCCTGAATCTGACCCTGATGAAACTCAGGTTACCCTTCCCATATACAGTTCTATCTTACACGGTGACAAAGAGGAAGCTGCAGATGAAAGTGCAGGTTCGGCCCACCCGCCATCAGACACACCACCGTACTATCAGGGGCCCTGTGCCAGTGCCGTCGCCAACGAGTGGGCCCCCCTGCTTGCTCAGGATCACAGCACTTGCAAGGTTGAAATACTGTGCAGTGAGATGGAAGATGGGGACGACGAGGAGTCCAGACTAGTACAGGGATTCCCTAGCGAGGAGACTTATTTGATTGTTTTCAATGTTGGGACAGCAATTTTTGGGGAGCACGTTACTCTGGAGAATGATAGATGGGGCCCACCATACACTGGAACATTCCAAAGGTGGACATCAGACACTGGAGCAGCATTTACAGGGCCCATTATACACTAGAGCATTAGAAATGGGGCCCATTATGTTTGGAGCATTATTTGGGCCCATAAGACAGTGGAGCTTCATCCATGGGGACCAACATATACTGTAGCATTATGTGGAGCTCATCATATACTGTTTCAAACATTATATGGGACCAATGATTCTGTATGGAGAAATAGATGGGCCTCGTCATGAGATGTAAAAAGTGAAGTATTTTTCATTGTACTATACCGCTATTTCTCTGCTGTATCGGAGCATGATGAGTTTTGGTATGTGTTAAAGGGGCGCTCTTTCGCCCAGGGCACATGAAAACCTGGAGCCAGCCCCCCCCACAACTTTAGCCAAATAACCCCCATTTTTCAGTGCGTAACTTGTATTATGAAGTTAATTAAGGTTGACAAGCTTAAGTAAGAAGAATTGATGCTTTTGGAATTCAAATGGGCACTGTAGGTGTGTTTCCTGTCCTCCTCTCACTGCCGACTTTTATTCCCCATTGACTTACATTGGGTTTCGTGTTTCGGGACGACCCTGACTTTTCCCTATAATCGGACGATCTTGCTCGACCCGACTTTTGGAAAAGTCGGGTTTCACGAAACGAAACGCGACCCTAAAAAACCAAAAGTCGCTCAACTCTACTTAATACTGCTGCTGAGGTTTCTCCTCCATCCTTACTGATAAGGCACACCTTGGTGTTATCGAAGTTTGATGGTAAGATGGTGTAGGGTTCAGCTTTCCATTGGTCATCTAATTTATGCATCCTCCTTTTCCTCTTTAGGACTTGCTCTCCTGGTGACAAGGGAACTGCAGGTGCATGTTGATTGTAGTTCTTTTCTTGTTTTTGCCTCACTTGAGCTAGACTCTTTTCTGCACACTCTTGTACTCTTCGATACTGTTGCTGCCTCTCTGTATTCCAGTCAGCATCTGGTGACGTCACTTCAGGTGTCAGGACTCCCATATCCAAATCAATAGGCAACTTGCCAGGCCTTGCTCTCATTAGGTAGGCTGGAGTGCAGTTGGTGGAATTCACAGGAATGTGGTTGTAGAGGTCTACCAGATCAGGAAACTTTTCTGGCCACTGATTCCTCTCTTCCAAAGGCAATGTCTTCAGTAGGTCTATCACCACCTGGTTCATCTTTTCACACATGCCATTGGTCTGTGGATGGTACGGTGTTGTCCTGATCTTCTTGCAACCGTACAAGTTACAGAATTCCTGGAACACTTCTGCCTCAAAGGCTGGACCTTGATCTGTAAGCACTCGTTCGGGATATCCGTGTGGTCAACAAAAGTGCTGTTGGAAGGCTCTGGCTGCCGTCCTCGCTGTTTGATCCTTGACAGGCACGACTACCAAGAATCTTGAGTAGTGGTCAACGATGGTAAGAGCATAAATGTAGCCTGAACGGCTTGGGACCAGGTTCACATGGTCCAAGGCGGCCAACTCGAGTGGCTGTTTGGTTACTATTGGCTGCAAAGGAGCTCGCTGGCTGTTACGGTCCTTTCTGCGCGGGTTGCTTTGTCCACACTCCCAGCACCCATTTTCAATGGCCTTCCTCATACCAGCCCAGTAGAATCTCTCCCGGAGCAAGGCCTCCAACTTCTTCCATCTGAAGTGTCCAGCTCCATTGTGGTATGCTTCCAAGACCATTGAAGCCTCCCTCTTTGGGACTATCACCTGCCAGACCAGCTCATGAGTGCGGGTATTGATACTCCTCTGACACAGCTTTCCTTCATAGATGAAAAGCCGGCCTCTTTCCTTCCACAACTGCTGGGTTTCTTCAGGAGCATCCGACTCTGGGTGTGAGTCAGCTTGTGATAGTAGCTCCTTCACCAGGCGGACTGCGGGGTCGTTATCCTGCGTTTCTGCCCAGTCATGATGAGGCAATGGGTTTAGGGTGGCCTCTTTCAAGACAGACCATCTGTTTGTCACTCCTTGGGCACGTTGGGCTGCAATTGGCCGTTGGAAGGCAGGTAACTCTATTTCTTCAAGTGACTCAGGGTCCTCTCCTGCATCTTGCAGATTGGGCATTCTGAACAGTGCATCAGCATTGGCATTCTTGTGCCCTGCTCAGTACTTGATGGTAAATTCATAGTTAGACAGCCAGGCCATCTATCGCTGCTCCAGTGCACCCAGTTTTGCAGTTTCCAAGTGAGTCAACGGATTGTTGTCTGTGAAGATGGTAAACTTGGCTAAAGCTAGGTAATGCTTGAATCATTCAGTCACAGCCCAGACTATGGCGAGGAACTCCAGTTTGAAGGAACTGTAGTTGACAGGGTTACTTTCAGTGGGACGAAGCTTCCTGCTGGCGTAGGAGATCACTCTTTCATTGCCATTCTGTACCTGTGACAGTACTGCTCCCAGTCCCACGTTGCTGGCATCAGTATACAAAACAAATGGTTGGTCATAATCTGGATAGGCCAGAACTTCATCTCCTGTGAGAGCCATCTTCAGTCGAGTGAAGGACCTCTCCAGTTCCTCATTCAATTCAAATGTAGGACTCTTCTTTCTGGCTTTCTTGGGCTGGCCCACCAGAAGATTTTGTATAGGTGTGGCTACCTCAGTGAAGCCTTTGATAAACCTTCGGTAGTAGCCTACCAACCCAAGGAATTGACATACCTCATGGAGGTTGCTGGGCTTCTGCCAGTCTCGGATGACAGTGACTTTGCCTGGATCCGGTGCCACACCTTCTACACTTACTACATGACCAAGGTACTGTACCTAGGGCTTCAGGAGGTGGTATTTGGAAGGCTTCACTTTCAAGCCAAAGTTATTCAAGGCTTCAAACACCTCAGCCAGGTGCTTCAGATGGTCTTCATAAGTCTTGGAGAAAACAATGATATCATCAAGGTACAACAGGACTGTCTCGAAGTTCTTGTGTCCAAGACAGCACTCCCTTAGCTGTTGAAATGTCCCTTGGGCGGTGCAGAGCCCGAACGGCATGTAGTTGAACTCGCAGAGACCCATTGGTGTGGGAAATGCTGTTTTCTCCTTGTCTGCCTCTGCCACGGGAACCTGCCAATACCCACTAGTGAGATCTAAGGTGGAAAAATAGTTAGCAGTTTTAAGTGCAGCTAATGACTCCTCTATTCTGGGTAATGGGTAGGCATCCTTATATGTAATGCTGTTAATTTTTCTGTAATCAACACACATTCTCATGGTACCATCTTTCTTTTTCACAAAGACTATTGGGGCTGCCCAGGGGCTACAACTGTCTCTGATCACACCAGCCTCCTTCATTTCCTGCAACATATTTTTGGCACATTGATATTGTGTTGGGGGTATAGGCCAGTACCTTTCTTTAATGGGTGGATGATCTCCAGTGGGGATATGGTGTTGAACCCCTTTTGCCTTCCCAAAGTCTAGGGAGTATTTACTGAATACCCGCTCATATTCCTGAGTGACTCGGTAAACCCCATTCTTTTGGTATGAAGGGGTGGAGTCAGTTCCCACCTGCAGCTGCTGACACCACTCCTCCAGCTGCTTTACAGAGCCATTGTCCTCCACCTGGTCGGATGAGACCAAGGGCTCTGCTGCCCATATTGCATTGTTACTGGCAGTAAGCAGCTTAGCAACTGTGGCATACCGAGGTATTGTGGCCTCCTCCTCCCCACAATTCAAGAGGCGTACAGGTACTCTCCCTTTGCGAACATCAACTACCCCTCTGGCTGTCAGGACAGTGGGCCGGCTATCAGAGTACACTGGCTTTTCCAATGATTGGTAATCTTTTCCTCTGAGGCCTATGGCTGCCCAACACCAAATTAACATTTCACATCTGGGGGGTATCGCAATGGGGAAAGAGTCACTCACTCTGATGCTGCCAATTTCTCCGCCAGAGAGTTCTACCTGCTGTCTTTGCATCAGGGCCTTGATCTCCTTCTGCAGGACTCGTTGTTCACTGGAACCGGCAGTCTTGGCTACCTTTTGCAACAAAACAATAACCTCGGAAAGACAATTTTCAATCACATTGGTACCTAGAGTCATTTTTGGGTTACATTCTCGTCGATCAATGTCTACAACTATCAGACCTTGAGATTTTAAATCTACTCTCCCCACTTTAACAGTAATTTCTTTACATCCTACTTGCGGTAACGACTGACCATTGCTGGCAACTACTGTCAGTTCATCACATGGGCCACGGGTAAGTTCAGAGTCAGCCCAATACCGCTTGTAAAGGATATATGGCATAGTTGTCACCTGAGAGCCAGTGTCCAGCAAAGCGTTCATGGGGATGCCATCAATCACCACTGGGAGGACCGGTCTCCCTCCAACATACTTAGCTCGCCAGTTCTTTGGGCCTTGTGGTCCTACTCCTGGGGGTTGGCCCTCTGCCCCAGGGGATGCCCGTTTAAATAACAGAATCTTGCGATGTGGCCTGCCTTGTGGCAGTGATGACAGATAGGACGTCCATCCTGGTCATAGCGATCGTTGGTTCTCCCTCGGACTGGCGGGATCCTCTTCTTCTTTAGCCACGGGACATCCTCTGGACTGGAGGCGAGCTGGATCTTCTCCTTGGAGGATACCTGCAGGGACTGCATGGTTTTAGAAAGTGCAGCCATACCCTTGGTCAACTCCTGGACCTGAAGACGCAGTATTGCAGATGGATCTTTGTCCAGAGTCTGTGCATCAGCCTCCACAGGGATGGAAGGGAAAGATGTTGCTTCCTGGTGGTATGTAATCGCTGGGCGCCTAGTGGGAGCTGGACGGCTGACATTTGGTTCATGCTGCACCCGGATAGCCCTGTCTTTGAAACCAGCAAAGTCTAGGTCAGGGTTTTGTAGGGCTATGATGCGCAGCTGTGCTCTGTGGGTACTGGATAGGAGTCCCTCAATGAATTGCTCCTTTAACAGTCCGTCTCCATCTTTCACACTGTCTGGGTCAATCTGCTTGATGGCTTGCAGCGCCTCCTGCAGGTTAAGAGCATAGTCCCGTATACTGTCCTGCACTTTCTGCTTACACCCAAAGAATCTCATCTTGATTTCAGCGGCAGTGCGGTTGTCAAAGGTGCTTCTTAGCTTAGCCAGGATCTTTTTAACAGTCTCTTTATCAGTGTCCTGCCAGGCTTTTACTTCACTCTGTGCTGCACCTGTTAGCTGCCCAATAAGGATGTTCACCTTCTGGCTTTCAGAGAGAGGATGCACTTCAAACAACCTGCACAGTCTCTCTTTGAAGTCACTCAGAGTATGTGACTCCTCTGAATACTGCGGTAGCCATGCTGCTCCCGGTATGTAAGGCATAGACAGCGGCATTATGTGGACCGCTGCGGTGGGTGCTATTGGAGCCGCAGCAGCGTTGGGCCCTGCATCTTGTGGCGCTGAGGGGTTGGCGGGGGCGTCCGCTGCTACATCGGCGCGTGCCTCCGACATTCTCTTCCCCCCTTGTTAACGTTAGCCAGGCCCCGGGGTTAAGCAGGCTTACCGGCGGCAGCTTTGCAGGCTGGATGATCGGGGCTGCAGGCCTCCGCTTCCCACTTCTCGCTCGCTGTCACTTCCCATGCGGAACTTCACTTGTTCGCGCTCTTCACCTGGCTCCTCCCACGATGGCCCACCTCTTTGGTTTCCCACGCGTGCCAAGTAGCGGGGTAATGGCGGCACTTTCACAAACAGTCTATAGCACACAACACAGTCTCTGTCACACAGGACCCGGGGACACAGGGCACGGAGAATCCTGTTCATGACGCCAAAATGGGTCGCCCTCCCAGGGCTGGGGGTACTCAGTACCGGGCCAGTCTCTCTCAGAGGGAGGTGTCACAGCAGCGGTGACCCGGTCCGTGGCCCTGGGCGCCCATGTAAAAGGGTGAATGTTGAGTGATGGAATAAAGTTTATTAATGGATGTTTCGTGACGCCACCTGTGGTATTCGGCAATGAGATGTTAAGCCGACGCTGCAGACAGATCCTCTGGGACAGATGGTGTGGTGCAGCAATGATGGTGTAGCCCTCCACAGGCAGGGCTGTAGTCCCAGGGCAGTGTAGATCGGTGTTGGGGAAGAGGGTGCAGTGTCTGGCACAGAGATGTAGCAGTGCTGGAGAAGTTGCAGAAAGAAGGCAAGGACACAGCAGAATGTAGTTTCTTTACCTTTACTTTGTAAGTGCAGTTCAGGGTCCAGATTACAGATGGCACAGGAGCTGATTAGCCTGGAAGCAACTCAGGAATCTCTCTATGCAGATAGGTTGTGTAGTCTCCTTCCTAGCGATTACTTGAGGTACATGCAGTACTGTGTTACACTGAAGTTCCTCCTTCTTGTTCCCTCTCAGATCTACCTCGTATGGCAGACAGATGTAGCCTTCTATCTCTTCTCTTGGCTCACCCGTTGCTGTTGTGCCTCCGAGTCTAAGGTGGGAATAGAGCATTTACAGCTTCCTATTCCTCTGGTTTCTGTTGCAGGACCTTCAGTATCCATACAACCGTGGAGACCAGGCTCCAGATCATGCGCTCCAGCTGGGAACAAGCTCTCAACTCCGCTCAGTCCCCCAGCTTCTCTCTCCACGTTTACACACTTCGGCCTCCTCACAGAACTCACTAATTTCCCTTTCTGGCCCTTAGAGAGCACTCCTCCCCCAATTCTGGTTCAGAGCTCCCTCTGCTGGCCCGGAGTGGGAACTGTGTTGCATGTCATGGTTAACTGCTAGAGAGACCCTTCATTGCTTCCAAGCCTGACATCACCCTCCCTGGAGGAAGGCAATGCCACAGTGGCAACCATACTCCTGGGGGTGCCACATTATAAAGAACAGATGGAAATTATTGGCAATTATCAAGACACACTCAATAAAGGAGTGGTTCTGCAGGTGGGGACCACAGACCACATCTCAGTACCAATGCTTTCTGGCTGATGTTTTGATCACTTTTGAATGTTGCTTGTGCTTTCACACTCGTGGTAGCATGAGATGGACTCTACAACCCACACAAGTGGCTCAGGTAGTGCAGCTCATCCAGGATGGCACATCAATGTGAGCTGTGGAAAGAAGGTTTGCTGTTTCTGTCAGCGTAGTGTCCAGAGGCTGGAGGTGCTACCAGGAGACAGGCCAGTACACCAGGAGATGTGGAGGGCGCTATAGGAGGGCAACAACCCAGCAACAGGACCGCTACCTCTGCCTTTGTGCAAGAAGGAACAGGAGGAGCACTGCCAGAGCCGTGCAAAATGACCTCTAGCAGGCCACAATTGTGCATATGTCTGCACAAACTGTTATAAACTGACTCCATGAGGATGGTCTGATTGCCCAACATCCACAGATGGGGGTTGTGCTCACAGTCCAACACCGTGCAGAACCCTTGGCATTTGCCACAAAACACCAGGATTGGCAAATTCGCCACTGGTGCCCGGTGCTCTTCACGGTTGAAAGCAGGTTCTCATTGAGCACATGTGACAGTCGTGAAAGAGTCTGGAGACTCTGTGGAGAGCAATCAGCTGCCTGCAAGTGGTTTGGCAGTGGGTCAGTAATGGTGTAGGGTGGCATTTCTTTGCAGGGTTGCACAGCCCTCCATGTGCTCACCAGAGGTAGCCTGACTGCAATTACGATGAGATCCTCAGACCTTGTGAGACCATATGCTGGTGCGGTTGGCCCTGGGTTCCTCCTAATGCAGGACAATGCAAGACCTCATGTGGCTGGAGTGTGTCAGCAGTTCCTGCAAGTTGAAGGCATTAAAGCTATGGACTGGCCCGCCCATTCCCCAGACCTGAATCCGATTCAGCACATCTGGGACATCATGTCTCGCTCCATCCACCAACGTCACGCTGCACCACAGACTGTCCAGGAGTTGGCGGATGCTTTAGTCCAGGTCTTGGAGGAGATCCCTCAGGAGACCATCCGACACCACATCAGGAGCATGCTCAGGCATTGTACAGTAGGGAGGTCATACAGGCACGTGGAGGCCACATGCAATGCTGAGCATCTTTTCCTTGTCATGAGCCATTTCCACTGAAGTTGGATCAGCCTGTAATTTGATTTTCCACTTTGATTTTGAGTAAAGATGAGTGACTTTGCCTTTTTTCGGGTCGAGTTGGGTTTCATGAAACCCGACTTTCTCAAAAGTCGGGTCGAACAAAATCGGCTGATTATCGTGAAAAGTCGAAGGCCGACTGAAACAAGAAGCCCAATGCAAGTCAAGGGGAAGCAAAGTAGGCAGGGAGTGGAGGACATTAAACACACATACAGTGCCCATTTGAATGGCAAAAACATCATTTTTTATTACTGAAGCTTGTCAATCTTAATTTATTTCATAATAGTTACGCACTGAAAACTGGGGGTTATTTGGCTAAAGTTGTGGAGGGGTAGGGCTGGCTCCAGGTTTTCATGTGCCCTGGGCCAAAGAGCGCCCCTTTAACACATACCACAACTCATGATGCTCCGATACGGTAGAGAAATAGCGGTATAGTACAATGAAAAATACTTCAGTTTTTACATCTCATGACTGATATCGATTTTAAATTCTCCAATAGCTCCAAAAACGGACAGTATATTACTCCATACAGTATTATGGGCACTGCATAGTGCGCTATACAGAGTAATGAGGCCCATATATTTCTCCATACATAATCATTGGTCCCATATAATGTTTGAAACAGTATATGATGAGCTCCACATAATGCTACAGTATATGTTGGTCCCCATGGATGAAGCTCCACTGTCTTATTGGCCCAAATAATGCTCCATATATAATGGGCCCCATTTCTAATGCTCCAGTGTATTATGGGCCCTGTAAATGCTGCTCCAGTGTCTGATGTCCACCTTTGGAATGCTCCAGTGTATGGTGGGTCCCTTATATCATTCTCCAGAGTATAGTGCTCCCCAAAAATTGCTGTTCCAACATTGAAAACAATTAAATAAGTCTCCTCGCTAGGGAATCCCTGTACTAGTCTGGACTCCTCCTCGTCCCCATCTTCCATCTCACTGCACTTGGCTGTTTAGGCAGAGGGCGTACAGACGTGATGTCATTGCGCTCTCTGATCAGAATATCACTGTCAGGACACGCAGAAGACGTCATGGCGGTGGAGCAGGGAGAGGTAAGTATTTCAACTTTGCAAGTGCTGTGATCCGGAGCAAGCAGGGGGGGCCCACTCATTGGCGACAGCACTGGCACAGGGCCCCTCATAGTATGGCGGTGTGTCTGATGGCGGGTGTCCCACTGGCAGAGACACTTTTGCGTACTGTGAGGGGCCTTGTGCCAGTGCCATCGCCCTTGAGTATGCCCCCACCTGCTCAAGGAACCTGCACTTTCATCTGCACCTTCCTCTTTGTCACCTTGTAAGGTGGTATAGTATGCGGGAAGGGGAACCTGAGTTTCCTCAGGGTCACATTCTGGCTGTGTAGAGTGTGAGGGGAATGTTGTGGTCTGGGTCAATGTACCAGCAGAATCATCTAGCAGTGGCTGGGCATCAGTGCACTTGTGGGGTCCCCATGAGTATGGTCGCCACAGTGGCATTACCTTCCTCCTAGGGAGTGTGATGTCATGCTTGGGAGCAATGAAGGATCTCTCTAGCAGTTCAACCAACACACAACACATTTCCCACTCCAGGCCAGCAGGGAGACCTCTGAACCTGACTGCTGAGGAGCTGCTCTCTGTGGTCGGGAGGAGGTAAGTTTGGGCACTCTGTGCAGGGAAGGGGAAGTTTGTGGACGTGAGAAGGGGAGCTGGAGGATGAGCAGAGTTAAGGCTCACTCCTAGCTGGAGCGCATGGTTCGGATTCCGGTCTCCGAGTTTGTAGGGACACTGATGTTCCTGCAGCCGAAACCGGAGGAAGTAGCAGTTGTAAATGCTCTGTACCCAACTAAGGCTCGGAGGCTCCAGCATCGACGTGTGGGAGCCAGAAGGAAAAGGCTACGGCTGCCTGCCATACGAGAAAGTTCCAAAAGAGAGTCAACAGGGGGAACTTCAATGAACTCAGCACTGCGAATACCTCAGATAAGTGCTAGAACGGAGGCCACACTACCTATCTGCAGAGAGAGAATTCCAAATTGGCTTCCAGGCTGACCAACTCCTTCTCCATCTGTACTCTTGGTCCTGGACGGCACTTACCAAGTACAGGTAAAGGAACTGCATGACTGTGTCTGTCATCTTTCTCCTGCGCCTGGCGCACGGCTCTGCTACATCCTGCACTGCACACCATCTACCAACTCTTTCATCTACCCTGCGACTACGGCCCTACCTGTGCAGGGCTTCTACATCTTAGCTTAACCACAACATCTGCCCCAAAGAAGCGACACTGCAGTGCTGGTCAATCGAATCAGAAACCACAGGTGGCGTCATGTATCATTCACCTATAAACATAATTCACCCCTTTGCATGGGCGCCCAGGGCCACAGAACGGGTCACCACCACTGTGACACATCCCTGTGAGACACCGGTCCGGTACCGATTAACCCCACTGCCCTGGCTGGCCACCCACACTCCATGTCTGATTCATCTTGGACTTGGGAATTCATGATTTGACTTGATAACCCAGGCATGGTATGATAGAAAGAGCTACATGGACTAATGAGAAGTGTGGCCTGCTGCATCATTAACTTTTGGTGGGGGTGAAGGACACAAGGAAAGGGGTTCTTCCTGACGAGGAGCCAGCACTTGACGACTCAGTGCTTGCATTTTTTGAAACTTCAGAAGAGAAGGGCAAATTTGCTGGAGTCTGTTTCGGCAATGTAAGCCAAAACCAGTTCCTCAAGCTCCGCCTTTAAAAGCGGTTAACCTACTCCAGAAAAGGTAGCCTTCCAGGCGTTCCAGAGCCAGACCATGACACAGGCTCAACACCTCCTGCCTTAGCTGCTATTGTGCTTTTGCCACTACCAGCAGATGCACCACTACCATCAGCACCAGCTGGCCCCCCCCACGCCCACGTCCGCGGCCTCTTCCACCAAACTTCAAAATTTTGCAGAAAATAGACCCAAAATAACATCAGATATATGGCACTGTATCAGAAGCGTACAGCTCTATTCAGTCAAAGGATAATTGTCAATCTCCCTATATATTCCATCAGTCACACAGAGACGCTCACAGGCTCAGTATGGATTAGACAAGAATATAAAAATTAGACAAAGTGTACAGTATCATCAGATAGCAGGTATATATAGTATAGTTTAAACATTCTAAATCTCCATAGATATTTGAGGAGGCACACACAGACACTCTCAGGCTCAGTATTGGATTACAACACAATCTAAAAAGTCGTAAAACGGTAATGGATCTCAAGAGTACAGCTGTGCACAGTGTAGGTGTCATTGTTGTCAATTTCAGTATTTATTTCCACAGTCAGAAAATAACTCTCACTTGGTCAGTTTGGATTAGATGAGAATATAACAAGCAGTAGATGGGTAATGTATCCCAAGCGTAGAGCTGTATACAGTGTTGGGGTAATTTTTAAATGTACATCTAAATTGCAGGAGTAACCAATAGACACTCACACGCTCAGGTTGGATCACACCACATTATAACAAGAAGATCAGCAAGAAATAATCACACATGTGGGACAATGTTCCACGTGTCAATGATACACTTAGAGTGTTGGTTGGAGGAGGACTTCCTGGCAGAAAGAGTACAGTATCACCAGATACCAGGTATATATAGCATAGTTTAAACATTAACAATGTACTTCGATATATCAGGAGTAGTGTTGAGCCACCCCGCCAGTGTTTTGGTTCGTCGAATGTTCATTGAATGTTCGAAGAACACCGTCGAACCCCATTCAAATCAATGGCAGGCAAACACAAACACATACAAACACATACAAAACAATTACAAAACACATTTAAAGGTGTCCCAAAGCAGACAAAATGCTCAGAAGACAAAAATAACATATGGAAAAGGGCAACTACATTTAGAAAAGAGGTGGAGGAGTAAAAGGAGGAGGTGGAGGAGACACAGATATAGGCTTGTCATGCCCTTATGAATTCAAGAAAGGCTGGAATAAAAATGTAAAATACAAACGAAAAAAAAAAAAAAATTTTGAAATCGAACACGATCATATACTGTCGGACTGCCCACCAATAAATTATGGCAACTGCCGATGGGGCGGCGTTATTCCCACGAACCTCCAAACTGCGTCCATGAAGGCAAAGTGTTTGGTTTCCGGGAGCTGTATGATTGCAAAGCTGAACCTTAAAGGAATGTCCAAAAGGGCACCACCAGGAGTGGAGCCTGTGGCTTAATTGGACTCCACCCGGGGAACCACAACCATACAAGCTACAGAAAAGATGGCAAGATTGCAAGCTTTGTCATTTCTGTGTGTGGTGTGGCATGTCCATTTGTAGTTGTGCTAGCGATTTCTCAGCTTTATTCCGTTAACGACCGAGACTCCGGCATGACCCCGCGGTACACGTCAAGCTTACTAGAGGGATACGCGAGGCTCTGGCACGCGAGATCGAGCAATAACAGGTCAATCATGCACTTACATGTCCGGGGCTGCATGCGCGCTACACTGAAAGGACCAGCTTTTGTCGCTTACAGGTGCTGATAACCCGCTGAACACCGTTAGTGATGGGGATCTGGGATTCCAATTATTCCCCACGAACAATGATTTCCCAGTAAGTGCAGGTCAACCACAATTACGGAATTAGGCCTAACTGGCATTCCTGACAAAATGAAAAAATTACGTGTCCAAACCACAGGTGCTGTAGCTTGCTTAACAGCTCGGCAGCCGTTCTCAGGCCCAGTATGGATTCGACAACATTGTAGAAAGTTGATAAAGGGTACAGTTTCACCGGATAACACGTCTATATGTAGCATAGTTTACACATTAAAAACCTACGTCTATAGATCAGGAGGCAGGCTCAGACGGTCTCAGGTCCAGTATGGATTAGAAGTGATTGGACAAAGGTGAGAAAGGGTAACGTATCACCGGATTACAGATATGTATAGCATAGTTTACACATTAAAAACCTATGTCTATAGATCAGGAGGCAGGCTCAGATGGTCTCAGGCCCAGTATGGATTAGATGTGATTGGACAAAGGTGAGAAATGGTACATTATCACTGGATAGCAGGTATATATAGCATAGTTTAAACATTTAAAATCTCCGTGTTCTCAGTATGGATTAGACAACAATCTAAAAAGTAGAAAAAAGGAAATGTTTTTGAAGCATACACCAGTATACACTTTTGGTGGTATTTTTAAATCTTCATATATATTTCTGTCTCAGTAAGACAGTCCAGCCTCTCCGACATAGGAAATGAGATGCATACAATTACTGACATAAAGTCTAGTGATTGCAGAAATCTAGGAATTAACAATCACGGGAAAAACTGCCGTCACAATTCTCAGAGGCGATGCTGACCCTCAATTAATATGTGTGTGGAGACAGCGAAAACATAACTTTGTGAAGAAAGTGTTGCTGTATTGCAGTACCGTTGATCCCATCAGCGTTACTCATCTCCATCAAATTTTAATCACAGGGAGAGATGTAAACATGTTGCTCACTGCCTATCATGATCTGTCACGTAACTTTGGAGTGCAAGAGACAGAAGCCACAGACCGTAGGCGATTCTATGGGATTGGCATGAGAGGGCACATTTAAAAATGTGCGCCGGAATGTCACGCGTCTGTGAGTAGGAAAACTGTGAAAGCTGATGATAAACCACCACTGCATGTCATTATGAGTGGAGTTCCATAAGAAATGGAAGCCATTGATCATCTGAAGCTAGAGCCCGGCCAGCGGGACAGGGCATAGCTACATCTTAACCATCATCTATCAGTTCAACAAATTTGTAGTGGCAGTCCCAGTGAAGGATTTGACAGCCCAGACTACACAGCGGAGTAGCAGGGAGAGGTAAACATTGCAAATGCTGTGGACCTGCCAAAGCAAGGGGGGCACACTCGTGGGTGTCGGTACTGGCACTGGGCCCCTCATAGTACGGCGGTGTGTCTGACGGCGGGTGTGCACCCCCACCATCAGAGACACTTGATTGCACTATGAGGGACCCTGTGCCAGTGCCCGTGCCCAAGAGTCGGCCCACCCACCAGTCCAGGGCAACGGCACTCGCACGGTTGAGTGCGCTAGGTGGTGACCCCGGCCATGGGGGGGAGGCAGCCCAGTTAGGAAAGTGGAAAAAATGGCATATGTTGATGTTGGACATTCAGCTGCTGCAAAAGGCGAAATTGGGCAAGTGCGAGGAAGAGGAGAACCAAAGCAAGTCATTTTTCTGGCAACCTAGGTGTCATCAGGGGAAGGTGGGACAAAATCCTTGGAAACCCATGCATGGTTCATTTTAATGAAGGTTAGATCATCCACATTTTGGGTCGACAGACGGGTCCATTTCTCTGTCAGGATTGATCCAGCTGCACTGAAGACTCTTTCTGATAGCACACTTGCAGCTGGGCAAGCAAGTTCCTGTAAGGCATATTGTTCCAATTCAGGCCAGGTGTCCAGTTTAGTGGCCCAATAGTCAAATGGGAATGACCTGTGCAGGAGAACATCGATATGGGATTAGAGGTAGTTTGTAACCATAGTTGACAACTGCTGTCTCCTGTCACTTTCAATCAATGCTGTATTACCAGTCGTGTGAGCGGGACTTGAAAAATCAGTCCACAACATGGTCATGAAACCCCTGTCTCCAACACCACTTCTGATGTGTGAACCACGAACACCTCTTCCAAGCTGCCCCCAGCCCCTACGGCTCGTGTGAGAACCATCACCACTGCTGCGTGCTGGGAATGCCTCAACCAACCGGTTTACCAGAGTTGCTTGTTTGTTAGCCAATATTAGGTCAAGGTTCTCCTGTGGCATTATGTTTTGGAATTTGCCTTTATAGCGTGGATCCAGGATGCTGGCCAACCAGCAGTCGTCATCGTTCATCATTTTGGCAGTGCGGGGGTCCCTTTTTAGGATCTGCAAGGCATAATCTGACATGTGGGCCAATGTTCCCAGTGTCAATGATGCACTGTGAGTGCTGGGTAGAGGAGCACTTTCTGGCACGCACAAACCCTGTACCAGACCTTGCCACGCCAACATTTTCTCTTGCCCCACGAGAAGCATCCTCCTCCCCTAAATAATCATCCCCATCATCATCCTCCTCCTCCTCTTCCCCTTCTTCCTCCACCTCGTCCAGGAGAGGTCCCGGAGCAGACAATGGCTGACTGTCATCAAGGCTTCCCTCCTCCTCTTCTTCCTCATCTACCTCGGTTGCAGACGCCTGCTCCTTAATGTGCATCAAAGTTTGCATGAGCAGACGCATAAGTGGGATGCTTTTGCTTATGATGGCATCGTCTGCGCTTACCAGCCATGTGCATTCCTCAAAACACTGAAGGACTTTACAGAGGTCTTTCAGCTTCGACCACTGCACACCTGTCAACTCCATGTCTGCTCTCAAAGTGCCTGCCCGTGTATCATCCCACAAATGCATTACGGCCTGCCTCTGTTCGCACAGCCGCTCAACCATGTGCAGGGTGGAGTTCCACCTTGTTGCAACGTCGATAATTAGGCGGTGCTTGGGAAGGTGGAGCAATCGCTGCAGCTTCTGCATACGACTGGAGTGTACCGGCGACCGGCGGATGTGCGAGCACAGTCTTCGAACCTTATGGAGCAGGCCTGTTAACTCCGGATAATTATTGAGGAAGCACTGCACCACCAGGTTCAAGGTGTGAGCAAAGCAAGGTATGTGTCTGAGTTTTGAAAGGGCTATGGCTGCCACAAAAATTCCGGCCATTATCACTAACTACATTGCCTGCCTCAAGATGTAGACTGCCCAGCCATGACTCAGTTTGTCGCTGAAAGTAGTCGGCCAGTACCTCCGCGGTGTGTCTGTCGCCCAAACACATAATCTGCAACACAGCCTGCTGACGCTTTCCACTAGCTGATCGATAGGGGGACACCTCATGTGCAACACTGGCAGCTGCGGATGGAGTGCTCGTGCGACTGCGCTCTGTGGATGAGCTTTCGCTTCTGGAGGAGGAGGAGGGTCAAACGCCTACAGCCAACTGTTTCCTATACCGTGGGCTAGGCAGCACTGTCCCACCACCGCTGTCCCCTGTGGACCCTGCATCCACCACATTAACCCAGTGCGCAGTGATGGACACGTAACGGCCCTGGCCATGCCTACTGGACCATGCATCAGTTGTGAGGTGCACCTTTCCACTCACTGATTGCTTGAGTGTATGGACAATGCGGTCTTTCACATGAAGGTGGAGGGCTGGGATGGCTTTGCGAGAAAAGATGTGGCGACTGGGTAGGTGATAGCGTGGTACTGCGTAGGCCATGAGTTCGCGGAAACCTGCGCTTTAAACCAACCGGTAGGGCATCATCTCTAACGAGATTAGTTTGGCAATGTGGGTGTTCAAACTCAATGTACACGGATGAGAGGAAGAGTACTTTCTTGTCCTACTCATAGTCTCTGGTAAGGTGAGCTGGACTTGAGAGCTGTATATGGTGGAAGTAGCGGTGGACAGGGCGGACTGAGAGAGGGTTGATGATGGTGATGGAGTTGGTGTTCTTTCTGATGGCCTAGATTCAGTCATTCGTTGATATAACATTGTGATTCCCTGACTGCTTTGGCCTTGGACGACACCTCAACATTTGCTGCTGGTGGTGTGCTAACCGGTGGGCTTTCAGTGGGGGAAACAATGTAGCATTGCTGACTACCTTCTTTGGGAGCAGTTGCACATGTGGTACGTGAGGTTTGGTAGTCCGTCCATGCCTGCAAGTGCATGGTGGTTAAATGTCTAAGCATGCAACTGGTATTCAAATTTCTCAGATTTTTCCCTTGGCTAAAGGTCTTTGCGCACTTCTTACAGATAACCTTTGCCTGATCGTTAGGATTTTGTTAAAAAAAGTGCCAAACTGCACTCTTCCTACTATGGAAGACATTTTGAGGCCTTGCACGCTGTGCTATTTTGACCGTCTGGCCAAGCTGTCCTGCAACTCTTTTGCTTTTTGTAACCCGTTTTTGGACTGCTCCTGGCCTGCCAGATAACAGCTGTTGAGATGTCGATGCCTGCTGCGGATGCTCCTCCTCCTCTTCTGAACTATTGGCAGCGGCACCCTCTTCCCCCAATGGATGCCAATCTGGGTCAACAACTGGGTCATCCATCACCTCCTCTTCAATGTCATGTGCACCTTCCTCTGTGTCACCGTGTATGGTGGTATAGTATGCGGGAAGGGGCACCTGAGTTTCATCAGGGTCAGATTATGCTTCAGTACACTGCGAGGACAATGTAGTGCTCTGAGTAAATGTACCAGCAGATAAATCTAGCAGTGGCTGTGCATCAGTGCACTCCATGTCAGATTCATCTTGGACTGGGGAATTCACAATTTGTCTTGATAACCTAGGCATGGTATGAGAAAAGAGCTCCATGGAGTAATCTGTAGTTTGTCCTGCCGCATCCTTCACTTTTGGTATGGGTGAAGGACACAAGGAAAGGTGTTGTTCCTGACCAGGAGCCTCCACTGACGACGCAGTGCTTTTATTTTTTGAAACTTCAGAAGAGGAGGCGATAGAGCTGGAGACTGTGTCAGCGATGTAAGCCAAAACTTGTTCCTGAAGCTCTGGCTTTAAAAGCTGTTATGAATGGGTCACCGAGGAGAAAAAAAGCAAAACAAGCTAAGTCACAGAAATCCAGAGCGGTTGGTAATTATGCAGATTGCAGATCCCTGATCCTACCACACAACTAGCAGCAGCCGTGGAGCATACCTACGATGAAACTAGATGCCTTGTCACGGCCGGAGGACTAAATAAGCCTAAAGCATGAAAAGGGGAAAACTAACTGCCCCAGAGCAGACCCCAAAGGAATAGACAGCCCTCACACATGTATTGACGGTGAAACAAGATGAAGGCACAAACACAGGCAGGAAAATAGGCTGAGCAAATGATGGGGCCCAAACTAACTAGAGAAGAAAGGAAAGGAAAGACACTGTCTGCAACCTGCAAAAACCCTACAAAAATAATGTCCAACACTTCTGATAGCAAAATTAACCCTGAAGTCACTAGACTTCTCCCACTATATCAGCACTCTGAAATATTCTGAGACAGAGCAAAAAGAGACCAAACTAGTAAGGGACAAAAAGCAAATTGGCAAAATACTGATAAATAAGAGTGGAAATTCAGCACAGCCCCCAGCCGGGGCTGGCTGGCCACACCAAAAAACTGAATAGACCAACAAAATCAAGTTTGAACATTAGCAGAAAAACTTAGCTTTAGATGACTGGAACAGAGCAGAAAACCAAGAGCTGACAAGCCAGAAGGAATCACCAGCAACTGAATAGGGCGTCGGCTGTCTTAAATCCAATCTGAGACTCCCGAGATCCAATCGTCATTCTCATTCTCAGGTGGCAGACCTCCACCGATCAAATCAGCCTCACCACCTCCTGTCACCACCAGAGGGAGTCTGGAAGGAGAGCTCACAACTGGTGAACCAGAGAATGAACTCACAACAGTACCCCCCCCTTGAAGAGGGGTCACAGAACCCTCATCCACGCCACCAGGCCGATCAGGATGGGCCGGGTGAAAAGAACAAACCAATCTATTGGCTTGAATATCGGAGGCAGAGACCCAAGAATTATCCTCCTGACCATAACCCTTCCATTTGACCAAATACTGGAGTCTCCATCTAACCAAACGAGAATCCAATATTTTCTCTACCTCATATTCCACATTGCCTTTAACGAACACAGGGTCAGGAGGTGCTGCCATAGGAACCACTGGCTCAACAAACCTCTTCAACAGTTATTTGTGAAATACGTTATGGATCGTGAACGTAACTGGAAGAGCCTATCGAAATGAAACAGGATTAAGAATTTCCAAAATCTTATAAGGACCAATAAATCTTGGCTTAAATTTAGGAGATGCAACCTTCATAGGAATATTCTTAGACGACAACCAAACCATATCAACCACTTTAAACCCGGGACCAATGGTCGTATGCCGGTCGGAAAATCGCTGAGCCTTTTCCAGAGAGAGTGGTAACTTATCCAGCACTTGGTCCCATATCTGCTGCATTCTCTTAACCACAGTGTCCACACCTGGGCAGGACGAAGATTCCACTGCCCTGAAGAGAATCGAGGATGAAACCCAAAATTACAGAAAAAGGGTGACATCAAAGTGACAGAACTAGCTCTATTGTTCAGTGCGAATTCGGCTAAGGGCAAAAATGAGACCCAATCTTCCTGATCAGCAGATATAAAACATCTCAAATAAGACTCCAAGGTCTGGTTTGTTCTCTTAGTCTGCCCATTGGTCTGGGGATGAAACATGGAGGAGAAGGATAACTGAATTCCCAGATTGGAACAAAAGGCTTTCCAGAATCTGGAAACAAACTGGACTCCTCTGTTGGACACAATGTTCTCAGGAATCCCATGTAACCGAACCACCTGTTGTAAAAACAAGGGCACCAACTCAGCGGAAGATGGCAACTTTGGGAGTGGTACAAGATGGACAATCTTCGAAAATCTATCACAGATCATCCAGATAAGTCATTCTCTGAGAGACAGGAAGATCAGAAATAAAATCCATTGAGATATGGGTCCATGGCCTCTTGGGCACCGGCAAGGGCATCAGCAACCCACTAGAATGAGAACAGGGCTTAGACTGAGAACAAGTCCCACAGGACTTTACAAAATTCCTGATGTCATGAGATAAGGCAGGCCACCAAAAGGACCGACTCACCAAATCTCTGGTACCAAAAATACCTGGATGACCAGCCAATGCGGAGCAATGAATTTCAGACATCACTCTCTTTCTCCACTTGTCAGGAACATACAATTTTCCCATAGGACAACGATCAGGTTTATCCTCCTGAAATTCCTCCAGGGCGTGTCTCAAATCGGGCGAAATGGCAGAAAGAACTACCCCCTCACCTAGGATGGTAGTAGGCTCGGTCATACTAAGAGAATCGGCAAAGAAACTCCTAGAAAGGGCATCTGCCTTAACATTCTTAGTGCCCGGAAGAAAAGAGACCACAAAATTAAAACGTGTGAAAAACAAGGCACATCTAGCCTGTCTAGGATTCAAGCGTTTGGCCGACTGCAGATAAATCAAATTCTTGTGATCGGTGAGGACCACAACTTGATGTCTAGCTCCCTCCAACCAATGTCTCCACTCCTCAAATGCCCACTTCATGGCCAACAATTCCCGATTCCCCACGTCATAGTTGCGTTCAGATGGGGAGAACTTTCGAGAAAAGAAGGCACAGGGATTTATCTTAGAAGTCACAGGGTGTCTTTGGGACAAAAAAGCTCCTGCACCAATCTCAGAAGCATCTACCTCCACCTGAAATGGAAGTGAGACATCAGGTTGCCGTAAAACTGGAGCTGAAGTGAATCTCTGCTTAAGCTCCTGAAATGCTGAGATAGCCTCAGGAGACCAATTCAGCACATCAGCACCCTTCTTGGTCAGATCAGTCAGTGGTTTGACAATACCAGAAAAATTACCTATAAATTTACGATAGAAATTAGCAAAACCCAAAAACTTCTGGAGAGAAAGAAAGAACTAGGCTGAACCCAATCATAAATGGCCTGTACCTTGGCCGGGTCCATTTCAATAGTCGATGGAGATAAGATAAATCCCAAAAATGAAATCCTCTGTACACCAAAGAGGCATTTCGATCCCTTAACAAACAGGGAATTCTCCCTCAAAATCCGGGACACAGTCCGGACGTGTTCCACATGAGAATCCCAATGACTAGAAAATATCAAAATATCATCCAGATAGATGATCAAAAACTTATCCACAAAGTCACGGAAAATATCATTCATAAAGGACTGGAAGACAGAAGGGGCATTAGTGAGCCCAAAAGGCATCACCAGGTACTCAAAATGTCCCTCCGGAGTACTAAACGCCGTCTTCCATTCATCCCCATGCTTGATGCAAATAAGATTATACGCCCTGAGGTCAAGCTTAGTAAACTAGCAGGCACTCTTAACTCTGGAGAATAAATCAGACATCAGAGGTAACGGGTACTGATATTTAACCGTCATCTTGTTAAGGGAACGAAAATCATTACACGGTCTTAAGGAACCATCTTTCTTGGCCACAAAAAAAACCCAGCACCTAAACGTGACGAGGATGGTCTAATATGACCCTTCTCCAATGACTCCTTAATATAGGATCGCATAGCATCATGTTCGGGTACTGATAAGTTGAAAAGCCGACCCTTGGGAAATTTACATCCAGGCATCAACTCAATTGCACAGTCATAACTCCTATGAGGAGGCAAAGACGTAGACTTGCTCTCACTAAATACATCAGAAAAATCGGCTAGATAATCAGGAATATCATGAGACTGAGGAGAAGTGGAGAAAACAGGAGCGTCCCTAAGAACACACTGACAACCCCAACTCACCACAGACCCAAATTTCCTATCCAAAATTGGATTATGAGTTTGCAACCAAGGAAAACCCAGAATAATAGTATAATGCAAATTATGCAGCACCAAAAATTTACAATTTTCTTGGTGGTCTGGGACAACTCGCATTGTCACCTGGGTCCAAAACTGAGGTTTATTCTCCGCCAAAGGAGTAGCATCAATACCCCTCAAAGGAATAGGCGTCCGTAGAGGCGTCATGGAAAAACCACAACGTTTAGCAAAGTCCAAATCCATCAGATTCAACGCTGATCCTGAATCCACAAAAGCCTTCGTGGAAAACGTGGATAAGGAGCAGATCAGAGTAATTGCCAAAAGAAACTTAGGTTGTATACTGCCCACAGTAAATGTGTGTGCAAAACGTTTCTCTCGTTTTGGGCAGACAGAAATAATATGAGAGGCATCTCCACAGAAAAAACACAGCTTATTACACCTTCTAAACTTCCGACGTTGCGCCCTAGACAAAACCCCATCACATTGCATAGGTTCAGACGTTTGTTCAAAAGGTGACAGCGCCTCCCGTGTAGTTTTACGTTCACGTAAACGCTGATCAACTTGAATGGCTAATGACATAGAATCATCCAAACCAGAGGGAACAGGAAATCCCACCATAACATCTTTTACGGTCTCTGATAAACCCTTCCGAAAGAGAGATGCCAATGCACTATCATTCCATGTAGTAAGGTCCGCCCACTTTAGGAATTTTTGACAGTATAACTCTGCAGAATCCTGACCCTGGTTTAATACCAACAGAGTTCTCTCTGCTTGATCAACAGCATTAGGTTCATCATACAACAACCCCAAGGCTTGAAAAAATGCATCCACATTAGTCAGAATAGGATTTTCAGGTGTCAGAGAAAAAGCCCAATCCTGGGGATCGCCGCACAGCAAGGAGATGACAATTTTAACCTGCTGCACAGAGCTCCCCAATGAGTTAGGCTTCAAGGCCAGAAATAATTTACAATTATTCTTAAAATTCTGAAATTTAGACCGATCCCCAGAAAACACATCAGGAGTAGGGATCTTAGGTTCAGCAGCATGTGACTGAATGAGGTGGGTGGAAATTCCCTGCACTTCAGCAGCCAGCTGCTCCACACGATCAGACAATTGCTTAATTTCCATTAGGAAAAAGAAAAAAAATCCTCCTACGGCCCCAGAGAAAAAAGAGGAAAAAATATATAAAAAAAACAACTTTTTCCTGCTTTTGAGTACCCTAGAATCTGCGGTATGGCTGGTGATTCTGTTATGAATGGGTCACTGAGGAGAAAAAAGCAAAACAAGCTAAGTCACAGAAAACCAGAGCGGTTGGTAACTATACAGATTGCAGATCCCTGATCCAACCACACAGCTAGCAGCAGCCATGGACGTACCTACGATGAACCTAGATGCCTCGTCACGGCCGGAGGACTAAATAAGCCTAAAGCATGAAAAGGGGAAAACTAACTGCCCCAGAGCAGACCCCAAAGGAATAGACAGCCCCCACACATGTATTGATGGTGAAACAAGATGAAGGCACAAACACAGGCAGGAAAATAGGCTGAGCAAATGATGGGGCCCAAACTATCTAGAGAGGAAAGGAAAGGAAAGACACTGTCTGCAACCTGCAAAAAACCCTACAAAAATAATGTCCAACACTTCTGATAGCAAAATTATCCCTGAAGTCACTAGACTTCTCCCACTATATCAGCACTCTGAAATATTCTGAGACAGAGCAAAAAGAGACCAAACTAGTGAGGGACAAAAAGCAAATTGGCAAAATACTGATAAATAAGAGTGGAAATTCAGCACAGCCCCCAGCTGGGGCTGGCTGGCCACACCAAAAAACTTAATAGACCAACAAAATCAAGTGTGAACATTAGCAGAAAAACTTAGCTTTAGATGACTGGAACAGAGCAGAAAACCAAGAGCTGACAAGCCAGAAGGAATCACCAGCAACTGAATAGGGCGTCGGCTGTCTTAAATCCAATCTGAGACTCCCGAGATCCAATCGTCATCCTCATTCTCAGGTGGCAGACCTCCACCGATCAAATCAGCCTCACCACCTCCTGTCACCACCAGAGGGAGTCTGGAAGGAGAACTCACAACTGGTGAACCAGAGAATGAACTCACAACAAAAAGCGGTTTACCTACTCCCAGAAAAGGGAGCCTACGAGGCCTTGTGGAGCCAGACAATGACTCCGGCTCACCACCTCCTGCCTTAGGTGCTATTGTGTTTTTGCCACAACCAGCAGAAGCACCACCACCAACACCACCATCAGGACCAGCTGGCAACCCCCGCCCACTTCCACGGCCTCTTCCACCATACTTTTTCATTTTTTTGAAAAAGGTACCCAAAATAACAACAGCTATATGGTACTGTAAAACAAGGTAAAGGGTCTATAGAGTATTGGTGAGAATTTGAATCTCACTGTAGATTGGAGGACGCTGAACTATTGTCTCAGGCCCAGTATAGATTACACCGCAATGTGACATGCAGAAATTGGCTGGTGTATGAGAAGGCAAAAGCTGTAGAGAATTGGTGAGAATTTGTATCTCAATGTAGATTGGAGGACGCTGAACTATTGTCTCGGGCCCAGTATAGATTACACCGCAATTTGACAGACAGAAATTGGCTGGTGTATGAGAAGGCAAAAGCTGAATATAGTATTGGTGAGAATTTTAATCACACTGTAGATTGGAGGATGCTGAACTATTGTCTCAGGCCCAGTATAGATTACACCGCAATGTGACAGGCAGAAATTGGCTGGTGTATGAGAAGGCAAAAGCTGTATAGAGTATTGGTGAGAATTTGGATCTCAATGTAGATTGGAGGACGCTGAACTATTGTCTCTGGCCCAGGACAGATTACACCGCAATGTGACAGGCAGAAATTGCCTAGTGTATGACTAACTACAAGGTGTATATAGAATTGGGCAGAATTGGAATCTCCCTAGAGTGTAGGTCTGTAAGAACGGACAAACTCCTCGGCTTTTTCTTACAGAGTCACACACAGATAGCTTCAATTTGGCCGCTGAACTATTGTCTCTGGCCCAGGACAGAATACACCACAATGTGACAGGCAGAAATTGCCTAGTGTATGACTAACTACAAGGTGTATATAGAATTGGGCAGAATTGGATTCTCCCTAGAGTGTAGGTCTGTAAGAACGGACAAACTCCTCGGCTTTTTCTTACAGAGTCACACACAGATAGCTTCAATTTGGCGGCTGAACTATTGTCTCTGGCCTAGGACAGATTACACCGCAATGTGACAGGCAGAAATTGTCTAGTGTATGACAAACTACAAGGTGTATATAGAATTGGGCAGAATTGGAATCTCCCTAGAGTGTAGGTCTGTAAGAACGAACAAACTCCTCGGCTTTTTCTTACAGAGTCACACACAGATAGCTTCAATTTGGCCGTGATAACAGCCGGTACATGGTACTGTGTGAGGAGCGTACACCGCTGTACGGTGTGTGGAAAAAATGAACGCTCAGTAACTCACTAGGACAAAACAATAAAATTTGGATTGCTTTGAAAAAAGCAGTTTGCTCAGCAGTGTGAAAACAGCAATGCAGCTATCAGGGAGCCTTAAAAGGCAGCCTAATAACCAACAGAGTTGATGCACCGAAATATAGCCTCCCCTTGCACTGCACAGTAACTGGTGTGTTGTACAGGCAAAATCGCTAGCAGCAGTAGTTTTTGGTATCTTCTTCCCTGCCTAACGCTCTCCCTACAGAATCAGCAGCAGCAGCAGCTCTCCCTATTCTGAGATCAGCATAAGTAACATGGCGGTCGGCGTGCACGCCCTTTTATACCCCCTGTGACGCCACACAAAGCAAGCCAATCACTTGCATGCCCTTCACAAACATGGTGGTAACCGCTGCCTATGTCATCACGTTGCCCACAGTGTCCGTTCTTCATGATTGGCTGAAAAAGGGCGCAAAAGCATCTTTTGAAATGCGACTTTGGCACGATGGTCGCCAACCTTGTGGCTGACCTCACGCTAAGGTCGGGTTTCGTTTCATGAAACCCGACTTTGGCGAAAGTCGGCGGCTTTTGAATTTTTTCGACTCGTTTCGCTCAACTCTAATTTTGAGTATCATTACAAATCCAGAGCTCCATGGGATATTCATTTTGATTTACATTAATAATTGTTATGTTTTATTGTTTTGATCAAATTCCACTATGCAATGAATAAAAATTTGCAACTAGAATATTTCATTCAGAGATATCTAGGATGTGGTATTTTAGTGTTCCCTTTATTTTTTTGAGCAGTGTACATAGATGAGCCCCCATATAGCCCTATATACATTATGAGCCCCTATAGAGCCTCATACATGCATTATGAGCCTGCACATAGCCTCCTATATACAATACGAGCCCACACATCCCATACACATTAATAAAAAAAAATACAGACATACTCACTTCACTCCTGTTCCCCTAGCACTCTGCTCAGGTCCCTGAAGCACCACTTCTCCTGGCCAGTGCGTACATGCTAGTGCAATGTCATCGAGCCAGTGCCAGCTGATGACATCATCTCGCTGGTACATCACAGCAGAGGTGACGAGAGCTCCCCTGGAGATGAGCTGCCATTCCCTACCAGAATATGTGCTCCACCAGATTGCCAAATATTATAATGAGAGCAATCTGGCGATGGGCCACCCAGAGCCTTGGGCCCCTGTCGGTAGCCCAGATTGTTCTTATTATAATCTGTTAGGTATCGGATTTCTGTGTTTACTCCGCTGGGATCCAGACCGTCACATTCTGCAGTCTCCTGCTGTTTATCTACTGCAGAGGAGATTGCAGAGGAGATTGCCTTGCAGCAAATCTCTCCTGAGGCTAAAGGTACTGTCACACTTAGCGATGCACCAGCAATCCCGACCAGCGATATGATGTGGTCAGGATCGCTGGTGCATCGCTAAGTGGTCGCTAGTGAGCTGCCACACAGGCAGATCTCACCAGCGACATAGCAGGGGTCGGGGGTCGCTACTTACCTGTCAGACGAGGTGATCCTGACGTTCTCCCGCCCGCGTCCACGCGTCACTCGTCGGCGCCACAGGAAGCCCAGCAGGAAGCGGCTGACAAGAAACGGTCCAGGACGTTCTCGCGCGACCAGCGATAATCAGCAGGGGAGCCGGTCGGAGGTAAGTATCAGACATAGCGATATCGCTAGCAATATCGCTATAACGTCACAAAACCAGTGATGTTACAGCGATATTGCTAGCGATATCGCTTAGTGTGACAGGCCCTTAAGTCCTTCTGTCCTCCTACTGAGCATGCTCATGGGATGATCTCCCATTGTATGTGCTCAGGTCCCGCTCCAGATCTCATTGGTCCATCTCAGAGATCGGGAAGCTTGCGGAAGGTCCCGGCTGCTATAAAAAGCACGCATGGCTGTTCCGTCATGCGCTAGTATAGACTTACTTGATGCTGAGTGTATGAGGACAGATGTATGATTCTGGTGAATGACTCATTATAAAACCCCTTCTCTCTGATATTACGTATGTGGTTAGGGACTGAGTTTAGAATGAGCGCCAGCGCTCCTCTGCTGCAACATCCACAGCTGCTAGCATCCAACATTGCGCTTGTGCCTTAGCCTTGTCTTTTAGCAGGAGTGTCCACGCTGCGCTGCAGTAGCAGCCCCCTTTGCGTTCGCAGTTGCGACGCTGTGCACACGGTAGGTCTAGACAGACGTAGTGCCGCCATCCCGGGCTACTCCTGTGACCTGACAGCGTGTGTGCGTTTTTACTGAGTATTGTGACTTCAACAGGCTCAGTCTTTTGTGTTTGTACTTGTTTGGCGTCTCTGTGAATTAACTGAGATTGCTCTGCACACCTGGGTGAAATTTAACCCTGTACGCATTTGCACCATGTTGCTCCTGCCACCACTTAGCAGCGGTTATATCACCTACTGCACGGTGGACCCCGAGCGGCGAACGCACTTTATTATTATTTTTATTTAGTGCGTTCGGCCGTTCCTATCATAATCCACCTATGACCATGTAAAACCCTGCTGTCACATTCCCGGATTTTATGTAATTTTTATTGGGTTATGCCATTTAATACAGTTTTGTTATCATTTGTTCTAAATATGTTTCTCATGGATCTGTTTTTCTTATTGGAGTTTTTATTTAAAACAAAAGGGCTCTCTATACTTATGTGTTATTATGCCTATATTATGTATATCTATCATACTTCAGCTCTCTCATCTCCACAACGGTGACAACGATCATCAGCTCTGAGACCCATCCAACATAATGCTTTTGGAGTTCTATAGACTCTTTGAATCAAAAACAATTCTTACCTCCTCTGGGCTGTATTTATCGATACCTGTTTTGTTGTTTCCAATATATCCTAAAAGTTCTTCCATGGTTATGTGGCCCACATCCCTCTCCCATGTTATTTTGGCTTCAACCAAATTGTCACAAAGGAGTCTTTGTAACAGAGAGTTTTGCAGCAAGGAGATAAAACCCTTAGTGGCTTTACCCTGCACCAAATAGTCTACTATCCCATTATCTGAAATGGAGAGATCACAAATGTTTTCCTGTGCTATTATTGCATGTCTTAATAATAAGTATCTAAAGAATTCAGAATTACTAAAGCTGAATTCCTGTTTTAAAAGTTCAAAGGCGCAAAAGTGATAATCTACATACAATTGGTACACATTCCGCAATCCATGTTGTTTCCACTGCCCAAACCCTACCAAATGTTGCAATTCCCTCAAACAAATAGGAGTATGTTTTGAACAAACCCCCTTTCCCAACAACTTTTTACAGGCACACTGTTAGGAACGGCGGAACGCACTAAATAGAAATAAATAATAAAGTGCGTTCGCTGCTCGGGGTCCACCGCGCAGTAGGTAATGACAGACGAGTAATATGGAGGTATAATGCGCACGGGTTAGACTTCACCCGAAGTGCGCAAAGCGGGCTCTGTTCACACACAGAGGCGCTGCAACATAAACATACGAAAACGCTGAGTCTGTTAAGGGGGTTTTACACATAGTGATATCGCTAGCAATATCGCTAAAGCGTCACCGATTTTATGACGCAGCAGCGATATTGCTAGCGATATCGCTATGTGTGATACTTACCTCCGACCGGCTCTGTCGCTGATTACGTGAGATCGGCCGGGTCCATTTCTCGTCGGGCAATTCCTGCTGGGCTTCCTGCTGGCGCCGACGAATGACATGTGGACGCGGGTGGGAGGACATCAGCATCGCTGCGTGTGAAAGGGAAGTAACGACCGCTGCGGCATCGCTACATCGCTAGTGAGATCTACCTGTTTGGCAGCTCACTAGCGACCATTTTGCGATGCACCAGTGATCCTGACTGGGTCGGATCGTGGTCGGATCGCTGGTGCATCGCTAAATGTAAAGGGGCCTTTAGTGTCACAGACCACAGGGAAATGCACACACGGTATCCTGTCACAGGAGCATGACCCAAGGCAGAGGAGCTGCGTCCGTCTAGACCTACCTTGTGTGCGGCGTCGCTACTTCGGACGCCAAGGAGGGCTGCAACTGCAGCACGGCGTAGGGCATGGCCGCTAGTCGACAAAGTCAGGAAGCAGGCGCAATGTCGGACGCTAGAGTAAAGGTGCGGTGTGGACAGTGGCCTAAGGCTTGCCACTGACTGGCGCTGACTGCTGCACTAATTCCCTATCCACATGCGTAATATCAGAGGGAAGGAGTTTCAAATGAGTCAGTTACCAGAGTCATACATCCGTCACCATTCACACATTTTGCTTGAAAAGTCTATAATAGCGCATGGCTGAACGGTCATGCACGCTTTTTATAGCCATGCGGGACCTTCCAGATCTCTGAGATGGACCAATGAGATCTGGAGCAGGACCTGGTCACATGACTCCCGATCTCCAATGGGAGATCACCTCATGAGCATGATGATGCTGTAGTGGCTTGAGGCTTGCCACGCACTGATGCTGACTCTAATTGAAGTCCCTGTACACATTCGTAATATCAGAGGGAGGGGATCTTAATGAGTCATTTGCAGGTTCATACATCCATCATCATTCACACAGTAGCAACTAGAGACTATACTAGCGCATGGCCGAACTGTCATGCGCGCTTTTTATAGACATGCGGGACCTTCCAGATCTCCGAGATGGACCAATGAGATCTGGAGCAGGACCTGGTCACATGACACCCAATCTTCAATGGGAGATCGCCTTGTGAGCATGCCCAGTAGGAGCACAAAGGAACTTAGTCTCTGGAGCGGTCTGCTGCAAATTAATCTTCTCTGCAGTAGATAGACAGCAGGAGACCGCAGAATGTGAGGCTCTGGATTCCTGCAGAGCAGACGCAGAAACCAGACGCATAACATTACCCCCCCTCCTAGGGCCCCCTCCCCTCTGAGCCTTCCCATCCACCACCTTGTGCCCATCAGAGGCATAGGTCTCAGACTCGTCCGAAGGCAAATCTGATATCCCAGTAGATGACACGGAAAACCGGGATACGTGGAAGGTTTCAGAGGCAGCAAGATCGCCAGGTTTAAGAAGGGACACGTGGGAGACAATGGGAGCGGCAAAAACGCCCAGAGTATAGGTTGAAGTGGAACACCGCGGTGTGTCGACAGACGTTTCCACTCTCTGTTTAAGGAGGCTATCACATGAGGCGCATGCCCAAATATATTATTTAATGTCCCGAGCCCTGTGCGGCTACCAATACGACCCTGCCAGGAGTTTTGTGGTCTGAATGTAGCCACAGTGACCACCCACCCGAAACGCTTGTGCCCATGTGAGAACCTTCAGCCGAAGGCGAGGGGGGGACAAAGGTCTTGCCCGGCGGCACAGAGTTTGGCCATTGCGGGGCCCCGTTATCCTGGGGAACAGAGTGCTGACAGTGGTAGCCGCAAGTAGAGCTTAGTGACGGATGCGTCGTGAGACTGGCGCGAGACACCTCCATGGGCTCTGGGAGTGAGCACTCTGGCTCAGGTGATTCCAGAGTTTCAAAGAGGTTGGGGGCCGGAGTAACCCTCCATCTGGATTGAGCACGCTCCAGCCTGCGCTCCGAGAAACGGAGATCAATGCGGGTGGCAATGGCAATCAGCTCCTCCAGACTTGCATAAACCTCTCTGGTAGATAGAGCATCCTTAACATGCTCAGCTAAACCTCTACAAAACACAGGGATGAGGGCTCTATCAGACAACTCCAGCTCGGAAGCCAGTGTCCGAAAACAAACGGCATACTGGCTGACCGAGAGGGATCCCTGAGTTAATGCAAGGAGCTGAAGAGAGGTATCGTGCGTGACCCATGGTCCCAGGAAAACCTGCTTGATAGATGTTAAGAACTGAGCAGCAGTCTGAACCTCAGGGTCACCACGCTCCCACAGTGGCGTGGCCCACTCCAATGCCCTGCCCGACAGTAGGGAAATAATAAACCCCACCTTAGCCCGTTCCGTAGGGAATCGTATGTCAGTACCTGGATAAGAATGAAGTGATTAAACAGAGTCAGCATGGGTTTGTAACTAATAAGTCATGTCAGACTAACTTAATTTCCTTCTGTGATGGAATCACTGATTGGGTGGATCAAGGAAATGCTGTAGATATAGTATATCTTGACTTCAGCAAAGCATTTGACAAAGTATCTCATACAATCCTTATAGAAAAAATGACTAAGTATGGAATGGACAAGGCAACTGTTAGGTGGATTCATAACTGGCTTAGTGATCGGACCCAAAGAGTGGTCGTAAATGGCTGCACATCCAGTTGGAAGAATGTCTCAAGTGGGGTACCACAGGGCTCTGTCCTGGGCCCTGTATTGTTCAACATCTTTATCAATGATTTAGATGAAGGAATTGAGAGTAAACTGATAAAATTTGCTGATTACACAAAGCTAGGAGGGATAGCTAATACTAGAGAATAGAGTTGAGCGACTTTTGGTTTTTTAGGGTCGCGTTTCGTTTCGTGAAACCCGACTTTTCCAAAAGTCGGGTCGAGCAAGATCGTCCGATTATAGGGAAAAGTCGGGGTCGTCCCGAAACACGAAACCCAAGTCAATGGGGAATAAAAGTCGGCAGTGAGAGGAGGACAGGAAACACACCTACAGTGCCCATTTGAATGCCAAAAGCATCAATTCTTCTTACTTAAGCTTGTCAACCTTAATTAACTTCATAATACAAGTTACGCACTGAAAAATGGGGGTTATTTGGCTAAAGTTGTGGGGGGGGGAGGGCTGGCTGCAGGTTTTCATGTGCCCTGGGCGAAAGAGCGCCCCTTTAACACATACCACAACTCATCATGCTCCGATACGGCAGATAAATTGCGGTATAGTACAATGAAAAATACCTCACTTTTTACATCTCATGACGAGGCCCATCTATTTCTCCATACAGAATCATTGGTCCCATATAATGTTTGAAACAGTATATGATGAGCTCCACATAATGCTACAGTATATGTTGGTCCCCATGGATGAAGCTCCACTGTCTTATGGGCCCAAATAATGCTCCAAACATAATGGGCCCCATTTCTAATGCTCTAGTGTATAATGGGCCCTGTAAATGCTGCTCCAGTGTCTGATGTCCACCTTTGGAATGTTCCAGTGTATGGTGGGCCCCATCTATCATTCTCCAGAGTATAGTGCTCCCCAAAAATTGCTGTCCCAACATTGAAAACAATCAAATAAGTCTCCTCGCTAGGGAATCCCTGTACTTGTCTGGACAGGTGCTGTAGCTTGCTTAACAGCTCGCCAGCCGTTCACACGCCCAGTATGGATTGCACGTGATTGCACAAAGGTTAGAAAGGGTACAGTATCCCTGGATAACATGTATGGATAGCGTACACATTCAAAATATATGTCTCAGGAGGCAGGCTCAGACGGTGTCAGGCCCAGTATGGATTGCACGTGATTGCACAAAGGTTAGAAAGGGTACCGTATCCCCGGATAACATGTATGGATAGCGTACACATTCAAAATATATGTCTATACAGCATGAGGCAGGCTCAGACGGTGTTAGGCCCAGTATGGATTGCACGTGATTGCACAAAGGTTAGAAAGGGTACCGTATCCCCGGATAACATGTATGGATAGCGTACACATTCAAAATATATGTCTATACATCAGGAGGCAGGCTCAGACGGTGTCAGGCACAGTATGGATTTGACGGCCCAGACTACACAGCGGAGGAGCAGGGAGAGGTAAAGATTGCAAATGCTGGGGCCCTGCCCAAGCAAGGGGGGCCCACTCGTGGGCGTCGGTACTGGCACTGGGCCCCTCATAGTACGGCGGTGTGTCTGACGGCGGGTGTGCACCACCACCGTCAGAGACACTTGATTGCACTATGAAGGACCCTGTACCAGTGCTCGCGCCCAAGAGTCGGCCTACCCACCTGTCCAGGGCAACGGCACTCACACGGTGTCGTGCGCTAGGTGGTGACCCCGGCCATGGGGGGGGGAGGCAGCACAGTTAGGGAGTTTTAGAAAGTGGCATATGTTGATGTTGGACATTCAGCTGATGCAAAAGGTGAAATAGGTCAAGTCCCAGGAAGAGGTGGACCAAAGCAAGCCATTTTTCTGTCACCCTATGTGTCATCAGAGGAAGGTGGGACAAAATCCTTGGAAACCCATGCGTGGTTCATTTTAATGAAGGTTAGATCATCCACATTTTGGGTTGACAGACGGGTCCTTTTTTCTGTCAGGATTGATCCAGCTGCACTGAAGACTCTTTCCGATAGCACACTTGCAGCTGGGCAAGCGAGCTCCTGTAAGGCATATTGTGCCAATTCAGGCCAGGTGTCCAGTTTAGCGGCCCAATAGTCAAAGGGGAATGACCTGTGTGGGAGAACATTGATATGGGAGGAAAAGTAGTTTGTAACCATAGTTGACAACTGCTGTCTCCTGTCACTTTCCATCGATGCAGTATTACCAGTTGTGTGAGCGGTACTTGAAAAATCAGTCCACAACATTGTCATGAAACCCCTGTCTCCAACGCCACTTCTGCTGTGTGCACCACGAACACCTCTGCCAAGCTGCCCCCGGCCCGTACGGCTCGTGTGAGAACCATCACCGCTGCTGTGTGCTGGGAATGCCTCAAGCAACCGATTTACCAGAGTTGCTTGTTTATTAGCCAATATTAGGTCAAGGTTCTCCTGTGGCATGATGTTTTGTAATTTGCCTTTATAGCGTGGATCCAGGATTCTGGCCAACCAGTAGTCGTCATCGTTCATCATTTTGGCAATGCGTGGGTCCCTTTTTAGGATCTGCAAGGCATAATCTGACATGTGGGCCAATGTTCCCGGTGTCAATGATGCACTGCGAGTGCTGGTTGGAGGAGCACTTTCTGGCAAATCCACATCCCTCCAGTCACGTACAAACCCTGCACCAGACCTTGCCACGCCAACATTTTCACTTGCCCCACGAGATGCATCCTCCTCCCCTAAGTAATCATCCCCATCATTCTCCTCCTCCTCCTCTTCTTCCTCCACCTCGTCCAGGAGAGGTCCCTGAGCAGACAATGGCTGAATGTCATCAAGGATTCCCTCCTCCTCTTCCTCCTCATCAACATTGGCTGCAGACGCCTGCTCCTTAAGGTGCGTCAAAGTTTGCATGAGCAGACGCATAAATGGGATGCTCATGCTTAGGATGGCATAGTCTGCGCTTACCAGCCGTGTGCATTCCTCAAAACACTGAAGGACTTTACAGAGGTCTTTCAGCTTCGACCACTGCACACCTGTCAACTCCATGTCTGCTCTCAAAGTGCCTGGCCGTGTATCCTCCCACAAATGCATTATGGCCTGCCTCTGGTCGCACAGCCGCTCCACCATGTGCAGGGTGGAGTTCCACCTTGTTGCAATGTCGATAATGAGGCGGTGGTTGGGAAGGTGGAGCAATCGCTGCAGCTTCTGCATACGAACGGAGTGTACAGGCGACCGGCGGATGTGCGCGCACAGTCTTCGCACCTTCTGGAGCAGGGCTGTTAACTCCGGATAATTTTTGAGGAAGCACTGCACCACCAGGTTCAAGGTATGAGCCAAGCAAGGTATATGGCTGAGTTTTGAAAGGGCTATGGCTGCCACAAAATTACGGCCGTTATCACTAACTACCTTGCCTGCCTCAAGATGTACACTGCCCAGCCATGACTCAGTTTGTCGCTTCAAGTACTCGGCCAGCACCTCGGCGGTGTGTCTGTTGCCCAAACACATCATCTGCAACACAGCCTGCTGACGCTTTCCACTAACTGCTCGATAGGGGGACACATCGTGTGCAACAGTGGCAGCTGCAGATGGAGTGCTCGTACGACTGCGCTCTGTGGACGAGCTTTCGCTTCTGGAGGAGGAGGAGGAGGGTCGAACGCCTACAGCCAACTGTTTCCTATACCGTGGGCTAGGCAGCACTGTCCCACCACCGCTGTCCCCTGTGGACCCTGCATCCACCACATTAACCCAGTGCGCAGTGATGGACACGTAACGGCCCTGGCCATGCCAACTGGACCATGCATCAGTTGTGAGGTGCACCTTTCCGCTCACTGACTGCTTGAGTGCATGGACAATGCGGTCTTTCACATGATGGTGGAGGGCTGGGATGGCTTTGCGAGAGAAGAAGTGGTGACTGGGTAGGTCATAGCGTGGTACTGCATAGGCCATGAGTTCGCGGAAAGCTGTGCTTTCCACCAACAGAAAGGGCATCATCTCAAACGAGATTAGTTTGGCAATGTGGGCGTTCAAACCCAGTGTACGCGGATGAGAGACTGAGTACTTTCTTGACCTACTCATAGTGTCTGGGAGGGTGAGCTGGACTTGAGAGCTGCATATGGTGGAAGTAGCGGTGGACAGGGCGGACTGAGAGAGGGTTGATGATGGTGATGGAGTTGGTGTTCTTTCTGATGGCCTAGAATCAGTCTTTCGTTGATATAACAGTGGGATTCCCTGACTGCTGTGGCCTTGCAACGACACCTCAACATTTGCTGCTGTGCTAACCGGTGGGCTTACAGTGGGGGAAACAATGTAGCATTGCTGACTACCTTCGTTGTGATCAGTTGCACAAGTAGCACTTGAGGTTTGGTGTTGTGTCCACGCTTGCAAGTGCATGCTGGTTAAATGTCTAAGCATGCAACTGGTATTCAAATTTTTCAGATTTTTCCCTCGGCTAAAGGTCTTTGCGCACTTCTTACAGATAACCTTGGCCTGATCATGAGGATTTTGTTCAAAAAAGTGCCACACTGCACTCTTCCTACTTTGGCAGACATTTTGCGGCCTAGCACGCTGTGATCTTTTGACCCTCTGGACAAGCTGTCCAGCAACTCTTTTGATGTTTGGAACCTGTCTTTGGAGTGCTCCGGGCCTGCCAGATAACAGCTGTTGCAATGTCGATGTCTGCTGTGGATGCTCCTCATCTGAGCTATTGGAAGCAGCACCCTCTTCCCCCAATGGATGCCAATCTGGGTCAACAACTGGGTCATCCATCACCTCCTCTTCTATGTCATGTGCACCTTCCTCTGTGTCACCGTGTATGGTGGTATAGTGTGCGGGAAGGGGCACCTGAGTCTCATCAGGGTCAGAATCTAGCTCTGTACACTGCGAGGACAATGTAGTGCTCTGAGTGAATGTACCAGCAGAATCATCCATCAGCGGCGGTGCATCAGTGCACTCCATGTCAGATTCATCTTGGCCTGGGTAATTCACCATTTCACTTGATAATCCAGGCATGGTTTGTGAAAACAGCTCCATGGAGTAATCAGTAGTATGGCCTGCGTCATCCTTCAATCTTGGTTGGGGTGAAGGACACAAGGAAAGGTGTGGTTCATGAACATGAGCCTCCAATGACGACTCAGTGCTTTTACTTTTTACAACTGAAGAAGAGGAGGCGATAGAGCTGGAGGCTGAGTCAGCAATGTAAGACAAAACTTTTTCCTGATGCTCTGGCTTTAAAAGCGGTTTGCCAACTCCTAAAAAACTAAGCGTTCGAGGCCTTATGTAGCCAGACGATGACGCAGGCTCAACATCTCCTGCATTCGGTCCTATTTTGCTCTTGCCACTACCATCAGATCCACCACCAACACCATCATTACCAGCTGCCAACCCCCGCCCAATTCCACGGCCTCTTCCACCAGCCTTCCTCATTTTTGGTAGAAATGTAGACAAAATCCAACAAACTATATAGTAATGTAAAACAAGGTACAAGGTGTCTATAGGACAGGGGAGATTTTGAATTTCTGCAGACACTTGTGGACACTGGACACTTTTGGATTGTGTGAGGCCCACTGATATCTGAGCGCTATGTGACAGGCTCGATGACACAGCTGTGACCAAAGTGACTAGAGGATAAGGGAGATTTTGAATTTCTGCAGACACTTGTGGACACTGGACACTTTTGGATTGTGTGAGGCCCAATGAATATCTGAGCGCTATGTGACAGGCTCGATGGCACAGCTGTGACCAAAGTGACTAGAGGATAAGGGAGATTTTGAATCTCTGCACACACTTTTGGACACTGGACACTTTTGGATTGTGTGAGGCCCAATGAATATCTGAGCGCTATGTGACAGGCTCGATGGCACAGCTGTGACCAAAGTGACTAGAGGATAAGGGAGATTTTGAATCTCTGCACACACTTTTGGACACTGGACACTTTTGGATTGTGTGAGGCCCAATGAATATCTGAGCACTATGTGACAGGCTCGATGGCACAGCTGTGACCAAAGTGACTAGAGGATAAGGGAGATTTTGAATCTCTGCACACACTTTTGGACACTGGACACTTTTGGATTGTGTGAGGCCCAATGAATATCTGAGCGCTATGTGACAGGCTCGATGGCACAGCTGTGACCAAAGTGACTAGAGGATAAGGGAGATTTTGAATCTCTGCACACACTTTTGGACACTGGACACTTTTGGATTGTGTGAGGCCCAATGAATATCTGAGCGCTATGTGACAGGCTCGATGGCACAGCTGTGACCAAAGTGACTAGAGGATAAGGGAGATTTTGAATCTCTGCACACACTTTTGGACACTGGACACTTTTGGATTGTGTGAGGCCCAATGAATATCTGAGCGCTATGTGACAGGCTCGATGGCACAGCTGTGACCAAAGTGACTAGAGGATAAGGGAGATTTTGAATCTCTGCACATACTTTTGGACACTGGACACTTGTGGATTGTGTGAGGCCCAATGAATATCTGAGCGCTATGTGACAGGCTCGATGGCACAGCTGTGACCAAAGTGACTAGAGGATAAGAGAGATTTTGAATCTCTGCACACACTTTTGGACACTGGACACTTTTGGATTGTGTGAGGCCCAATGAATATCTGAGCGCTATGTGACAGGCTCGATGGCACAGCTGTGACCAAAGTGACTAGAGCATAAGGGAGATTTTGAATCTCTGCACACACTTTTGGACACTGGACACTTTTGGATTGTGTGAGGCCCAATGAATATCTGAGCGCTATGTGACAGGCTCGATGGCACAGCTGTGACCAAAGTGACTAGAGGATAAGGGAGATTTTGAATCTCTGCACACACTTTTGGACACTGGACACTTTTGGATTGTGTGAGGCCCAATGAATATCTGAGCGCTATGTGACAGGCTCGATGGCACAGCTGTGACCAAAGTGACTAGAGGATAAGGGAGATTTTGAATCTCTGCACACACTTTTGGACACTGGACACTTTTGGATTGTGTAAGGCCCAATGAATATCTGAGCGCTATGTGACAGGCTCGATGGCACAGCTGTGACCAAAGTGACTAGAGGATAAGGGAGATTTTGAATCTCTGCACACACTTTTGGACACTGGACACTTTTGGATTGTGTGAGGCCCAATGAATATCTGAGCGCTATGTGACAGGCTCGATGGCACAGCTGTGACCAAAATGACTAGAGGATAAGGGAGATTTTGAATCTCTGCACACACTTTTGGACACTGGACACTTTTGGATTGTGTGAGGCCCAATGAATATCTGAGCACTATGTGACAGGCTCGATGGCACAGCTGTGACCAAAGTGACTAGAGGATAAGGGAGATTTTGAATCTCTGCACACACTTTTGGACACTGGACACTTTTGGATTGTGTGAGGCCCAATGAATATCTGAGCGCTATGTGACAGGCTCGATGGCACAGCTGTGACCAAAGTGACTAGAGGATAAGGGAGATTTTGAATCTCTGCACACACTTTTGGACACTGGACACTTTTGGATTGTGTGAGGCCCAATGAATATCTGAGCGCTATGTGACAGGCTCGATGGCACAGCTGTGACCAAAGTGACTAGAGGATAAGGGAGATTTTGAATCTCTGCACACACTTTTGGACACTGGACACTTTTGGATTGTGTGAGGCCCAATGAATATCTGAGCGCTATGTGACAGGCTCGATGGCACAGCTGTGACCAAAGTGACTAGAGGATAAGGGAGATTTTGAATCTCTGCACACACTTTTGGACACTGGACACTTTTGGATTGTGTAAGGCCCAATGAATATCTGAGCGCTATGTGACAGGCTCGATGGCACAGCTGTGACCAAAGTGACTAGAGGATAAGGGAGATTTTGAATCTCTGCACACACTTTTGGACACTGGACACTTTTGGATTGTGTGAGGCCCAATGAATATCTGAGCGCTATGTGACAGGCTCGATGGCACAGCTGTGACCAAAATGACTAGAGGATAAGGGAGATTTTGAATCTCTGCACACACTTTTGGACACTGGACACTTTTGGATTGTGTGAGGCCCAATGAATATCTGAGCACTATGTGACAGGCTCGATGGCACAGCTGTGACCAAAGTGACTAGAGGATAAGGGAGATTTTGAATCTCTGCACACACTTTTGGACACTGGACACTTTTGGATTGTGTGAGGCCCAATGAATATCTGAGCGCTATGTGACAGGCTCGATGGCACAGCTGTGACCAAAGTGACTAGAGGATAAGGGAGATTTTGAATCTCTGCACACACTTTTGGACACTGGACACTTTTGGATTGTGTGAGGCCCAATGAATATCTGAGCGCTATGTGACAGGCTCGATGGCACAGCTGTGACCAAAGTGACTAGAGGATAAGGGAGATTTTGAATCTCTGCACACACTTTTGGACACTAGACACTTTTGGATTGTGTGAGGCCCAATGAATATCTGAGCGCTATGTGACAGGCTCGATGGCACAGCTGTGACCAAAGTGACTAGAGGATAAGGGAGATTTTGAATCTCTGCACACACTTTTGGACACTGGACACTTTTGGATTGTGTGAGGCCCAATGAATATCTGAGCGCTATGTGACAAGCTCGATGGCACAGCTGTGACCAAAGTGACTAGAGGATAAGGGAGATTTTGAATCTCTGCACACACTTTTGGACACTAGACACTTTTGGATTGTGTGAGGCCCACTGATATCTGAGCGCTATGTGACAGGCTTGTTGGCACAGCTGTGACAAAAGTGACTAGAGGATAAGGGAGATTGGATTGCTTTTAAAAAAGCAGTTTGCAGAGCAGTGGGTAAACAGCAATGCCAGCCTGTCAGGAAGCCTTAAAAGGCAGCCCAACAACCAACACCACTGATACACCACAATATATCCTCCCCTTGCACTGCACACACAGTGACTGGTGTGTTGTGCAGGCCAAATTGCTAGCAGCAGAAGCAGTTTTTTTTTCTTTTCAGCAGGCCAAAAAAAAAAAATTGGGATTGCTTTTAAAAAATCAGTTTGCGGAGCAGTGGGTAAACAGCAATGCAGGACTGTCAGGAAGCCTTAGATGGCAGCCAAACAACCAACACCACTGATACACCACTATATAGCCTCCCCTTGCACTGCACACACAGTGACTGGTGTGTTGTGCAGGCCAAATCGCTAGCAGCAGAAGCAGTTTTTTTGTCTTCTTCCCTGCCTAACGCTCTCCCTACAGAATCAGCAGCAACCTCTCCCTATACTGAGATCGGCAGAAGTAAGATGGCGGTCGGCGTGCACGCCCTTTTATACCCCCTGTGACGCCCACCAAAGCAAGCCAATCACTTGCATGCCCTTCTGAAAGATGGTGGTGACCCCTGCCTATGTCATCACGTTGCCCATAGTGTCCGTGGATCCTGATTGGCTGAAAAAGAGCGCAAAACAAACTTTTGAAACGCGACTTTGGAGCGTAAGTCGCCGACCTCGTGGCCGACCTCATCCTAGGGTCGGGTTTCGTTTCATGAAACCCGACTTTGCCAAAAGTCGGCGACTTTTGAAATTTTTCGACCCGTTTCGCTCAATTCTACCTAGGACCCCACTTTGCCTAAAACCGGCCCTGCTCATACACATGACATGATGCAGCATCACAGATCACAATCTCTGCCAGTGCCTCCTATATAAGATACACACACACCACACTCTTATATGGCCTAATATGTCATATGAGACCTGTATACCGACCGTACAGACCGCACTATCATCCTCCTGTATGCCTTACATAGGTAGAGAGTGCAGTCTGTACAGTATCTAAGAGGGCGACAGTCTGTATGTCTTATAGGGGGGCTAATAGGAGGCCGACACTCAGTATGTCTTATAGGAGGCCTAATAGAAGGCCGACAGTCTGTATATCTTATAGGAGGCTGACAGTCTGTATGCCTAATAGGAGACCGACAGCCTGTATGTCATATACCAGGCCAATATGCCGTACATAGGCAGTATCGTCATCCTATATACTGTACATACCACACTCTAAGCCTCATAGAAAATATGTATTATAGGAGACCGAGAGTGCGATCTGTTTGTGATATAGGATGCCAAGAGTACAGTCTGTATGATATACAGGAGTCTGAGAGTGCGGTCTGTACGATATATAGGAGGCTGAGAGTGCGGTCTGTATGATATATAGGAGGCTGAAAGTGCTGTCTGTACGATATATAGGAGGCTGAGAGTGCGGTCTATACGATATATAGGAGGCTGAGAGTGCGGTCTTTATGTGATATAGGATGCCAAGAGTACAGTCTGTACGATATATAGGAGGCTGAGAGTGCGGTCTGTACGATATATAGGAGGCTGAGAGTGTGGTCTGTACGATATATAGGATGCCAAGAGTACAGTCTGTACGATATATAGGAGGCTGAGAGTGCGGTCTGTACGATATATAGGAGGCTGAGAGTGCGGTCTTTATGTGATATAGGATGCCAAGAGTACAGTCTGTACGATATATAGGAGGCTGAGAGTACGGTCTGTACGATATATAGGAGGCTGAGAGTGAGGTCTGTACGATATATAGGATGCCAAGAGTACAGTCTGTACGATATATAGGAGGCTGAGAGTGCGGTCTGTACGATATATAGGATGCTGAGAGTGCAGTCTGTATGATATATAGGATGCAAAGAGTATGTAGGGAAGGTGACCTGACGGACGGACGGACGGACGGACTTGTCAGAATAGAGAAAGGAAGGTTTGCACAGTTTAGACAGGTGTCAGTTATTACAGTGGGGAAACAGCTAGGAAAGTGTAGTAGACGTGCAGTACCTTGGGTTGACAATTAGAGGGCAGGGAGAAATGTGAACAAAGGACTTGACATCAGCTTAGGGCTTAAGAAACCATTGGTCATGGGGGCGGAGTTAGAGGGAACCGGGAAAGATATAAATTTGACAGGAGGGTTCCAGAAAGTTCCAGTCCCCAGGGGGAGCTCAAGTGACGAGGACACTGTGACAGTTGTGGCACTGTGAGGAAAACCCAACCAAGGGGACTGAGGAGAGAGAAAGTCAGGGGGGTGGTCCTGACACGAAGACCGCAATATAGACGAGGCATAGCGGTAAAGCATACAGTATTGAGGAAGACATCTGACTAGTAAAATTACTGTTGGTTTACGGGCCTAAGGCGGCCTCAGTGACGGAACTGTCAGAAGCGTCAATAAACGTAAAGGGACGGCACGTATATATACGTCCCTGGTGAAGAGTACAGTGTGTTAAATTGTATTGTAACCGGAGGGCCTTGAAGAGAACTGCGGTGTGCTGAGAGGCCGTCAGGTGGACGGCGAGAGAATAAAACTTGGACCTGTTGCACCCAAAACCTGCCTCCAAATTGTCTCTGTTACGTCTCTGCGTGGTAAAAGAGGGACCACCTCCCAGTCCGGCCCACCAACCCTACACTTGGCGTAGTCGGCAGGATCGACGCCGCTAATACGCTATCTTCTGTGGCAGGCCTGCCTCTGAGGAATGGAAATGGACTTGGACTGCACTGTGTGGATTATAAACACCTGTGGATTACAAATTACCAACCTGTGGATTACAAATTGGGAGCGCTGTGGCGCATCTGCGTTGCCAGCAGAGGATCCAGGGCAGTACCAGGTCTGGAGCAAGATGGCGGTGCTACTTCAGCGCAGAGGAGAGATCCAGGTGTTTGCCGTGGTCCCCAATGGACTGGGGCCCCTCCTACATATCCCTGGGGACAGCAATATGTACCAGGAGGCCGACGCCCCCACATACTGGACCCTGACAGGTGGGTGGAAAGGCCTGCTGACGCCCCACCCCGCAGAAGGAGTGGCATAAAGGAAAATTTTGGCTGCGGCTGTCTGGCACCATTCGAGTGCTGCCCATCGAACGATATGCGGCGCTGTGGATGTCGGGGCATCAGGCGCCTGGAGTGGCTGTGGCACTGGGAGGTCGAGTCATGTCAGAAAACCTCTTCCTCAGAGTCACGGGCAGGAAGCTGGATGCTGAGCGGAGAAGTGGAGCCTTTTCGGAGCCAGCGGGATCGGCCACTGAAGATACCAGCAGGGAACCTGCCCGCAGAGCTCCTGAGTCTGGAGGCTAGCCCCGTTGGACGGCGGGGAGAAGAGCGGAGACTGCGGGAGGAGCCGCGTGATAACGTGACGGAGGCCACGGTGCCAGGGAAGGTGAGAGTTCCCCCGGTCCCATCAGTGGCTCCGCAAGCGCCCCCCACCATTCAGCCGCAGCCCGCGGCATCCTGTGTCCCAGACAGCCTGATCAGGGAAGGCCCTACGGTCTACGCGGAGCTGAGCGGGGCCTCCGCCCCTATTCCTGAGCCACCCCGCCCGGCGACGCCACGCTTGGTGTCGCCGGTGCGGAACCTGTCGCCAGAAGACGCTGTTGCGTCCCCCTGCCAGAAGTGACATCTTCCCCGAAGCCGGCCGTTACTTCTGCTATACCAGCTCCAGCTGAAGCCCCGGAGGAGGCCCACCCTGCGGCCGCAGCTATGCCGGCGTTGGACCCGGCTGCGGCCTATGTGTCGGTTCCTTTCCTGTGGCCCGTTCGGCGAGGAATACGGCTGTCCCTGCTCGCCACCCTGGCCAGCCGCCTCTGCTCCGCCAGTACCCTCGGTTAGGTCCCGCCCATCGGACTCCGAGGCCTATGCCGGACCCTCCGTTTGGGTCACGGAGGTTATAAAGAAAAAGAAAGCCCGGGTGCAGGAGGTGTGGAACTTGCTTCATACCAAAGGAGAGGCCGGCATGGCAGCCACATGATCCCTGGGACAGCTCGTGTATACGAACATACCCAGAGAATACGAGTTCATACAAGATCTTGTGACCGGCCAGAAGGTTTATATCAACGTTGCTTCTGTCCGTCATGGCCGGGCCTTGCAGGAGGGGGACTTAGTATCCTATTATAAGGAGTATTGCCCCCGCGGCTACTATGCAGTAGCCGTGCTCGCGGAGCCTGAAGAACACGAGCCCCCGTAAGAAGAACTGTAGGACACTCTCTCTCTGTACCCCAGGAGCTCCACGGCTGTGGGGATTCCTTGCTACCAGTCACCGGAAAGTGAATTGGACTGTCGGGAGTTCGTTGCACCGTTATGCAGGTCATAAGGACAGTTCGCGTTCAAATTTAAAAAAAAAAAATGTTTGTTTATCTGTGGTTTCTATTTTTGTTTTTCTATGTTCCTCCTACAGGATAGTCTACGTTTACTTGTTAGCCTGACAGAGCGGGGATATGAAGAAGAGAGGGAGTGTCCAGGTCAAAGGAAGGGGGAGAAAATCTGCTATGTTTATGTTTTATTATATGTTGGTTTTAAAGCACTAGTAAAAGAAAAAAAATGTAAAAATGGGGTACTTGTGATATTGTAAAGTTGTTTTGATGTATAATATGCACAAGAAAATGCAACAGGTCCGGGTAAGAGAGGGTCTGAGCGACCAAAGGGAAGTGTGAGATCCAAAGGGGTCTATGTGTTGAGAATGTCTAGGAGACCGAGACGCCGACCATGACGTGTAACCAAAAGAAAGGCAAAGAGATGGAAGACGTGAGAAAGACAGACGTCCTAGGTCAGGTCCCTGACACCACGGACACCCCTGAAGGAAGAATGTGGACGCCGACAATGATCTGGTATGTGTAAGGCCTCGATCATGGCGTACCGGATAGTGGAAGGTGACAGAAGGGGAGAGTAGGGGAAGGTACACGCCGGAAAGAGAATGCAGGTGTACCTAGCCCAATTTAAAAGACGTCATGTGGCATGCGTGCTGGCAAGTAGCAGTAGGCTGCTCGGAGCATGGTGCTCCCGGTTAGGTTCGGCCCCCGCGGGTAGTGGGTTTGGCCCAACAGCTGGTCCGACAACAGAAGGTAGGGTAAGCTTCAGAACAACGAAGGCAGGGATTACGATTGTCGAGGATGACAATAGACAAAGGAAGGGAGAGTGTAGGGAAGGTGACCTGACGGACGGACGAACTTGTCAGAATAGAGAAAGGAAGGTTTGCACAGTTTAGACAGGTGTCAGTTATTACAGTGGGGAAACAGCTAGGAAAGTGTAGTAGACGTGCAGTACCTTGGGTTGACCATTAGAGGGCAGGGAGGAGTGTGAGCATAGGACTTGAGATCAGCTTAGGGCTTAAGAAACCATTGGTCATGGGGGGGCGGAGTTAGAGGGAACCGGGAAAGATATAAATTTGACAGGAGGGTTCCAGAAAGTTCCAGTCCCCAGGGGAGCTCAAGTGACAAGGACACTGTGACAGTTGTGGCACTGTGAGGAAAACCCAACCAGGGGGACTGAGGAGAGAGAAAGTCAGGGGGGTGGTCCTGACACGAAGACCGCAATATAGACGAGGCATAGAGATAAAGCATACCGTATTGAGGAAGACATCTCACTAGTAAAATTACTGTTGGTTTACGGGCCTAAGGCGGCCACAGTGACGGAGCTGTCAGAAGCGTCAATAAGCAAAAAGGGACGGCATGTATATATACGTCGCTGGTGAAGAGTATGGTGTGTTAAAGTGTATTGTAACCGGAGGGCCTTGAAGAGAATTGCGGTGTGCTGAGAGGCCGTCAGGTGGACGGCGAGAGAATAAAACTTGGACCTGTTGCACCTGAAACCTGCCTCCAAATTGTCTCTGTTACGTCTCTGCGCGGTAAAAGAGGGATCACCCCCCAGTCCGGCACACCAACCCTACAAGTCCAGTCAGTACTATATATAGGAGGCTGAGAGTGGGGTCTGTACGATATATAGGACACTGAGAGTGCGGTCTGTGCGATATATAGGAGGCTGAGAGTGTGGTCTGTACAATATATAGGAGGCTGAGAGTGCGGTCTGTACGATATACAGGAGGCTGAGAGTACGGACTGTACGATATATAGGAGGCTGAGAGTGCGGTCTGTACGATATGTCGGAGGCTGAGAGTGTGGTCTGTACGATATGTAGGAGGCTGAGAGTGTGGTCTGTACGATATATAGGAGGCTGAGAGTGGTTTGTATGATATATAGGAGGCCGAGAGTGTGGTCTGTACGATATATAGGAGGCTGAGAGTGCGGTGTGTACGATATATAGGAGGCTGAGAGTGCTGTGTGTATGATATATAGGAGGCTGAGAGTGCGGTGTGTACGATATATAGGAGGCTGAGAGTGCGGTGTGTATGATATATAGGAGGCTGAGAGTGCGGTCTGTATGTGATATAGGATGCCAAGAGTCTATACGATATATAGGAGGCTGATAGTGAGGTCTGTACGATATATAGGAGGCTAAGAGGGCGGTCTGTACGATATATAGGAGGCTGAGAGTGTGGTCTGTACCATATATAGGAGGCTGAGAGTGTGATCTGTAGGATATATAGGAGGCTGAGAGTGCGGTCTGTACGATAAATAGGAGGCTGAGAGTGCGGTCTGTACGATATATAAAAGGCTGAGAGTGCGGTCTGTGCGATATGTAGGAGGCTGAAGTGTGGTCTGTACGATATATAGGAGGCTAAGAGTGCAGTCTGTACGATATGTAGGAGGCTGAGAGTGTGGTCTGTATGATATATAGGAGGCTAAGAGTGCAGTCTGTACGATATGTAGGAGGCTGAGAGTGTGGTCTGTATGATATATAGGAGGCTGAGAGTGTGGTCTGTACGATATATAGGAGGCTGAGAGTGTGGTCTGTACGATATATAGGAGGCTGAGAGTGCGGTATGTATGATATATAGGAAGCTGAGAGTGCGGTCTGTACGATATATAGGAGGCTGAGAGTGTGGTCTGTACGATATATAGGAGGCTAAAAGTGCAGTCTGTACAATATGTAGGAGGCTGAGAGTGTGGTCTGTATGATATATAGGAGGCTGAGAGTGTGGTCTGTATGATATATAGGAGGCTGAGAGTGCAGTCTGTACGATATATAGGAGGCTGAGAGTGCGGTCTGTGCGATATGTAGGAGGCTGAGAGTGCGGTCTGTATGATATATAGGAGGCTGAGGTATGATATATAGGAGGCTGAGAGTGTGGTCTGTACGATATATAGGAGGCTGATAGTGAGGTCTGTACGATATATAGGAGGCTGAGAGGGCGGTCTGTACGATATATAGGAGGCTGAGAGTGTGGTCTGTACCATATATAGGAGGCTGAGAGTGTGATCTGTAGGATATATAGGAGGCTGAGAGTGCGGTCTGTACGATAAATAGGAGGCTGAGAGTGCGGTCTGTACGATATATAAAAGGCTGAGAGTGCGGTCTGTGCGATATGTAGGAGGCTGAAGTGTGGTCTGTACGATATATAGGAGGCTAAGAGTGCAGTCTGTACGATATGTAGGAGGCTGAGAGTGTGGTCTGTATGATATATAGGAGGCTGAGAGTGCGGTCTGTATGATATATAGGAGGCTAAAAGTGCAGTCTGTACGATATGTAGGAGGCTGAGAGTGTGGTCTGTACGATATATAGGAGGCTGAGAGTGTGGTCTGTACGATATATAGGAGGCTGAGAGTGTGGTCTGTACGATATATAGGAGGCTGTGAGTGCGGTATGTATGATATATAGGAAGCTGAGAGTGCGGTCTGTACGATATATAGGAGGCTGAGAGTGTGGTCTGTACGATATATAGGAGGCTAAAAGTGCAGTCTGTACGATATGTAGGAGGCTGAGAGTGTGGTCTGTACGATATATAGGAGGCTGAGAGTGTGGTCTGTACGATATATAAGAGGCTGAGAGTGCAGTCTGTACGATATATAGGAGGCTGAGAGTGCGGTCTGTGCGATATTTAGGAGGCTGAGAGTGCGGTCTGTATGATATATAGGAGGCTGAGGTATGATATATAGGAGGCTGAGAGTGTGGTCTGTACGATATGTAGGAGGCTGAGAGTGTGGTATGTACGATATATAGGAGGCTGAGAGTGCGGTCTGTACGATATATATGGGTCGCCCTCACACCCAGGGCTGTGGGGTACTCGGTATCGGGCCCGATGAGCTTCAATGGGAGATGTCACGGCAGCTGGGACCAGGCCTGTGGCCCTGGGCGCCCATTGTAAAAAGGGGTTGTTTCAGTGTGCTGATGGTAGTGAAAGTTTATAAATGATGCGTGACGCCATCTGTGGTATTCGGCAATAGAGATGTAAGCCAACGCTGCAGACAGATCATCTGGGACAGATGGTGTGGTGCAGCAATGATGTTATAGCCCTCCACAGGCAGGGCTGTAGTCCCAGGGCAGTGTAGGTGAAGTGACACTTAGATGATGTAGTGTCAGGCGCGAGGGATGTAGCGGTGCTGGGCAGGTTGGCGCAGGAATAAGTGGAGGACACCAGGGCATGTAGTTCCAAAGCTATACTCAAAGTCTGTTGTGCAAACAAGTGCCCCCTTCCATGCAGTGTCCTCCGGGTCAGGGACTCAGTCAACTTCCAGGCAAGATGGAATACTCCCTTCCCACACTCCTCCAACATATGTGCCTTTTCTGAACGTCTCCTCTTATGGCGCCTTTGAGTGAAGTACTCCTAGTACTGAGTTACACTAGAGTTCCTCCTGTCAGATGTTTCTATGAACTCTACTTGTACGGCAGACAGATGTATCCTGCTTCGGGGACTCCTTGCTATTAAGTCCCAGCTCGGTAATATGTTGCTGTTGTGCCCCCAAGTATTGTGTGGGAAAAAAGTGATCCCTACTTCTATTCCTCCGGTGTCTGCTCCAGGACCATTATTATCCGTACAACCTCAGGGACCGGACCCCGGCCTTGCGCTTACAACTTGAAAAGGGTTCTCCTCTAACCCTGGTCCTTGTTCTCTTATTCTCCTCACGTTCTGTGCTAATCCTTCTTTCCAATGGAGAATCAAGCTTCCTTCCTCTGACTCTTTCCTGTGCCAGCAGACCCAGATCACTGTGGCCTGCTGCAGCACTTCCCTCTTCCATCCCTCTCCCAGGGATCTTCTCTGTCTCACACTCTGTCCTTCTACATCTTCACTTACTCACTGAATGAAAGACTGACTGACTCAACACTTCCCGCTCTTTTGAATTGTGATCAGGTGTTTCCACCTTACCTGGATGGTGGGGCACCACACCTCAGGAGGAGGTGCAGTACCTCTGTGGCGACTGAACCTCAGGGGCACTACATATAGGAGGCTGAGAGTGCAGTAGGTATGATATATAAGAGGCTGAAAGTGCGGTCTGTTGTGAGTTCATTTTCCCCTCCGTCACTGAGGCCTGGTGAACTCCCTATTCTAGTGAAGGAAGGTAGTGAGCCTGATTATCAGGCACCTGGGACTAATGAAGACAATTGGCTGAGTGGAGTCTCTGACTGGATTTAAGGCAGCCTACGCTCTTTCTGCCCTGCGGGTGATTTCTCTGTGGACTCTTGGACACCAGTCTGATTCCTGCTCTCCTAAAGCTAAGTTTTCTGTTTTGCCTTTTTGCATTTAAGATTTGTTTTTGTTTTTCTTGCTTTTTGGATTCTGCCACTCCCTGCTGGAGTGTGCAGTGTTCCGTGAGCTCTGTCTTCTGAAAGTACCTGAGTGCTGATTTAGTTTTTGAAGCTTAGTTGCTTCAGGGCCATTTTTATATCAGCTTGTTGGCTTTTGTCTCTGATAGGGTTTTGGCAGATTGCAGACAGCAGCCTTCCTATCCGTTCCTATCTAGGTAGTTTTTGGGCCCCGTCTGTGCTCAGCCTGTCTTTCTGTCTGTGTAAGTGTTTTCATCTTGCTTCACCGTCATTATATGTGGGGGGCTGCCTATTGCTTTGGGGTCTGCTCTGGGGCAGTTAGATTTCCCCTTTCCTTCTTTAGGCCTATGTATCTCTCCGGCTGTGATCGAGGGGTCTAGGTCATCGTAGGAACCCCCCACGGCTACTGCTAGTTGTGTTGATAGGTTCAGGGGTCTGCAATCTGATAGTTGCCAACTTCTCTGGTTTTCTGGACTTAGCTAGCATTTCTGTTTTTGCCTCCTACGGTGACTCAATCATAACAGCGGTCTGTATGATATAGGAGGCTGAGAGTACGGACTGTACGATATATAGGAGGCTGAGAGTGCGGTCTGTACGATATATAGGAGGCTGAGAGTGCGGTCAGTACGATATATAGGAGGCTGAGAGTTCAGTCTGTACGATATATAGAAGGCTGAGAGTGCGGTCTGTACGATATGTAGGAGGCTGAGAGTGCGGTCTGTATGATATAAAGTAGGCTGAGAGTGCGGTCTGTATGATATATAGGAGGCTGAGAGTGTGGTCTGTATGATATGTAGGAGGCTAAGAGTGTGGTCTGTACGATATGTAGGAGGCTGAGAGTGCGGTCTGTACGATATATAGGAGGCTGAGAGTGTGGTCTGTATGATATAAAGGAGGCTGAGAGTGCGGTCTGTACGATATATAGGAGGCTGAGTACGGTCTGTACGATATATAGGAGACTGAGAGTGCGGTCTGTATGATATATAGGAGGCTGAGAGTGTGGTCTGTATGATATGTAGGAGGCTGAGAGTGCAGTCTGTACGATATATAGGAGGCTGAGAGTGTGGTCTGTACGATATATAGGAGGCTGAGAGTGTGGTCTTTACGATATATAGGAGGCTGAGAGTGCAGTGTGTATGATATATGGGAGGCTGAGAGTGCGGTCTGTACAATATATAGGAGGCTGAGAGCTTTCTCTTTTGCACACTGTACAGCTTGCTAAAAGGCACATGTTTCAGTGGGAGGAGCCAAAAAATGAACACGTAATAAAACCGTTTAAGGTAGCCATAGGGTGGGCCCCTAGAGTCAATTCCCCTTGTGGGCCCTAGGCACCCCAGTCCGACCCTGCAGCTAAGTACTTGCTCCAAAAGCTGCAGGTGTTCTTCGAACGTGGCAGCATAGACAATTATATCATCTAGCTAGATCAAAGTGGCTACAAAATTCAGGTCACCCAAGCACCTCTCCATTAGTCGCTGAAAAGTTCCAGGAGCGTTGGCCAACCCGAACGGCATTCAATTAAACTCAAACAGGCCCATAGGTAGTATGAAGGCCTTCTTCGCTCGGTCGTGTTTGGACAACGGGACTTGCCAATAACCACTGGCCAGATCTAGGGTAGAGAAGAATCTTGCTTGTCCCAGGGTGGATAAGCTCTCTTCAATCCGGGGTAGCGGATACGAATCCCACACAGTGCAGGCATTTAACTTGCGATAGTTTACACAAAATCTCAGACTGCCGTCTTTTTTTCGTACTAGCACTATAGGAGCAGCCCATGGGCTTTGACTTTCCTGGATTACACAGTTCTGTAACATTTGTGAAAGCATTCCTTTCTCTTCCTTGTACAGCTGTGGAGGAATTTCACAGTAGCGTTCTCTTATGGGCGAAGCATTACCCGTTGGGATATCATGAGCGATTGCAGTGGTACAGCCAAAATCATCCTCATGACGAGCAAATACGTCTTGATAGCACCCGAGTACATGTTCCACCTGCTGTATCTGCTGTGGTGTGAGCTCTATTAGTTCAGTCCACATTTGTTCTAATATTCTTTGCCCTTTTCTTTGCCATGGGGGTTCTAACATTGAATGCGCTTCTACTGCTACAGTCCAAGGGTCTCCTATTTTGCCGTCAACTGTACGGACTGTGATGGCATTAGCTCCTCCGGCATGCTGACTATTTGTGCTATTTCATGCCTGGGAAAAAGTGTCAGTGTGTCCTCTCTCAAATTTACACATCTCACGGGCATCTTCCCATCTCATACAGTAGCCAATGTTCGGGCAATTAGGAGTCCGGGTGGTAGGTTCTCTATAGCAGCTGGTTCTAGTTGTACTTCCACTCCTTCCAGACGGGTGCAGGCCCGGACAGGGATGGAGAGCACGGTCTGCCCCGGAGATATTTCAAGACTTTGCAGCCGGAATGACCACTCTGCCCAGCACTTTTCCATCACAGGAGACTTCTTGATCCTGAGCCGTCCGAATCAAATATTTTCCTTTGAGGTGTTTGGGGGCTCCACTGTCTCAGAAACAGGTCTGGGGACTTGTTGATAAACAAACTTCTGAACGCCTTAAGCACAATCATCCACAGGGTAACAGTATAGTGTATGATTAACAAAGAAAAAAGAAATAGGCCACAAAGCAGGGGATCACCCAAGGTAGGAGATAGCATAAACAATTCATATTTTACTCAACACAGAAAAACAGACAAAAAATTGGTTGAAAACATTAAAAATGGTCAAACATATGACACATATATGTGGCGCCCCTGAGGGTTCACTCGCCACAGAGGTACTACACCTCCTCCTAAGGTGTGGTACCCCACCATTCAGGTAAGGTGGAGACACCTGACCACGCTCCAACACCTGCATCCCACACAACATAGTCGTGTAGCATAGCACCCTTTGGTGGCTCCCTGCTTGGAACACCAAGCGTGTTGGGAGGCGGGTGGAGTTTAGTCTGCACTAAAAGAGCGGGAAGAGTTTAGGATTCAGTCAGTTTGTCACAGGAGTCTGACGAGGTCAGTCTGTGAGAGAAGATCCCCTGAGTGGGATGGATGAAGGAAGTGCTGCAGCCAACCTCAGTGACCTGGGTCCGCTGGCACAGGAAAGGAACTTTGATAGAAAGCCTGACTCTCCATAAGAAGGAAAGGATTAGTACGAACTTGAGGAGAAGAGAACTAAGGATTAGGGTTAGAGGAGAACCCTTCCCAAGTTCTAAGCGCAAGGCCGGGGTTCGGTCCCCGAGGTTGTATGGATACTAATGGTCCTGCAGCAGACACCGGAGGAATAGAAGTTGTCACTAGAGTTGAGCGAAACAGGTTGAAAGATTTCAAAAGTCGCCGACTTTTGGCAAAGTCGGGTTTCATGAAACGAAACCCGACCCTAGGATGAGGTCGGCCACGAGGTCGGCGACTTAAGCGCCAAAGTCGCGTTTCAAAAGTTTGTTTTGCGCTCTTTTTCAGCCAATCAGGATCCACGGACACTGTGGACAACGTGATGACATAGGCAGGGGTCACCACCATCTTTCAGAAGGGCATGCAAGTGATTGGCTTGCTTTGGTGGGCGTCACAGGGGGTATAAAAGGGCGTGCATGCCGACCGCCATGTTACTCATGCTGATCTCAGAATAGGGAGAGCTGCTGCTGCTGCTGCTGATTCTGTAGGGAGAGCGTTAGGCAGGGAAGAAGACACCAAAAACTGCTTCTGCTGCTAGCGATTTTGCCTGTACAACACACCAGTCACTGTGTGTGCAGTGCAAGTGGAGGCAATATTTTGCTGGATCAGCGGTGTTGGTTGTTAAGCTGCCTACTAAGGCTTCCTGACGGCTGTATTGCTGTTTACCCACTGCTCTGCAAACTGCTTTTTTAAAAGCAATCCAAATTTTTTTTTTTGTCCTGGTGAGGTACTGAGTTTGCATTTTTTCACACCATACAGCGGTGCACACTCCTCACACAGTACCGTGCAACGGCTGTTATCACAGCCACAGTGAAGCTCTCTGTGTGTCACTCTGTAAGAATAAGTCGAGGACATGTTCCGTTCTTACAGACCTGCACCTTCTAGTTTTGTCTAGTTTTCAAACAGTTAAATATATTTGCTGTTTGATCACATTCAAAACTATAGAGAGACAGCGTGTGTCAGTCCGTATACTTAAAAAACACAGAGCTTGACAATTTTACGTACACCGGACAGCCGTGTACGTGTACGCTCCTCTCTCAGTACCATGTAACGGCTGTTATCATGGCCACAGTGAAGCTCTCTGTGTGTCACTTTGTAAGAATAAGTCGAGGACATGTTCCGTTCTTACAGACCTACACTCTAGGGAGATTCCTATTCTGCCCAATTCTATATACACCTTGTAGTTTGTCATACACTAGCCAATTTCTGCCTGTGACATAGCGGTGTGATATTCACTGGGCCTCACACAATCCAACAGTGTCCACAAGTGTGTTCAGAAATTCTACATCTCCCCTGTCCTATAGTGACATTTTTCACACCTGCGACATTGAGCCTGTGACATAGCAGTGTGATATTCACTGGGCCTCACACAATCCAACAGTGTCCACAAGTGTGTTCAGAAATTCTACATCTCCCCTGTTCTATAGTGACATTTTTCACACCTGCGACATTGAGCCTGTGACATAGCGGTGTGATATTAACTGGGCCTCACACAACAGTGTCCATAAGTGTGTTCAGAAACTCTACATCTCCCCTGTCCTACAGTGACATTTTTCACACCTGCGACATTGAGCCTGTGACATAGCGGTGTGATATTAACTGGGCCTCACACAATCCAACAGTGTCCACAAGTGTGTTCAGAAATTCTACATCTCCCCTGTCCTATAGTGACATTTTTCACACCTACGACATTGAGCCTGTGACATAGCGGTGTGATATTAACTGGGCCTCACACAAAAGTGTCCACAAATGTGTTTAGAAATTCTACATCTCCCCTGTCCTATAGTGACATTTTTTACACCTGCGACATTGAGCCTGTGACATAGTGGTGTGATATTAACTGGGCCTCACACAATCCAACAGTGTCCACAAGTGTGTTCAGAAATTCTACATCTCCCCTTTCCTATAGTGACAATTTTCACACCTGCGACATTGAGCCTGTGACATAGCGGTGTGATATTAACTGGGCCTCACACAACAGTGTCCACAAGTGTGTTCAGAAATTCTACATCTTCCCTGTCCTATAGTGACATTTTTCACACCTGCGACATTGAGTCTGTGAAATAGCGGTGTGATATTAACTGGGCCTCACACAACAGTGTCCACAAGAGTGTGCAGAAATTCTACATCTCCCCTGTCCTATAGTGACATTTTTCACACCTGCAACAATGAGCCTGTGACATAGCGGTGTGATATTAACTGGGCCTCACACAATCCAACAGTGTCCACAAGTGTGTTCAGAAATTCTACATCTCCCCTGTCCTATTGTGACATTTTTCACACCTGCAACAATGAGCCTGTGACATAGCGGTGTGATATTAACTGGGCCTCACACAATCCAACAGTGTCCACTAGTGTGTTCAGAAATTCTACGTCTCCCCTGTCCTATATACACCTTGTACCTTGTTTTACATTACTATATAGTTTGTGGGATTTTGTGTACATTTTTGCCAAAAATGAGGAAGGCTGGTGGAAGAGGCCATGGAATTGGGCGGGGGTTGCCAGCTGGTAATGATGGTGTTGGTGGTGGATCTGATGGTAAGGGCAAAAGCAAAATAGGACCGAATGCAGGAGGTGTTGAGCCTGCGTCATCGTCTGGCTCCACAAGGCCTCGAAGGCTTAGTTTTCTAGGAGTTGGCAAACCGCTTTTAAAGAAGGAGCTTCAGGAAAAAGTTTTGTCTTACATTGCTGACTCAGCCTCCAGCTCTATCGCCTCCTCTTCTGAAGTTGTAAAAAATAAAAGCACTGAGTCGTCATTGGAGGCTCATGTTCATGAACCACACCTTTCCTTGTGTCCTTCACCCCAACCAAGATTGAAGGATGACGCAGGCCATACAGCTGATTACTCCATGGAGCTGTTTTCACATACCATGCCTGGGTTATCAAGTGAATTGGTGAATTACCCAGGCCACGATGAATCTGACATGGAGTGCACTGATGCACAGCCACTGATAGATGATTCTGCTGGTACATTCAGTCAGAGCACTATATTGTCCTCGCAGTGTAATGAGCCAGATTCTGACCCTGATGAGACTCAGGTGCCCCTTCCCGCATACTATACCACCATACACGGTGACACAGAGGAAGGTGCACATGACATTGAAGAGGAGGTGATGGATGACACAGTTGTTGACCCAGATTGGCATCCATTGGGGGAAGAGGGTGCTGCTTTCAATAGCTCAGATGAGGAGGAGGAGCATCCACAGCAGACATCGACATCGCAACAGCTGTTATCTGGCAGGCCCGGAGCACTCCAAAGACAGGTTCCAAAAATCAAAAGAGTTGCTGGACAGCTTGTCCAGACGGTCAAAATAGCACAGCGTGCTAGGCCGCAAAATGTCTTCCAAAGTAGGAAGAGTGCAGTGTGGCACTTTTTTGAACAAAATCCTCATGATCAGGCCAAGGTTATCTGCAAGAAGTGCGCAAAGACCTTTAGCCGAGGGAAAAATCTGAAAAATTTGAATACCAGTTGCATGCTTAGACATTTAACCAGCATGCACTTGCAAGCGTGGACACAACACCAAACCTCAAGTACCACATGTGCAACTGATCACACAGAAGGTAGTCAGCAATGCTACATTGTTTCCCCCACTGTAAGCCCACCGGTTAGCACAGCAGCAAATGTTGAGGTGTCATTGCAAGGCCAAAGCAGTCAGGGAATCCCACTGTTATATCAACGAAAGACTGAATCTAGGCCATCAGAAAGAATACCAACTCCATCACCATCATCAACCCTCTCTCGGTCCGCCCTGTCCACCACTACTTCCACCATATGCAGCTCTCAACTCCAGCTCACCCTCCCAGACACTATGAGCAGGTCAAGAAAGTACTCAGTCTCTCATCCGCGTACACTGGGCTTGAACGCCCACATTGCCAAACTAATCTCGTTAGAGAAGATGCCCTATCGGTTGGTGGAAAGCGCAGCTTTCTGCGAACTCATGGCCTATGCAGTACCACGCTATGACCTACCCAGTCGCCACTTCTTCTCTCGCAAAGCCATCCCAGCCCTCCACCATCATGTGAAAGACCGCATTGTCCATGCACTTAAGCAGTCAGTAAGTGGAAGGGTGCACCTCACAACAGATGCATGGTCCAGTCGGCATGGCCAGGGCCGTTACGTGTCCATCACTGCGCACTGGGTTAATGTGGTGGATGCAGGGTCCACAGGGGACAGCGGTGGTGGGACAGTGCTGCCTAGCCCACGGTATAGGAAACAGTTAGCTGTAGGCGTTCGACCCGCCTCCTCCAGAAGCAAAAGCTCATCCACAGAGCGCAGTCGTACGAGCACTCCATCTGCAGCTGCCACTGTTGCACACGATGTGTCCCCCTATCGAGCAGCTAGTGGAAAGCGTCAGCAGGCTGTGTTGTAGATGATGTGTTTGGGCGACAGACACACCACGGAGGTGCTGGCCGAGTACTTTCAGCGACAAACTGAGTCATGGCTGGGCAGTATACATCTTGAGGCAGGCAAGGTAGTTAGTGATAACGGCCGTAATTTTGTGGCAGCCATAGCCCTTTCAAAACTCAGCCATATACCTTGCTTGGCTCACACCTTGAACCTGGTGGTGCAGTGCTTCCTCAACAATTATCTGGAGTTAACAGCCCTGCTCCAGAAGGTGCGAAGACTGTGCGCGCACATCCGCCGGTCGCCTGTACACTCCATTCGTATGCAGAAGCTGCAGTGATTGCTCCACCTTCCCAACCACCGCCTCATTATCGACATTGCAACAAGGTGGAACTCCACCCTGCACATGGTTGAGCGGCTGTGCGAACAGAGGCAGGCCATAATGCATTTGTGGGAGGATACACGGCCAGGCACTTTGCAGACATGGAGTTGACAGGTGTGCAGTGGTCGAAGCTGAAAGACCTCTGTAAAGTCCTTCAGTGTTTTGAGGAATGCACACGGCTGGTAAGCGCAGACTATGCCATCCTAAGCATGAGCATCCCACTTATGCGTCTGCTCATGCAAACTTTGACGCACCTTAAGGAGCAGGCGTCTGCAGCCAATGTTGACGAGGAGGAAGAGGAGGAGGGAATCTTTGATGACATTCAGCCATTGTCTGCTCAGGGACCTCTCCTGGACGAGGTGGAGGAAGAAGAGGAGGAGGAGGATGATGATGGGGATGATTACTTAGGGGAGGAGGATGCATCTCGTGGGGCAAGTGAAAATGTTGATGTGGCAAGGTCTGGTACAGGGTTTGTGCATGACTGGAGGGATGTGGATTTACCAGAAAGTGCTCCTCCAACCAGCACTCGCAGTGCATCATTGACACCGGGAACATTGGCCCACATGTCAGATTATGCCTTGCAGATCCTAAAAAGGGACCCCCGCATTGCCAAAATGATGAACGATGACGACTACTGGTTGGCCAGCATCCTGGATCCACGCTATAAAGGCAAATTACAAAACATCATGCCACACGAGAACCTTGACCTAATATTGGCTAAAAAACAAGCAACTCTAGTAAACCGGTTGGTTGAGGCATTCCCAGCACACAGCAGCGGTGATGGTTCTCACACGAGCCGTACGGGCCGGGGGCAGCTTGGCAGAGGTGTTCGTGGTTCACACAGCAGAAGTGGCATTGGAGACAGGGGTTTCATGACAATGTTGTGGACTGATTTTTCAAGTCCCGCTCACACAACTGGTAATACTGCATTGATGGAAAGTGACTGGAGACAGCAGTTGTCAACTATGGTTACAAATTACTTTTCCTCCCATATCGATGTTCTCCCGCACAGGTCATTCCCCTTTGACTATTGGGCCGCTAAACTGGACACCTGGCCTGAATTGGCACAATATGCCTTACAGGAGCTCGCTTGCCCAGCTGCAAGTGTGCTATCGGAAAGAGTCTTCAGTGCAGCTGGATCAATCCTGACAGAAAAAAGGACCCGTCTGTCAACCCAAAATGTGGATGATCTAACCTTCATTAAAATGAACCATGCATGGGTTTCCAAGGATTTTGTCCCACCTTCCCCTGATGACACATAGGGTGACAGAAAAATGGCTTGCTTTGGTCCTCCTCTTCCTGGGACTTGAACAATTTCACCTTTTGCATCAGCTGAATGTCCAACATCAACATATGCCACTTTCTAAAACTCCCTAACTGTGCTGCCTCCCCCCCCATGGCCGGGGTCACCACCTAGCGCACGAAACCGTGCGAGTGCCGTTGCCCTGGACAGGTGGGTAGGCCGACTCTTGGGCGCGGGCACTGGCACAGGGTCCCTCATAGTGCAATCAAGTGTCTCTCACGGTGGTGGTGCACACCCGCCATCAGACACACCGCCGTACTATGAGGGGCCCAGTGCCAGTACCGACGCCCACGAGTGGGCCCCCCTTGCTTGGGCAGGGCCCCAGCATTTGCAATCTTTACCTCTCCCTGCTCCTCCGCTGTGTAGTCTGGGCCGTCAAATCCATACTGGGCCTGACACCGTCTGAGCCTGCCTCCTGATCTATAGTCATATATTTTGAATGTGTACTCTATGCTATCCATACATGTTATCCGGGGATACGGTACCCTTTCTCACCTTTGTGCAATCATGTGTAATCCATACTGGGCCTGACACGGTCTGAGCCTGCCTCCTGATCTATAGACATATATTTTGAATGTGTACACTATGCTATCCATACATGTTATCCAGGGATACGGTACCCTTTCTCACTTTTGTGCAATCACGTGTAATCCATACTGGGCCTGAGAACGGCTGGCGAGCTGTTAAGCAAGCTACAGCACCTGTGATTTGCACACGTAAGTTTTTCATTTTTTCAGGAATGACGGTTAGGCCTAATTCCGGAACTGCGGTTGACCTGCACTTACTGGGAAATCATCGTTCGCGGGTAATAATTGTAATCCCAGATCCCCATCACTAACGTTGTTCAGAGGGTTATCTGCACCTGTAAGCGACAAACGCTGGCCTTTTCAGTGTAGCGCACATGCAGCCACGGACAGGTAAGGGCATGACACACCAGTTATTGGCCAATCTCACGTGCCAGAGCCTCGTATGTCCCTCTAGTAAGCCGGACTCGGACCGCGGGGCATGTCGGAGTCTCGTTCGTTAACGGAATTAAGCTTGCAATGTGTGCATCTTTTTTGTTGCTGGATGGTTGAGGTTGCCCGTGTTGAGTCAAATTACGCCATAGGCTCCACTCCTGGTGGTGCCCTTCTGGACATTCCTTTAAGGTTCAGCTTTGCAACCATACGGCCCACGTAAAACAAACACTTTGCCTTCATGAACGCTGTTTGGAGGGTCGTGACTCGTGGGAATAACGCCGCCCAATCAGTTAACCTGCTAGAGAGATCCTTCGTTGCTCCCAAGCATGACATCACACTCCCTAGGAGGAAGGTAATGCCACTGTGGCGACCGTACTCCTGGGGGCGACACAAGTGCACTGATGCCCAGCCACTGCTCGATGAATCTACTGGTACATTGACCCAGACCACTACATTCCCCTCACACGCTACATGGCCTGAATCTGACCCTGATGAAACTCAGGTTACCCTTCCCATATACAGTTCCATCTTACACGTGACAAAGAGGAAGCTGCAGATGAAAGTGCAGGTTCGGCCCACCCGCCGTCAGACACACCACCGTACTATCAGGGGCCCTCTGCCAGTGCCATCGCCAACGAGTGGGCCCCCCTGCCTGCTCAGGATCACAGCACTTGCAAGGTTGAAATACTGTGCAGTGAGATGGAAGATGGGGACGACGAGGAGTCCAGACTAGTACAGGGATTCCCTAGCGAGGAGACTTATTTCATTGTTTTCAATGTTGGGACAGCAATTTTTGGGGAGCACTATACTCTGGAGAATGATAGATGGGGCCCACCATATACTGGAACATTCCAAAGGTGGACATCAGACACTGGAGCAGCATTTACAGGGCCCATTATACACTAGAGCATTAGAAATGGGGCCCATTATGTTTGGAGCATTATTTGGGCCCATAAGACAGTGGAGCTTCATCCATGGGGACCAACATATACTGTAAAATTATTTGGAGCTCATCATATACTGTTTCAAACATTATATGGGACCAATGATTCTGTATGGAGAAATAGATGGGCCTCGTCATGAGATGTAAAAAGTGAAGTATTTTTCATTGTACTATACCGCTATTTCTCTGCCGTATCCGAGCATGATGAGTTGTGGTATTATGTGTTAAAGGGGCGCTCTTTCGCCCAGGGCACATGAAAACCTGGAGCCAGCCCTACCCCCTCACAACTTTAGCCAAATAACCCCCATTTTTCAGTGCGTAACTAGTATTATGAAGTAAATTAAGGTTGACAAGCTTAAGTAAGAAGAATTGATGCTTTTGGCATTCAAATGGGCACTGTTGGTGTGTTTCCTGTCCTCCTCTCACTGCCGACTTTAATTCCCCATTGACTTACATTGGGTTTCGTGTTTCGGTCGGACCCCCGACTTTTCCCTATAGTCGGACGATTTTGCTCGACCCGACTTTTGGAAAAGTCGGGTTTCATGAAACGAAACTCGACCCTAAAAAAGCAAAAGTCGCTCAACTCTAGTAACCACATATTCACATTGTACCCGGTTTCACCAGGCATGCATGCATAGGAATGCATGGCCCAAAGCAGCCGCCTAAACACCCCCTAAAAAGCTGCAGGATAAACTGGACTCAAATCTCTAGAGGTGCAGTAAGATGGAATCCAAATATACTGCTAGAAAAGGAGAAGATCCCCTAGAACTAGAAAAATTACCAAAAGGGATGTTCTTCCTACCGAGAACCAGTGCTGAAATTGTGTATGGTACTGATGGGAAAAATTAAAACCTACTGGGCCTTATCCTCTATACCTGCCTGTAAATACTGTAATACTGCCATTCACCAAGTAAAAGTTTGATTGTTTTTATGAATTTTGTGTCTCTTGGATTGATTGCTGCCCTGCTTCCAGAAGAGGGATTCCATAAGAGGTGTGCAACCCTGAAGTAAGTGAGATGCACCTCACACAGAGCAGCACACTGGGATGGGACTAGAGTTGACTGTAGGATGCCAAAGCGAGTGGGGACTAAAGCTCACACATCACTTCCTTGCTTGGGCATCTTACAATAGCAGCCATTGCTGCTGTGGTGGTATGCCTGTGAGGTGGAGTGGCTTGAAGTCATAGGGGCTTTGTCTTGTAACAGGAGTGCTGTGGGTGAAATGACGCTCCCCCTGCTGGTGTGCTGCCACTACGGGGATGGTCAGTGCATTGCGCCGGACCTTTTAGGTTAGGAATTAGGGACCAAATGAGAGGTTCTCTGTGACATGATACTGGACTTCATACAGTATGATCAAAATGTTAAACGAAGAACCTCTTGCTCATTTTGAAAAAATTTTTTTGCCTAGAAGCATTATATCTATGTATTGTTTTTGGATGTGCGGCCCAAGTCTTTCTACAGTTATGGTATAATACATTGTGGTAGTATCACAGTGCAAAACAGAACTGCTTCTGTTATGAAAACATAGTTGCCTTTTTATCGAAAGGGTCTACGAGAAGTAAAGGTGCTTTTTTATGCCCATAGAAACCAATCACAGATCATCACTCGTTTCATGAAGTGGTTGAACAGTTTCATAGAACATTTTGCATAGCTTTGACTAGTAACGTTTTAGAATGTCAGACAAATTGAGAATTGGAGCCTAATGGGCAGCTCATTTTAAATAAGGCATGATGCAAACACTTTTTTCCTGCTCTGTCATCGCTGTCTTTCCAGAGTAAACTTTATTGTGGCATACTGTATACTCGTAAATAGGATAAGAGTTAAACCATTCCTATAATGAAATAGTGCAATGACCTAGGTGAGCTCTAGTGTTCTCCCACTATTCTAAATCAACTGAAAATGGCTGCTTCATTCCCTGCCTTGGCTTTATACAAGCTATGATAGTCATCCTGAATGGTTGTGCTATACCATGTAATGTGATAGATGCAATGCATTATGAGGAAATCTGTGCGCTTACACCTGAGGTCATGTGAACCTTTTGTGATCGAAGTAATGTTCTGCGATATGTAAAAAGTCTGCATTTTTTTTGTAGAGAATTGCAAGTTTCATAATAATTGACTCAAATTCAATTGACATTGAATCCATTCGCTCATCTCTAGTGCCCATCATCATAATTTACATCCTAGACTGGAAAAGCCTCCAAAATAATAATTAGGATGACATCATTAAATCAAACTAAATATTTATTTTGATGATTTGCCACATTTTGTTTTCAATATCGCCAGTCTAAGGGTTACAAGTGAATGTTGTTTCTACATTGTAGAGTCATTTCCATCGATTAATTGTAATCTCCATGTAGGACCATGCACTATCAGTATAATGTGCTGGCTCTCAGGCAAGCCAAGTTTCTTGCTAGCTAGGTTTACAGCTTGTGATTGCTGTGGAATTCTACACTGCTTTATAAGGGTACATGGGCTGCCAGCAAGTGTCATTAAACTTCTCTACTGTATAAGGAAAATAACTGGTAAATGGAAACAGATCAGCATTTAATAAATTGACTTTCATTTAAAGGCGTTGTCTGGTCTAAAACTAGAAGACTTCAGTCACTCTATTTGACTGCAGACTTGTGAATCCTCATATCACATGCACTGCATGCTGTGAGGATTCTCTGCTGCCAGTTTGGTTCCCCTGAGGGTCCAGTCGCCACAGAGGTACTGCACCTCATCTAGAGGTGTGGTATCCCACAACCAGGTAAGGTGGAGGCACCCGACCATCATTCCAGCACCCACATCCCACACACCAGTAGTGTAGCAGAGCACCCTTTATGGACCCTGCTTGGAACACGAAGAGTGCTGGGAGGTGGGCTGAGCATAACTTGAGAGTGGGAGAAGGATAGAAAGCAAAGTTAGATTCCCTCTGAGGGAGGGAAGGAGAAGGACATGTCTGCAGCAGCTCTACAGACTAGAGGCTGCTGGACGGATTGGATTACAAAGAAAGCTCCCAAAAGTAAAGAAGGTTCTTTTGGGACACGGCTGTAGCATACTCCCCATGGGTCCCTTCTCCACGCTGACTATAGGTCATATGGAGGGAGAAACTGGTCGCAAAGGGTCACGGCCCCTAGCCTAGTTAGCGTACTTCTGGGCGCCACTAGCAAGCCGATATCTTTGGTTACTTTATGGACCATCGCCCCTCCACATTTAGTCCGACTAGAAAGGCAGCTATATAGGATCACAGAAACGGCAAGGCATTGTCTGACAGGATTCGCAGCTGCTGGCCTAGATTGATAACTGTGAAGTGCTGGAGAGGAAGGAAGGAGTTAAAGGAAGGAGCATATTGTGTGGAGACTGCCATGAAAGGTACATACTGACAGGAAGAGCTGGAAGAGTGTACTTCATCTTATCTGGAAGTTGTTTGAACCCCTCACCTGGAGAACGCAGCATTGAAGCGGGCATCTGTGCGCACCAGACTGTGAGTAAAGCCTTTGGAACTACATGCAATTGTGTCATCTGCTTTAGTCCTGCATCTTCAACTCAGAACTGCTACATCCTCCACTCTACACTACCTCAACAGCTACAAACTCTTCTCTACTGCCTTGGGACTACAGCTCTACCTGTGGAGAGCTTTTACAACTCTGCCGCATAACAACATCTGTCCCAGAGAAGCAACACTGCAGAGCTGGTCACTCTGACCAGACACCACAGGTGGTGTCACGAATTCCTACATATAAACTTTATTCTCATCTAATTACACCCATTTTGCATGACCGCCTGGGGCTACGGACCGGGTCACCGCCACTGTGACACATCCCTTTAAGATGGCTGGCCGGTACAGAGTATCCCATGGCGCCTGGGGCGCGTCACCAGCAGCGAGCTGTCATGTGACCACAAGTATGCAATTTACACTTGCATTGAGCGAGTCTATGCCCATCTAATCAGCACCATACCGTATGTACTCAAGTCACATACTCATAGTAATTCCCTCTGTTCTCCTGGCGCCTGAGAATCCTCACAGCGTTCGGTGTATGTATTATAGCGTGACTGCAAACTTTTTGTTTTAAACCGGACAAACCCCCTTTAACAATAAGTTAGGACATGGGATTGTGGACTCCATTTTAGAACTTAACTCTAATCAGCCAAAATAAAGGCTACAGACAATGCTTTGGTGTGAGATGGCTGTAAGGCTTTATTAAGGGTTACCTTTATATTATTAAAATACTCTTAATTCAAATAAACACCTTAAGCAACTCAGTTTAGTCGAAGACTTGACTAAACAAAATACTTCCAAAAAACACCTAAAAGCATGGGTTATTTTATCCCTCCAATAAAACCAGACGACATAAAAAGATGAACTGAAAATACACAAAGGCACGGGCGGGTGGGTGTATCTCTTCCAGATGCTAAACAGCTCTTGAGATAACGCAAACCCCTAACGACGTATAACGAGTCCACTTTGCTGCCAGAACAGCGTCCAATCAGCACCAAGGTGTGACCGTCAGGCAAGCACTCACCAGCAGATGAAACGGTCCAGGCCATGGCAGACGAGAGTCCCTTAACTTGGTACTGCAGTGCTCACACCGTTCAGGAGCTGAGAGGGCTGGGAGCGGTGCAGCAGAGCTGGGAGAGACAGCACACCGGGAGTGGAGTGTGCTGACAGGACCTGTAGCATGTGACCGCAAGTCAGAGGAGGTGGGGCCTAGCGCGTTCAGCCCGTGGAGACAGGGAAATGCTACTGAGACCTCCGGGCAGAAGGGGAGGCAGGGGACCACTGGACACTAAGAAATGACGGGGCGCAATGGTTTAAGAAATGTCTGAGACAAGCCGAGGTTAGGAACGGTGTATGGCAATGCAGTACAAAGGGAGCAGGCTCACAGAAAAGGTCAGGGGCAGAGCAAAAGTCAGAAATCCGTACGAGCAGAAAAACAGTACAGAATCAGAAAGTCAAAATACAACAGGGAACAAACTGAGTCAGAACCATACAAGCACATCAGAACACAGGCACAAGGCACAGGCACACCAGGGTCGACACACTCAGCCAAGGGCAAAAGTATAACCGACAAAGCATGGCCCCTCAAAGAGGCTATAAAAAGCCTTAGAAAAGTCAAAGGGAGGCTGCCCGGATTAACCCCAGACACTGCAACCAGAACCAGCCATGACAGTACCACCCTCTTAATGGGGGGGCCACCGGACCCCCAGGTTTCCCAGTATGACGAGCATAGAAAGTCCGAACCAAACTGTCAGCATGCACTATTCGAGCAGGCACCCAAGACCGATCTTCCGGTCCTTATATCCTCCAGTGCACAAGGTACTGCAATGACCTATGGACCAGACGGGAGTCCACAATGTGTTCCACCTCAAACTCCATGTGTCCATCCACCAACACCGGGGAAGGAACCAAACCAGGATCTTCCACTACCAATCCCAAGGGTTTTAACAGAGACCTATGGAACACGTCATGAAGTTTCAATGAAACCACAGGATTAATTTTTACAATAACCTCACAAGGGCCAATAAATTTAGGAGCCAGCTTGGCCGAAGGTACCTTAACTAATCATAGACGTTGCAACAAGGTGGAACTCCACCCTGCACATGGCTGAGAGGCTGTGCGAACAGAGGCAGGCTGTAATGCATTTGTGGGAGGATACACGGGCAGGCAGTTTGAGGGCAGACATGGAATTGTCGGGTGTGCAGTGGTCAAAGCTGAAAGACCTCTGTAAAGTCCTTCAGTGTTTTGAGGAATGCACATGGCTGGTAAGCGCAGACGACGCCATCATAAGCATGAGCATCCCACTTATGAATCTGCTCATGCAAAGTTTGATGCACATTAAGGATCAGGTGTCTGCAGTGGAGGAAGAACAGGAGGAGGAGGAGGAGGGAAGCCTTGCTGACAGTCAGCCATTGTCTGGTCAGGAAACTGTCCTGGACAAGGTGGAGGAAGAAGAGGAAGAGGAGGAGGAGGGGGATGATTATTTTGGGCAGGAGGATGCTTCTCAGGGGGCAAGAGAAAATGTTGGCATTCCAAGGTCAGGTACAGTGTTTATGCGTGATTGTAGGGATGTGAATTTGCCAGAAAGTGCTCCTCCACCCAGCAGTGGCAGTGCATTATTGACACCTGGAACATTGGCCCACATGAGCGAATATGCCTTGCGGATCCTAAAAAGGGACCCCCGAATTGCCAAAATGATGAAGGATGACGACTACTGGCTGGCCAGCATCCTCGATCCACGCTACAAAGGCAAATTACACAACATCATGCCACAGGAGAACCTAGAGATAATATTGGCTAACAAACAAGCAACTCTGGTAAACCGTTTGTTTGAGGCTTTCCCAGCACACAGCAGCAGTGCTGGTTCTCCCACGAGCCGTATTGAGCACAATAGAAGAGGTGTTCATGGTGCACACAGCCGAAGTGGCATTGGAGACAGGGGTTTAATGACCATGTTGTGGAGTTGTGGAATGATTTCTCAAATACCGCTCACACAACTGCTAATACTGCATCGATTAAAAGTGACAGGAGACAGCAGTTGTCAACTATGGTTACAAACTACTTCTCCTCCCATATCGATGTTCTCCATCACAGGTCATTCCCCTTTGACTATTGGGCCTCTAAACTGGACACCTAGCCTGAATTGGCACACTATGTTGGTCGCCCTCACACCCAGGGTTGTGGGGTACTCGGTACCGGGCCCGATGAGCTTCAATGGGAGATGTCACGGCAGCTGGGACCCGGCCTGTGGCCCTGGGCGCCCATTGTAAAAGAGGTTTTTTAAGTGTGCTGATGGTAGTGAAAGTTTATAAGTGATTCGTGACGACACCTGTGGTATTCGGCAATAGAGATGCAAGCCGACGCTGCAGACAGATCCTCTGGGACAGATGGTGTGGTGCAGCAGTGATGTTATAGCCCTCCACAGGCAGGGCTGCAGTCCCAGGGAAGTGTAGGTGAAGTGACACTGAGATGGTGTAGTGTCAGGCGCGAGGGATGTAGCGGTGCTGGGCAGGTTTGCGCAGGAATAAGTGGAGGACACCAGGGCATGTAGTTCCAAAGCTTTACTCACAGTCTGTTGTGCAAACAGGTGCCCGCTTCCGTGCCGTGTCCTCAGGGTCAGGGACTCAGTCAACTTCCAGGCCAGATGGAATACTCCCTTCCAACACTCCGCCAACATATGTGCCTTTTCTGAACGTCTCCTCTTATAGCGCCTTTGAGTGAAGTAGTCCTGGTACTGAGTTACACTGGAGTTCCTCCTGTCAGATGTTCCTATGAACTCTACTTGTACGGCAGACAGCTGTAGCCTGTTTCGGGGACTCCTTGCTATTAAGTCCCAGCTCACTAATATGTTGCTGTTGTGCCCCCAAGTCTTGTGTGGGAATAAAGTGGTCACTACTTCTATTCCTCCGGTGTCTGCTGCAGGACCATTAGTATCCATACAACCTCGGGGACAGGACCCCAGCCTTGTGCTTAGAACTTGAAAAGGGTTCTCCTCAAACCCTGGTCCTTGTTCTCTTATTCTCCTCACGTTCCGTGCTAATCCTTCTTTCCAATGGAGAATCAAGCTTCCTTCCTCTGTCTCTTTCCTGTGCCAGCAGACCCAGATCACTGTGGCCTGCTGCAGCACTTCCCTCTTCCATCCCTCTCCCGGGGATCTTCTCTGTCTCACACTCTGTCCTTTTACATCTTAACTCACTCACTGAATGAAAGACTGACTCAACTCTTCCCTCTTTTGGTGTGAACTATATTCCACCCACCTCCAAGCACGTTTCGTGTTCCAAGCAGGGAGCCACCAAGGGGTGCTTTGCTATACTCCAGGCAGGGAGCCGCCGAAGGTGCTTTGCTACACTACTTTGTGGTGTGGGGTGCAGGTGTTGGAGTGTGGTCAGGTGTTTCCACCTTACCTGGATGGTGGGGCACCACACCTCAGGAGGAGGTGCAGTACTTCTGTGGCGACTGAGCCTCAGGGGCGCCACATATGCCTTACAGGAGCTCACTTGCCCTGCTGCTAGTGTGTTATCTGGAAGAGTCTTCAGTGCTGCTGGATCAATCCTGATAGAAAAAAGGACCCGTCTGTCGACCCAAAATGTTGATGATCTAACCTTCAATAAAATGAACCATGCATGGGTTTCAAAGGATTTTATCCCACCTTCCCCTGATGACACATACTGTAGGTTGCCAGAAAACTGCCTCGCTTTTGTCATCTTCTTCCTCGGACTTGCCCAATTCCGCCATTTGCAGCAGCTGAATGTCCAACCTACACATCAACATATACCATTTTTTAAACCTCCCTATCTGGGCTGCCCACCCCCCCCCAAGGGCTGGGTTCAACACCTGGCGCAGCTGGGCAAGTGCCGTTGCTCTGAACAGGTGGATGGGCCCACTGATGGCCGACGGCACTGGCACAGGGCACCTCTTAGTACAATACAGTGTCTCTGACGGTGGGGGGGCCCACTCGCCGTCAGACACACCAGCGTACTATAAGGGGCCCCGTGCTAGTACCGTCGACCACGAGTGTGCCCGCCTCTGCTTGGTCATGGCCACAGCACTTGCAAGTTGCAATACTAACAACTCCCTGCTCCACCGCTGTGTAGTCTGGGCAGTTAAATCCTTCACAGGGACGGCCACTAGAAATTTGGGGTATTGATCGATGATGGTTAAGATGTAGCTATGGCCTGTCCTGCTGGCCTCTACCTTCAGATGATCAATGGCTACCATTTGTAATGGACATCCACTTACAAGTGGATGCAGTGGTGCTTTATGATCACCTTTCACAGTTGTGATAGTCACAGACGTGTGACATTCCTGCCACCATTTTTCAGTGTCTCCTCTCATGCCAATCCAATAGAATCGCCTACGGCCTTTGGCTTCTGTCTTTTGCACTCCAAAATGACCAGACACATCATGATAGGCAGTGAGGACCATGTTTACATCTCTCCCTGTGATCACAATTTGATGGAGACGAGTAACGGTGATGTGATCCATACTACTGCAACAAAGCAATCCTTTCTTCACAAAGAACAGTTTTCGCTGTCTCCACAGACACAGTAATTGAGGGTCTGCATCGCCTCTGCAACATCTACCGAGAGGTTTTCCCACGATGATTAATTCCCAAATTTCTGCTAACACTCGACTTTCCGTCAGTACTTTTAGCCATGTAGTTTCCAGTAGTGGAGAGTTCTGGACTGGCTTACTGAAATTGAAATGTAAACGAAGATTTAAATTTAAAAGTACCACAACACTGTATACTGTTGTACGCTTCAAATACCTTTCCCTTTTTCTACTTTTTAAATTCTGGTGTAATACATAGTGAGCCTGTGAGTATCTGTGTCTGACTCCGGAAGTATAGACGGAAATTTACAATTACCCCTAGACTGGATAAACCTGGTATGTGCTGATACAGTACCTTTGTTCAAAATTTTTTATTACAGCATCATCCATTGTGAGTGAGCGTGTGTGGTTTACGCCTTCTATATACGGTGAATCGGAGATACCAATTTTTACCCCATACTCGATACAGCTTGTATCTTGTTATACAGTACCTTTGTTCGACATTTAGTATTACGGTCAAATCCATACTGAGTAAGCGTCTTAGAGTGACTACGGGACAATGTATATGGAGATTTCACTTGTACCCTATAATATATATACTTGCTATCTTGTTATCCAGTACCTTATTTTACAACATTTTTTATTATGGTCAAACCCAGACTGAGTGAGCGTCTGAGGGTGACTCCGAAAATATATACCGAGATTTCAAATTTGGCCAACACCGTATACAGCTGTACGCTTCTGCTACAGTAACCTTTTTTGCTATTTTGATTCTGGTGTAATCCATAATGAGCCTATGAACGTCTGTCTGTTACTCCGGAAATATATTTGGAGATTTAAGATTACCTCAACACTGTATACAGCTGTACGCTTGTGTTACATTACCCATTTACAGCTTTTCATATTCTTGTGTAATCCATACTGGGCCTGATTGCGTTTGTGTCTACCTCCTGAAATATATATGGAGATTCAGAATGTTAACACTATACTATATATACCTTGTATCTGGTGATACTGTACCCTTTTTCAACTTTTTATTTTATTGTGTACTCCATACTGAGCCTGTGAGCGTCTGTGTATGACTCATGAAATATATACAGAGATTTATTGTTATCCCTAGACTGTATAGAGCTGTACACTTCTGATACAGTACCATATATCTGCTGGTATTTTGGGTCCATTTTCCAAAACATGAGGAAGTATGGTGGAAGAGGACATGGACATGGGCGTGGGGGGCCACCTGGTACTGATGGTGGTGGTGGTGCATCTGCTGGTAGTGCCAAAAACACAATTGCAGCTAAGGCAGGAGGTGTTGAGCCTGCATCATGGTGTAGCTCTGGAAGGCCTGTAAGGCTCCCTTTTCTGGGAGTAGGTAGACTGCTTTTAAAGCTGGAGCATCAGGAACTGTTTTTGGCTTACATTGCTGAAACAGCCTCCAGCTCTATCGCCTCCTCTTCTGAAGTTTTAAAAAATGCAAGCACTGAGTCCTCAGTGCTGACTTCTGGTCAGGAGCAACCCCTTTCCTTGTGTCCCTCACCCACACCACAAGTGGATTACTCCATGGAGCTCTTTTCCCATACCATGCCTGGGTTAATTAAAAATGGGGCCCATCATATACTGGAGCATTCCAAATGGAGGACATCAGACACTGGAGCAGCATTTATGGGGTTCATTATACGCTGGAGCATTAGAAATGGAGCCCATTATATATGGAGCGTTATTTGGGCCCATCATACACTGGAGCATTCCAGATGGGGACATCAGACACTGGAGCAGCATTTACGGGGCCCATTATACACTGGAGCATTAGAAATGGAGCCCATTATATATGGAGCATTATTAGGGCCCATCATACACTGGAGCATCATCCATGGGGCCCATCATTTACTGGAGCATTCTAAATGGGGCAGATCAGACAATAGAGCAGCATCTATGGGGCACATTATACACTGGAGCATCAGAAATGGGGCCTATTATATATGGAGCATTATTTGTGCACATAACACACTGGAGCATCGTCCATGGGGACCATCATATACTGTAGCATTATGTGGAGCTCATCATATACTGTTTGGAACATTATATGTGACTAGTTATTCTGTATGGAGAAAAATATGGGGCTCATTATTCTGTATGGCGCACAATGTAGTGGCCATACTGTATGGAGTAATATACTGTCCTTTTTTTGAGCTATTGTACAATTTAAAATAGATCAGTCATGTCATGTAAGCAGTGAAGTATTTGTCGTCAGGCCTGGATTGGCAATATAACCAACCGGGCATTTTCCCGCTGGGCCGCTTGCCAGCTGCTGCGGCCACTGTTGCTTCTGCCGCTGGCCCTCTGCGGGCATGGCGGTGATAGTTTCCAAGTTCCTCCCGCACTGCAGGGAGATAAGCCACCACGCCTCCCCCACACACCCCATCCTCGCCGTAGCATGAGACCCCCCGCCCCTGCAGCCACTCACAGTGTCGCTTGCCTTCTCTGTTCGCAGGACCTGTGATGAGGTCACAGGAGAGGAGGAGTCAGGGGTCACATGATCAGGAGCCTTTGTCCAGACCCCTGATCATGTGACCACTGGCTCCGCCCTCCTGTGACCTCATCACAGGTCCTGTGCGCTCATCCTTGCCTCTTGGTGTCTGCAAGACTCTGCTGTGCTGTTGTCATGGTGATGGATGAGATAAGTATGTGTGGGGTCAGGAGGGGTTTACAGGGTAGATGTAGCAGAGCTGTATGTGTATGGGGTGTACTGAGCGGAGCCGTGTGTGTATGAGGTGTACGGAGTGGAGCCGTGTGTGTATGAGGTGTACGGAGTGGAGCCCTGTGTGTATGAGGTGTACGGAGAGGAGCCGTGTGTGTACGAGGTGTACAGAGAGGAGCCGTGTGTGTACGAGGTGTACGGAGCGGAGCCGCGTGTGTACGAAGTGTATGGAGAGGAGCCGTGTGTGTATGAGGTGTACGGAACAGAGCCGCGTGTATGAGGAGTACGGAGCGGAGCCGTGTATACGAGGTTTACGGAGCGGAGCCGTGTGTGTACTTAGTGTGCGGAGCGGAGCCGCGTGTGTATGGGGTATACGGAGGGGAGCCGTGTGTGTACGGAGTGGAGCCATATGTGTACGGGATGTACGGAGCGGAGCCAAGTGTGTACGAAGCATACAAAGCGGGTTTTTCCCACAGACACAGGAGTACACGGCGGAGCCCCGAGGAGCATTTTAAAACACACATGATGTTCCACCTGAAGTGATGTGCTTGAAGTTGACCGGAAATGAGATAATTTCTTGAGGAGATTGTAACAGAACCAGGAATGCTTCAGATCCATCACCGTGTCATCCTCTGACAGCGCAGACAGCAGGATCGCCTCAGAATCGGGGATGCCGGCCATGTGAGCGGATCATGATATGTCCTGCATCGGGAGGCTCAGGTGGGCACTACAATGGGAGCCGGGCTGCTATAGTATCTTTATAGAATCTTTCTTTATTTCTTTCTCTCTTTTTCTTTCTTTCTCTGTTCTTTCTTTCTCATTCTTCTTTTTTCTTTCTCTCTCTCTCTGTTCTTTCTTTCCCCTCTTTCTTTCTTTTTCTTTCCTCTCTTTCTTTCTCTCTGTTCTTTCTTTCTTTTCTTTACTTCTTTCTCTCTCTATTCTTTCTCTGTCTCTCTCTGTTCTTTCTTTCTTTCCCCTCTTTCTTTCTCTCTCTGTTCTTTCTCTGTCTCTCTCTGTTCTTTCTTTCCCCTCTTTCTTTCTTTCTCTTTTTTCTTTTTTCTCTCTCTCTCTCTCTGTTTTCTCGCTTCCTTAGTGCCAGTCAGTGTGCCCATAATGCCAGCCACTGTGCCCTCAGTACAAGTCAGTGTGATCAGCAGTGCTAAATGGGTGCGATTAGGCGTGGACATGGGTGTGACTAGTTGCAGAATGGGTGTGGCCAGGAGTGGCTTAAAATTTGCAGCGGCGCGCTGTCTTTCTCCCTCTTTCCCTTCCTCAAAAGTTGGGAGGTATGATAGGGGCAGCTATGACCAGGGGGTCTGGTTGCCCAATGGATAGCAGTTCTGCCAGGAATTCTGTCACCGTGCATACAAAAGGGGACAGAGCTTTGGGAGGAGTACTGTACCTAAAAGCAAAAAATAGGACTGAGCTGAAATACTGGACACAGCTGTGACTACATGTTATATAGTCGTGTTAATCTCCTCTCACTGCTTGTAACCTACAACTTTACAAAAATATTATATAGTCACCATGTGACTAGTGGGCCTGTGTAACTTCAAATGCCAGGGCTGAATTTTAGTCCCAGTCCGGCCCTGTTTGTCATTGTACTATACCTATATTTCTGTGCCGTGTCGGAACATCATGAGTTGTGGTATGTGTTAAAGGGGCGCACTGACTCTCTTTGGCCCAGGGCACACGAAAACCTGGAGCCAGCCCTACCCCCCCACAACTTTAGCCAAATAACCCCCAGTTTTCAATGCGTAACTATTATTATGAAGTAAATTAAGGTTGACAAGCTTCAGTAATAAGAATTGACATTTTTGGCACTGAAATGGGCACTGTAGGTGTGTTTACTGTCCTTCACTCCCTGCCGACTTTGCTTCCCCATTGACTTGCATTGGGTTTCGTGTTTCAGTCGGCCTCCGACTTTTCCCTATAGTCGGCCGATTTCGTTCTACCCAACTTTGGCGAAAGTCGGGTTTCATGTAACCCGACTCGACCCAAAAAAGGCAAAGTCGCTCATCTCTATTGAAGACGTGATTAAGTGTTGAAATAACGGGTAAATTTATCAGTCTGATGTTTCCAGAGGATGGAGGCTTGGAAATCTTGTGGTGGCATCGTAGGAGACACGTGAAGTCTCTGGCCTGGTGCTGGAGGAATGTAAGGCACTGTCTCCTGACAGCCACAACGTATCCTGTCTCTTCTAGGCGTAGCCTTGTGGTACTGGGGCGGTGTCCGTGGAGGAGGTGTCTGTGGTGCCGTGTAGAAGGATGAAGGTCAGCAGAGGGGACCGGGAATATCTTGGCAGTCTCTGCATGTTTACCATGGTCAGGCCTACAGAGAGCACCGTGGACAGTTAGCGGTGCGGTACGGGACGTCTCCCCTGTATCGGAGGTGAGAGAGCCCGCAGTCATGCGCTGCTCGCAGTCTGCCTGCGCGTGTGTCGTCTGTCGGAAAGGCGGCCTGGTCTCCTGGTGTCACACTGCGGAGAGTGAGTCAACCTTCTCCTGCTGAGCACGCTGTCTTCCCACCAAAGCCCCTGTTTTGGCACTCCTTCCCTTTTATCTCTGTCCCGCCCCCTGTAGTCAAGTGCAAAGGTCTGCCCAGGTCAGAAAGTGCTCCCTCCAGCAACAATGGTGACAGCCCCAATAGTTCCAGCCCTGATATGAGAGGGGTACCACTAGCCCCATCCATCTCAAGAGTTTGTCTTGTGGAGGCTAGTACTTCTAATAAAGCTGTTGTTTATTTGAGAGATGTTTTGAAATACTAAACCTCTTTAGTTCTACTAAATGATTCCCACAAATATAAAATCTACAAGCCCAACTTCATGAACTACTCTGGATAGTAACTAGAAAATAACAGTTGTTACCACTAATATAAATTGTTCAGCACCTTTAAAACTAGACACACAACATTTTATCTGCAAAATCTATTCCAGATGCTTGGGTCATGGAGTCTGTTATTAAAGGGACTGCAACTCAAGGTCAAGTATTTCCTGTTCCTTAACAGGAGGCAGGCCAATCTTTGTAGGGAATCAGCCTGCCTTCTGTTTCTGCAGAGGAAAGGCCTCTTAATTACTTTTACAGAAGATATGACTTATACTATTTATTTTTAGAAAATAAAAGTTGATACAAGTTAAAATGTTTCTATAACACAAAATACATTACTAAATTGCACATAATGGTTATAATATACAGTTAGCAAGACAGCACACTGCCATTCTTCTACCCCAACAATAGATTTTGAATGGTGCCCAGACTTTTAGATACTGTAAAAGATCTGGTCAACACCAGACTTGTTCAGTTATGGAACAGATCTAAGCTTCTATTCATAGAACACTCTTCATTGTTTGCAGTAGAAGTTTGTTCCCAGCTTGCCTAGACATACTAATATAACTGACCCAGTATAGCGACCTGCTGTAAAGGGGAGCGTCACATAGATTCTGCCATAATAACACAAGAAAGCCCAATCCTTTATACAGCATTAATGGTGGTAACCTGTAGTCATAGCCCGCCATAGCAGTAAGTAGTTCCACTCCATAAGTATATATATATATACACAGAGAAACACAGAGTGATTGAATCCAGACCAAATTAGAAAAATATCAAATTTTATTATCACAAATAAGTACAATAAATATCCATAGCAAAACTGCACATAAATGGATGACACCAGGAGGGGAAGGAAAAGGGGGATAGCACATAACCTGCTGCACCAAAGAAGACTACACCACGCTCTATGAAGAGCTCAGATGGCATGTAAAAATAGCATCACTGTCTATATTCAAAAACAATCACCACCATAGTAGGTCTGAAAAGGACAGTAAGTCCGAAAGGCTCGCTATATACAGTATAATAAAGAGGAGTAGCAGTAAACGGTCCCATATACAACATTTAGGTAAGTTGTCCCTCTGTTCTAAGTTCTGCCACTATGGTGCGATAATGTTGTATATGGGACCGTTTACCGCTACTCCTCTTTATTATATATAGCGAGCCTTTCGGACTTAGGCCTCTTTCACACATCAGGTTTTCGCCGTCAGGCGCGATCCGGCGCTTTTGACAAAAACCGAATCCGGCGAAATGCAATGCCGGATCCGGTTTCCCCCCCCATTGACTTGCATTTGCGCCGGATCGCGCCGGATGGCCATGCGTTTCATCCGGTTTTCGCCGGATCCGGCAATGTGTCTCAATCCGGCGTCTGGAAAAAACGGCTACTGTAACGCTTTTTGTCTCCGGCGAAAAAGCTGGACACGCCGGATCCGGCGCGTCCGGCTTTTTCACACAATGAAAGCCTATGAGCGCCGCAATGCGCCGGATCCGGTTTTTTTGGTCTGAGCATGCTCAGTAGCTCTGCCCACAAGACACATATATAAAAGCAAGACAGTGGGACCCTCAGCCACACCCAACATGCCACCCAAGACAGCAACCAGGCGCAGGAGAAGGCAGGAGACCACTGCAGCACCATCAGCACCACCACCACGCCAAATGGAGCAGCAAATGGAACATGCTGAGGAGGGGAGTCCAGCAGCAGATGAGAGACGGTAATTATCAAATCCCCCATTCCTCCAAACTAGGGCCATGGAATATCAAGATATTCATTGGCCCTTTGTTTCTCTTTATTCAACAGCCGCCCAAGAGATGCAGCAGCAGCAGCAGCAGAAATGGCATCACTGGCAGCAGCAACAGCAGCAGCAATACCCACAGCCATGGAGTCTGGCCATCAACAGGACAGCACATCTTCTTCTGGGAGCCCTCCCTCGCATCGTCAGTGTTTGACGGTAAGTTTTTATTTCCAAAATCCATCATCTCTGTAATATATGTCTATTCATTGCCTTTTATTTCAAAACAGGAATCACAAGATGAAGAGGAGCTCCCAGAAGAAGAAGGAAGGGGTGGACAGACACCTGGAGTGGGCTCACAATTGGTAAGTTTTTGGCATCAAACGCAGAAACACAACATCACACTACACACAACACATAGAAAACAATGTTCTGCAGACCACACACAGCAAACAAATGCCTACATCCAAAGACATAACATTTTTTGTTTTCTTCTCTAGTCTTCCCAATCTGGTGCTCGGCCAAGAGGTCCTCGCAGAGCCTCCCAGGGTCGTCGGCGACAGCAACGCGGCGGTCACCAGCGTGTAAGTATAAATATTTTTGCTTTGTTTTTTTGCACTTTTTATTTCATTTCTTTTGTGGAGGCTAATTATGTTATTTTTGTCTTTTTCTTTAACAGCCTTCACAGCGTGCTCCCGACTCTGACGGTGAGGATGGAGGAATCGATGTGGACCACCTCATCGATCTCGTCAGAGAAAGGGAGCTGCTCTGGAATATGGCTGACCGCCGCTACGCTGACCTGATCGTTACCCGACGACTCTGGGAGGAAATCTGTTCGCTCCTTGTGGACCGCTGGGAGGACCTCGATGCTCGGGCCCAGATTAAAGAGTGTAAGTATGTACAGTACCGGTTGCTTGATGTAAACCAGTGTTTCCCGAACAACAGTCCTCGTGGTCCCCACGGATCATGTGTTCAGGATTTCTATTTACTATGGAAATCCTGAAAACATGACCCCTGGGGACCATGAGGACTGGAGTTTGGGAAACACTGATGTTGTATACTAACCACTCCTTTCTCATTTCAGGGGACAGAATTGTGAAGCGGTGGCGGTCTGTGAGGGATCGTTTCAAGAAGGAGTTCAATAAAGAGATGCGGGCCCTGAGTGGATCTGGAGGACGCAGGAGCAAGTACAAGTACGCACAAGCCCTGTCGTTCCTCTGGGATATAATGGTCACCAGAAGGTAAATATTACACACCACATGTGAAAAAAAAATGTTTAGATGTAACAATTTTTTTTCAGCCAGGGCCATGCCATGTCACTTTTTAAATTGTTTTTTTTTCTCTTTATTCCACAGCACGGTGAGCAGCACTCGGGAGCCTGCACGGTTGGACCCTTCTGAGGCGATCCCTGAGGAGACCGGCACCGAGGGACACTTCGACCGCCCCGGTACATCTGCACCTTCACAGCCTTCCCACACATTCGACCCCTCTGTCCCATCCACCAGCACAGGAGCATCGTGGCCGCCTACATTACATGAAGCTGCTGGTGAGGAGATCGCTTTCCCTTTACCCCACCCTTCTGCCCCTGCCACCTCTAGTACACCTGCGGGTACTGGGCGGCAGCGGCAGAGGGGTCAGGAAAAGACTTATGCGCCAGAGTTCTTGCATCTGAATGCATCTTTCCAGAACTGTCTAAAAGTCTTGTCAGAGCAAATCTCCGCAGGCTTTCAGAAGATCAACTCCAGCATTCTGGAGGTGAAGACACTTCTGCAAACCATGCATTCAGAAGCAAGATCTTCGCCAAACCACACCTTTTTCAGGTCTGTTGTGGAGCGCATGGAAACGCTATCTCCTACCCAGCAGATGCATGTAATGCATTCATGCCACGGTGCTCTCCAGCACGTTACCTCCCAACCTCCTCTTACCACCCCAGTAGTTCCTCCACCTGCACCCCCTCCAGCCACTTTCCATCCTCCCCCTCCTATTACATACCATCCACCTCCCCAGTACCAGCAACCTCCCCAGTACCAGCAACCTCCCCAGTACCAGACATCTCCCCACTTCCAGCAACCTGCCCCATACCAAACTCCTTCCCCATACAACTTGCCATCAACATCATCTGCTCCTACAGTCCCTGCCCAACCCTCCACTCCACCGCCCACCACCTCTTCTGCCTCCCACATGTCCACCCATTCTGTAGCTTTTTCCACACCTTCACCTCTAACTGTTCCTTCCCCACCACGATCCCAGTCCTCTCTCCACACTCCCAGTGTCGAAGTGTCCCGCAGCCCCTCCAGCAGTATTTCCACCCCACACTACACAGATTTATAATATGTGTGTATTTTAATAAAAATGACCAGTTTTATGGTTTCAAAGCTTTATTAAAAAAGTTCATTAAAATTTAAAAACAGTTTACTAAAAAAACATTTTTCAATAAAAGTTAAATTATTTTACACTGGTTGTCTGTCATTTCTTTCTGCGGCCAAAAAGGTTAAATACAGGGTATTTAAAAGGTAAAATGGTATTCAAAACTAGGTATATAACTGTGGGTAAATTTTAGCTTTTTGCCACAGTTGTGTTCCTGGTTGTGTTTGAAGCAAAGTATTTCACCTAAAAAGTTGTGTTTATTGTTGGTGATTTCCTAACAATGTACACAACTTTTGTTAAAAGGTGAAATACTTTGCATAAAACACAACCAGGTACACACCTGTGGCCTAAAGCTAAAAATAGTAAGACCATGACAAGATAGCCAACTTTGGTTGGCAAAGGTATATACTGTTGGTACAGAAGGTACACAAGTTTGGTTAGGGCACAAATCTTTCACACTCTGTCATCCTGCCAGTGTACTCTGCCTTGAGGTGACATAAAGTATAGTGCAAAATTGTCCCTCATTACTGAAACCGTCACAGAACTTCTAGTGGTAATGTCATGGTAATCTTGCAAGGTGGTTTCTTCAGAGGTGTCCTCAATGGAAATGGGTTCCTTGCAGATAACAAAATTGTAGAGTACCACGCAAGCTTTGATCACCTCGTCCACAGTTTCTGTCTTGAGGTTGATCGCAGTCAATAGGACCCGCCATTTGGCTGTCAGAATACCAAAGGTACATTCAACCATTCTTCTTGCTCTTGTGAGGCGGTAATTAAAAATGCGTTTTGTTCTTGACAATCCTCTGCTACCGTACGGTTTCAAAAGGTGTTCTGACAGCTGGAAGGCTTCATCCCCTACACAGACAAATGGCATAGGTGGACCAGATGTTTGCGGCAGCGGTCTAGGGGGTGGGAACTGGAAGGTGTTTCCATACAGTTTACGCCCCATGGCAGACAGTTTGAAAACTTGAGAGTCATTGGAGCTGCCATAGGCCCCAATATCAACAGCAATAAATTTGTATTCCGCGACAGCGATGGCCATGAGGACAATTGAAAAATATTTCTTGTAATTGAAATATTCCGATCCCGATCCGGCTGGCTTTACAATGCGGATATGTTTCCCGTCCACAGCGCCCAAGCAGTTGGGAAACTGACATATCTGTTGAAACTTTTCTGAAATTTCAATCCACCTCTCTGTTGTGGGCTCTGGTAAAAACTCTTCAGCTAAGGAGTCCCACAGTGCACGGCATGTGTCCTTCACTATTCCAGATATGGTGGAAATCCTGAGTCTGTACTGGAAATGCAGTGACGAAAGGGATTCTCCAGTTGCAAGAAATCTGTGGGGAATTAAAAAACAATCAATTAGTTTTAAATCACAGCATTACATACCAAAATTCAGCTATAACACTTGGAGATACAAACTACCACCAACAAGATTGCAGTGAAAGTGTGCTCTGATGCGATCACATCCAATAAATGTGGCTTACCTTAAAGTCACCATCAGACGCTCTGCGGGTGAAACAGAGAACCGGCAATAGGTGTCCGCTTTTCTTATGAGGTGTGCAATGCACTCCACCAAGTAATCAAAATTCTCCATTTTCATCCGAACATATCCAAAAAATGTATCCGGGTTTCGTCGAAGGTCCATGCAGAGTGTAGAATAGACCCCACGCGTAATTCTCTTGGCTGTGATGGGGTGGATCCACAAACGTCGTCTACGATGCCTGATGCGCTGCTGTCTCACTCTCTCCTTCTCCAGAACAATCACCCTCAAACGATTCGCCTCCGCTGTAAAATCCGCCAAATTCTTCAAAATATTTCCAATGACAACATCCATCTTCGCCAGTAACTTGCTCTTCTCTCCAACCTGCACTTTCTCCTCTACAACCTGTCAAAGAAGGGCTGTAGGAACACGCTATATATAGTTTTCCAGTAGCCAATCCCGTTCGGAAGGCCACAAGGGGTGTTTTTTAAAACCGGATTCGGCGTAATCTGTCGAAAAACGGATCGAAAAACGGATGAAACGGATGAGACGGATCCGGTTTTGTCTGTCAAGAACAAGACGGATCCGGCAGAAAAACGGATCCGTCACATCCGGTTTTATGAAATATTTGCCGGATCCGGCGCTCCGGCACGACGCCGGATCGCGCCTGACGCAGAAAACCTGATGTGTGAAAGTAGCCTTACTGTCCTTTTCAGACCTACTATGGTGGTGATTGTTTTTGAATATAGACAGTGATGCTATTTTTACATGCCATCTGAGCTCTTCATAGAGCGTGGTGTAGTCTTCTTTGGTGCAGCAGGTTATGTGCTATCCCCTTTTGCTTCCCCTCCTGGTGTCATCCATTTATGTGCAATTTTGCTATGGATATTTATTGTACTTATTTGTGATAATAAAGTTTGATATTTTTCTAATTGGGTCTGGATTCAATCACTCCGTGTTTCTCTGTGTATATATAGATTCTGCCATGTAGACAAACCAATAAGCCAAAAACAGCTTGTGTGTGTGTGTGTGTACCTCTCTCCCTCTCTCTCATATAACGTGTGTGTATATATATATATATATATATATATATACTGCTCATAAAAATAAAGGGAACACATCCTTGTACATTGTGTTGTGTAAGTGTTCCCTTTATTTTTTGAGCAGTATATACAGTATAATGTATATACTGTATATACACAGTATATATATACTGCATATATATATATATATATTCTTTATTTCTATATATATATGTATATATATCTATATTGTGGCATGGCGACTGGTCATGTGATTGATGGGCGGTATGTATCGCAGAGGTGGGTGGCCCTGTGATGGAAGCCTGGGCGTGTTTTGCTCAGCAGATCTACTGCTAGGGTTTTTGCTATACATTGGGAGGCTTCCATGTGATTTGGAGAGATGGGTGGGTCCAGTCACCTACATACCCACTCACCCAAGGGGTGTGTGTGTGAATACCCAAGATGAAGCCTGTTTTTGATTGTGTGTTTGAGGACCTGCAGTGAGGTCACGATCACCTAACTAGCCATGTGATAGGTATCTGGGGGTGGTTAGGGCTATGTAATGGAGGTGTGTTTGGCACATGTGGGCAAGTGCTGGCTGGTCTGAGCCAGAGGAAGGAGGCCTATAAGATACCTCCGGAATGGATGGTCTGACAACCATGAGTGATACTGACCAGGGTCAGTGAGAGACATTTGTGGGATACCTCTGAGGATAAGAGGTATCCAGGAACCTCTGTGGCCGACAACAACAGGTAACGGACAGGAATCCGTGGTGTGCTGACTGGGGTCAGAAAGAGACTGTGTTTATGCTGTGTTTATTAGATACCTCTGAGGACAAGAGGCATCCGTGAACCTGTGTGGCCTACACTAACAGGCAACGGAGAGGAATCTGTGTTATGTTGACCGGGGTCAGTGAGAAACTGTATTGGCTTGAGTTGGGGGACACTCGCTTGGCAACCAGTTTGAAGCACACAAGGACACTTTCTTACTTAAACAGTCCATACAGTTTATTATGCCATCATAAACCGCTGTGGGATATGTTATACATCACATAGTCCATAGACCTTCACAAGATATGGCTTTAACTTGCGGTCCCTAAACATGCCGGACCTCACTGTCCAGTGAGTTCCAGTTCATGGAACATAATAAGCACCAACAGTCTGTGGAAGTACCTTACGGGAGCTCCTGCTCCACCCGCTGACTCCTTGTCAGTCCTCTCTCCGAGGGAAGCTGCCTTACTGGGATCACCGTCCTTGTGACCAGGGCACTCCAGACAGTCCAGACCGTCAGAAGGTCGGTAGCTCCCCAACACAGGGCCATCACAGACTCTGCTCACACATGGCCTCTCTGGGTGCTATTCAGGACGTCCGTCCCCCCGGGACCGTGCAACACACAGGCCTCCAGGTCCAAGGCCTCACCATGTGCTCTTCAGCAAGTTACAGGAAGATAGCAACTTCCACCACACAGGCCTTCCAGGACCTTGCACTCTGACCACTCAGGTTCACACACTCCACAGACCTCAGTCACATTATATATCTGAAACCACCCCCATCTGTGGGCGGTGTATGTGTGGCTAGCCGATCCTGCCCAGCTCTCCGACTAGCCCTATAAGCCCCCCTTATAGGTAAATAAACTCATGGACTACAAGTCCCAGCATAACAACATCATTTTTGGGCTTACAGCACAGAGGACCTCTGCAACACATACTGGCCATTTACAATCATGCCAGTCACTGTTTCACCATCGCAATCAAGGAAACACCCGCATGCATATCCTGAGGAGCACATTGTCACGTCCACCATGTCCGCCATGTCTGTGATGCCGCAAGTTGCCTGGAGCAGTGTGCACGCGCGCCTTACCTCATGGCTGCACGCTGTTGCTGGGTAACCATCTGTCTCTGGCTGACTCTGCAATCCGCTGTATTGCTGGAAACCCCAGATCATGTGACCTTTCCTATGTTCCAGCCCTGCTCTGGTTCTGCAATCCGCTGTATTCCTGGAAACCCCTGATCATGTGACCTTTCCTGTGTTCTAGCCCTGCTCTGGTTCTGCAATCCGCTGTATTCCTGGAACTCCTGATCATGTGACCTGCTCTATGGTTCTTCCCAGGCCGTTCTAGCGATGCTTTCTATGATCCTGGAGGATCTGAACCCAAAGTCCCTCCCTGGTCTTGACCCGGAAGTACTGGTGCTATGGTGCTATATCAGACCGCCCCTCCCTATGGTCAGGGCCTGATTATTGTGTTGCTTCCCTGCATGGCTGTTTGGTCTACTCGGTCGCTCCCTGTATTCTGTGCCCCTGCACTCTGCCCTGTCATGCGTCTCTGCACACGCTCTGTGCTTGTACTCTGCCTCTTGTCTCGTGCCATGTCTTGTGTTGTCTCTCGTGTCATGTTTGTCCTTTCCTTGCTTTGCTTTCTAGTACTTCCGCTGTTCTCTGCCTTAGCCTTTTTTCGCTGTGTTGTGTCCTTTCTCTGCCTTGCCTGTTTCGCCATGTCTGGTTGTTGCTATTCTGAGCCTTGTAGTACATCTCATGTTTCTTGTCTCAGTCTGGTTTTCCGTACTCTGTTCTATTGTGCTCTCTTGCACATTTCTATGTCTAGTCCCAAGGCTCTGCCTTAGCCCGGCTCTGGGCTTCGGCCTACACTCCGCTGCTAGACCCTGTCCTCTGGTGCTCACTAGCACAATCCCTGACTAGTCCCAAGGCTGTGCATTGGCCTGGCTCTGGGCTTCGGCCTACGCTCCGCTGCAAGCTCTGTTCTTGCTCTGATCTGACTCTGTGTTTCTGTCTCTGTTCCTCTCCGTGTTCTGCTCTCTGCCTTGCCTCGCTCCTGCGTGGCTCCTAGCACACACCCTGCCTTGAACCCTGGTGTGGCTTCTAGCACTCACCCTGCCTTGAACCTTGGTGTGGTTCCTAGCACGCACCCTGCCTTGAACCTTGGTGTGGCTCCTAGCACGCACCCTGCCTTGAACCCAAACCCTGGCGTGCCCTCTGCACGCGCTGGACTCTGCCTTGAACCCTGACCCTGGCGTGTCCCTTTGCACGCGCAGGACTGTACTTTGTTTCTTGTGCTTTGGCGTGTCTCTACACATGCACCCTGTCATGTTTGTTGTACTTTGAACCCTTCTGTCTTGTACCTTGTGCCTTGGCGTGTCTCTACATATGCGCCCTGTCTCGTTTGTTAAGCCTTGAACCCTGGCGTGTCCCCTACACATGCACCTTGCCTTGCACCTTGCTTTGTACCTTGCGCGTCCCCTATACACGCACCTAGCCTTGCACCTTACCCTGCACCCTGGTGTGCCCCTAGCACGCATCCTGCCTGGAATCCTGCCTTGGACCTCGGGGTGTTCCCTAACACGCATCATGCCAGGAGATCTGTCATGCCTCCTTGCCTGAACCCTGGTTAGCCTGCCGGATGCCCGGAACCTGCCAATCGCTTCCAGAGATCGTAGGCCTGATGACTGCGGGCTGATGACCGGAACTGATGTCCGCAGCCTGATGCCCGGAACTGATGTCCGCAGCCTGATGCCCTGATTGTGTCGATCGTTGCCAGCTGTCTGGAGTCCGATGCCATTGTGCCTTTACCTGTACCCAGGTGTGCCTCCTGGCCCATACCATGCTATGGACCTTGGCGTGCCCACGCACGCACCCTGCCATGTTGCTTGTTTTCACGTTCGCATTGAATGTTATCCTGAAGTTCTTAGTGAAGATACCTTGAACTTACCTCTTGTCTTGTCTTGCTTCCTGCTCGTCCTTGTCATCAGACACTTGCACATAGTGTTCCCCTGAGCTGGCCTTCTGGTCCCAGCAGATTGTCCTTTCCTTGCTTAGCTTTGTAGTACTTCCACTGTTCTCTGCCTTAGCCTGTTTTCATCATGTTGTGTCCTTGCTCTGCCTTGCCTGTTTCGCTATGTCTGTTTTTTGCTATTCTGAGCCTTGTAGTACTTCTCATGTTTCTTGTCTCAGCCTGGTTTTCCATACTCTGTTCTATTGTGCTCTCTTGCACATTTCTATGTCTAGTCCCAAGACTCTGCCTTTGCCCGGCTCTGGGCTTCGACCTACACTCCGCTGCTAGACCCTGTCCTCTGGTGCTCACTAGCACACTCCCTGACTAGTCCCAAGGCTCTGCCTTGGCCCGGCTCTGGGCTTCGGCCTATGTTCCGCTGCTAGTTCTATGTCTCGTTTCCTGGCTGGTCCCAAGGCTCTGCCTTGGCCCGGCTCTGGGCTTTGGCCTACGCTCCGCTGCCAGCTCTGTTCTCGCTCTGATCTGACTCTGTGTTTCTGTCTATGTTCCTGTCTGTGTTCTGCTCCCTGCCTTGCCTAGCCTCGCTCCCTGTCTTGCTTTCCCTGAACCCCGGCATGGGTTCCCTTGCCGCCTCCTGTGCCTTGGTCGTGCCTTGTGTTTGTGTACAGCCATGTGCACTGGCCAGTGAGGCGTGCCTCCTGCATGGCTCCTAGCATGCACCCTGCCTTGAACCTTGGCGTGGCTCCTAGCATGCACCCTGCCTTGAACCTTGGCGTGGCTCCTAGCACGCACCCTGCCTTGAACCTTGGCGTGGCTCCTAGCACGCACCCTGCCTTGAACCCTAACCCTGGCGTGCCCTCTACACGCACAGGACTCTGCCTTGAACCCTGACCTTGGAGTGTCCCTTTGCACGTGCAGGACTCTGTTTTGTTTCTTGTGCTTTGGCGTGTCTCTACACATGCACCCTGTCTTGCTTGTTGTACTTTGAATCCTTCTGTCTTGTACCTTGTGCCTTGGCGTGTCTCTACACATGTGCCATGTCTCGTTTGTTAAGCCTTGAACCCTGGCGTGTCCCTTACACACGCCCCTTTTCTTGCACCTTGCTTTGTACCCTGGCATGTCCCCATACACACGCACTTAGCCTTGCACCTTACCCTGGACCCTGGTGTGCCCCTAGCACGCATCCTGCCTGGAATCCTGCCTTGGACCTCGGCGTGTTCCCTAACATGCACCATGCCTGAAGATCTGTCATGCCTTCTTGTCTGAACCCTGGTTTGCCTGCCGGAAGCCCGGAACCTGCCGATCGCTGCCAGAGATCGTAGGCCTGATGACTGCGGCCTGATGTCTGGAGCTGATGTCCGCAGCCTGATGCCCTGATCGTGTCGATCGTTGCCAGCTGTCCGGAGTCCGATGCCATTGTGCCTTTACCTGTACCCAGGCGTGCCTCCTGGCCCGTACCATGCTATGGACCTTGGCGTGCCCACAAATGCACCCTGCCATGTTGCTTGTTTTCACATTCACATTGAATGTTATCCTGAAGTTCTTAATGAGATACCTTGAACTTACCTCTTGTCTTGTCTTGCTTCCTGCTCATCCTTGTCATCAGACACTTGCACATAGTGTTCCCCTGAGCCGGCCGTCTGGTCCCAGCTGTCGTGGTGGCTCAACCCCTTGGTCTTGCCCCTGACGCTCCCTGTATAGGGGGTGGTTTCTCACAAGGTAAGCTCGCCCTCGGTGGGTGGGTGCCACGACCCAGAGGGTCCACTCAAAAAATCGGCTCAGCAGAATCTGAGTCCGTCACACACATACAGCTACAGCTGTAACAGGGGTCGCTGCCTTACTATATATATATATATATATATATATATATATATATATATATATATATACACACAGTGGCTTGCAAAAGTATTCACCCCCTTGGTGTTTTACCTATTTTGTTACATTACAACCCATGTGTAAATATTTTTGTAATCTGGCTTGTGTGTGATGCATCACCCCTAAATAGTCTAATATAGTAAAGGGAGAAAAATATAGGCATAAATAAAATGTGTGGAATCATATAACTTAAAATTGGCATATGCATATGCTGTCAGGAAAAATATGAATTATTTTCCTGGGTTCTGGGGACACAACCAGAGCTGGCCAACTACTCCCACCATTGGTTTCTGTAGGACCAAATCCTGCATACAGCTCCTCCCCCCATGAATTTCCTCCCCCATCCCTTCAAGCAAATGGTCAGCTTGGAATGCTGAGTTTTACTGCCTGCCTGGACTAGCAGAGCTGAATGCTTTTTTCCCTCCAAAAAACTTTGTCTTTTTAGCAAAACACTCCAAGTAAAATTCAATAATACACATTAATCCCAGAAACATGAAAATTAGATTTCCAGGACCTGGGCACTTGGGGTTACGCATGGCAGGGCTTTGCGACATTTAGGGCTATCAGAAACCTGGGTGTAACAACCCTGCTGACATCACTGCATGGCCTCCCATCCCCCGCACACCAACTTACTTTCTGCTTCAAGCCATGCTGTGAATTCTGTCTGTTGCCAGCCCTTAGCTCCATGTGCTATGCCTCTTGTTTTCCTGCTTGCACTCCATGTTTCCTGACTGTGTATATAGGGGGGCGGCGCCTGAACTCTCTGGTTCTTATGCAGTCAGGGTGCACCTGGCTAATGGGTCCCTGACCAATTACCTAGAGCCCTGGACTATTTAACCCTGCCACTCCCACTGAAACATTGCCTGTGCAATGTCTAAACTCAGTTAGCTCCTTGCTGCTGAGCTAGCCAGGCCCTGTCCTATGTCTTGCCTTCTCTGAAGGCTCTTACTGCGTATTCCTATGTCTTGGTACCTTGCCTAGCATTTCTCTGTCCGCCTGCCAGGAGGCAGAATATCCTGGCCCTTGAGTCTTTGTCCCCGTGTCTCTGTCTGAACTCAGTCTTACCTCTGTCTGTCAGTCTCCTTGTTTGTGGCTCCTTCTCTGCCGTGTCTTTCCTTGTGTCCTCCCTGTCTGTGCATCTGCACCCTTGCAGCTCTATCTGTGCATCTGCACCCTTGCAGCTCTATCTGTGCATCTGCACCCTTGCAGCTCTGCCTGCTCGGCTCCCTAGCCGCTCTGCCTGCTCGGCTCCCTAGCCGCTCTGCCTGCTCGGCTCCCTAGCCGCTCTGCCTGCCCGGCTCCCTTGGAGCTCTGCCTACTCCGCACTCCTGCGGCTCTGCCTACTCCGCACTCCTGCGGCTCTGCCTACTCCGCACTCCTGCGGCTCTGCCTACTCCGCACTCCTGCGGCTCTGCCTACTCCGCACTCCTGCGGCTCTGCCTACTCCGCACTCCTGCGGCTCTGCCTACTCCGCACTCCTGCGGCTCTGCCTACTCCGCACTCCTGCGGCTCCGCCTACCTGCACCTCCTGTGTGAACAGGTCCAAACCTGTTCCTTCATATTCCACTCCTTCCTGCCTATATCCATACCTGCACCTCCTGTGTGAACAGGTCCAAACCTGTTCTCTCATATACCACTCCTGCTTGCCCTGTGTCTCAAGCCGTCACCTACCTGCTCTGTGTCTCCAAGCCGTGCCCGCTTGCCCAGTGTCTCCAAGCCGTGCCCGCTTGCCCAGTGTCTGCAAGCCGTGCCCGCTTGCCCAGTGTCTCCAAGCCGTGCCCGCTTGCCCAGTGTCTCCAATCCGTGCCCGCTTGCCCAGTGTCTCCAAGCCGTGTCTCCAAGCCGTGCCTGCCTGCCAGTGAACCAAGCCGTGCCTGCTTGCCCAGTGCCTCAGCCTGCCTGTTATTCACACCTGTCCAAGTGACTTGTCCCGGAGTGGGATCAGCAGCCACAGCCAGACACCACCCTGGAGTGGCACCCGACAGCTACCTGCCGCACAAGCCTGACCTCACCATCAGAGGCTCCAGTGAAGACCGAGGTAGCTGTCGTAGTCACGCCCCTTCCAGAGTAGCCTGGTTTGTGGCACAGTGGGGCCACAACCCTCCGGCTCGCGCCATTCAGCCAAGGCGCGAGCGTGACACTGGGCAATGAATTTTTTACCCACCAGCAAATCACAGGCATACCGTATGTGGACTCTAAAAGATGGTAAAATCGCAATGGAAAAAATGATGCCAATATATTTTGCCTTTGAGCTTCCAGGCCAAAGATATGATGAAAAGGACCCTACCCCTCTTCGAATGTGTCATGAACTTAGTTAGGAACTTGCAGCTCTCTGGCGTTCCTTACCCCCCTGACCAATAAGGGTATTGACAGAGGTTAAGAAAAGTAGTATAGCTGCTCTAATCTATGTTGAATATTGCGGCACGCGATGTGACGGGATGTATATATACCACCGGTTCCTTACAGAAACATATATATATACTTTGATCCAGTCAATATCGAGTCCTCAACACCACATAAATATGAAAACTATGCTGCCACCACCGACCTCTTATAGGTGGATTGGACACCCATTTGGTAACATGAATTTGCACGGAGTTCGTGGCGGATCGCTCATAGAACTCAAAGAACGAAGCTAGTAAATTTAGAACATGTGCATCTCACAAAATTAGAAAATCATCAAAATGTTAATTTATTTCAGTTCTTCAACACAAAAAATGAAACTCATATATCATATAGAGTCATTACAAACAGAGTGATCTATTTCAAGTGTTTATTTCTGTTAATGTTGATGATTATGGCTTACAGCCAATGAAAACCCAAAAGTCGTTATCTCAGTAAATTAGAATACTTTATAACACCATTTTGAAAAAATGATTTTAAAATCCGAAATGTTGGCCTACTGAAATGTTTGTTCAGTAAATGCACTCAATATTTGTTTGGGGCTCCCTTGGCATCAATTACTGCATAAATGCGGCATGGCATGGAGGCGATCAGCCTGTGGCGCAGCTGGGGTGTTTTGGAAGCCTGGGTTGCTTTGATAGGTGCCTTCAGCTAGTCTGCATTGTGTGGTCTAGTGTCTCTCATCTTCCTCTTGACAACACCCCATAGAGAATCTATGGGGTTAAGTTCAGAAAAGTTTGCTGGCCAATCAACCATAGTGATACTGTTGTTTTTAAACCAAGTATTGGTACTTTTGGCAGTGTGGACATGTGCCAGGTAATGTTGGAGAATTACATTTCCATCTTCAATAAGCTTGTCGGCTGAGGGAAGCATGAAGTCCTATAAAAACTCCTGGTAGACGGCTGCACTGACTTTGGTCTTGATAAAACACAGTGGATCTACACAAGCAGATGACCTGGCTCCCGAAACCATCATTGATTGTGGATACTTCTAGACCTACACTAGACCTTGGAAATCAAGGTCCCAGAGTCTGGAGGAAGAGTGGAGAGACAGACAATCCAAGCTGTTTAAGGTCTAGTGTGAAGTTTCCACACTAGACCTTAATCAGGGGAGTTCATAACAAGTGCTTTCGGCTGTCAACAGAAAATGCTGACAGGCTCACTCTGATAAAAATGAACAAAGTGTGGATTAGCTCCGATTCTTCCACACCACCAGATGACAGCAGCACATAAAGTGTTTTTCAGTCTTCAATATTTGAATGAGACCTGACAGTTATTGCCTTCAAGGGTCTATGGATGACTGGATGAGCCTATGTTCAATTTTTTCCTGGCTTTGCACTTTGTACAAAGCCTTTATGAATGTAAGAGTACATCAACTGCACTTTCAAAATATTTGAATGAGGCCCACCAGTTGTTGTCTTCAAGTGTCTATGGATGATTTCCAGTGCCGACTACCCACACCAATTGCACCCTGCTTTTGGTGGGCACCCACAGAGAGGAGATGACGACAAGTTTAGGACATTTGTGGTATTTTCCTGATGAAGAAGTCTGAGAACTTTGAAACGTGTTGAATAACGCCACATTCTATAAATATTATATATGTCCGGACTCTCAGTTATTCAGCAGCGCAGAGTGAATCCACGTTTACCCAGTTTTTTGAAGCTGACAGTCAATTGATGTTCACAACCTGGCTTTTCCAAATGTATCCATGAAGCCAGGTGACTTATTGGGTACAAATCATTGCTTTCCCAAACGAATCCTTAGGGCTCAGGTGAGTGGTGGGTTCATATCCTAGCTTCTCCAAATGTATCCATGGGTTCAGTGATGGTCAATAGAGCAGATCTGTATTCTTCCAGCTGGGGCCATGGTCCATAAACTGACATCCTGTAGCATGTCAAATCTTTTTGCCTTTTGATGGAGCCATTTTGTCCTGGCAGCTGTTCTGTCAAGTCACTTGATTCTTCTTTCAGAACTATAGAAATCCCTTTTTATACCTACATCTGTGGCTCAGGTCATTATCCACACGTCATGGGGGATGTGGTTTGAGTTTAACTCTCATTGTTTGAGTATTTAAACTATCTGCATAGTTTGTTTTTCTCTGTATTACAGGTCAACAAACTAGCTAGCCTGTTCAATGTGTAATCAGCAAACATATGTTATTCAAATGCCCTGCATCCCTGTCATCCAAGATAACAGACAATAAGTTACAACAAACATCAACTCAAAAGTTAACATCCAGGCTCCTTCAAACAATAGTTTATATTTCTTGATCAACCAAAGAAAAACACATAGATTTAAAAGTCAAAGATAATAGCATATGTCTTCTGTCCTATTGAAAATAGACATCTGGATAATTAAGATTAAATGCTGTGTTGTCACATCCTCCTTATAATTTTTGGCAGGCTTTGCACTGTGTGCAGAGCTTTTATGAGTGTAGGAGTAACATAACTACACTTTCTTAATATTTGAATGAGACACTACATTTGGTGTCTTGAAGGGTGTCTGGATGATACTGCTAGTAATTTTTGGCAGGCTTTGCATTGTGTGCAGAGCTTTAATCAGTGTAGGAGTATCACACTTACACTTTTTTCACAATATAAGAATGAGACACTACATTTGACGCTTTCATAGTGGCATGGATGACCCTGTTTGTATTTTTTGCTGGCTTTGCACTGTTTGCAGAACTCTTATAAATGTAGGATTACCACAACTATACTTTGCTCACAATATTTGAATGAGATACTACGGTTGGTGCTTTCAAAGTTGTATGAATGACCCTGCTTGTAATTTTTGGCAAGCTTTGTACTGTGCAGAACTTTTATGAGTGTAGGTGTACCACATCTACACTTTGTTCACAATATTTGAATGAGATTCTGTAGTTGGTGCCTTAAAGGGTGTATGGATGACCCTGCTTGTAATTGTTTGCAGGCTTTGTATTGTGTGCAGAGCTGTTATGTGTGTGGGAGTAGCACAACTACACTTTGCTCCCATTATTTGAATGAGATACAACAGCTGGTGCCTTGAAGGGTGTATGGATGACCCTGCTTGTCATTGTTGTCAAGCTATGCACTGTCTCCAGAGCTTTTATGAGTGTTAGAGTAGCACAACTACAGTTTGATGACATTATTTAAATGAGGCACTGAAGATGGTGCTTTGAATGGTGTATGGATGACCCTGCTTGTAATTTTTGGCAGCCTTTGCCCTTAGTGCATGACCTTTATGAGTCTATGCATACCACTGCATGACAATTTGAACAGAATGTGTATTAGGCTCTCCTTTATGTCTATTACAGAGTGTATCTGAGTTCATTTTCCATTCAGGTTTTTGGCAGTTCTTGCCTACTTCATAAATTGCAATGAAATTTCCAATTTTTTTTTTTTAAATTAAATTTTAGTTTACATGAATTACCTTTTTTATCCTTTTAAAATTGTGCCTTATATACAAGTCTTATACAAGAAAGAATGTTTCTTAACATTTTTTTTCCTGTAAGTCCAATTTCTCATCGATTTTCTAATGTTTTATTTAAAGTCCAGTAAAAATGTGACATTATTGTTCCCAGCAGCGATCTCAGAATCAGAGATGTTTCCATGGGTCTTCCCCATGGTGTTCTCCTTCCATTCAGCACTTTTCACATCCATTTCAACATTTTCACTGCCCCCCAGACCTCTTTGTAAGGTCTACCGGAAAAATGATCTGATTTCCCATTGGCTTCCATTTTACTCGGTACACGAAACGAGCATCCAAGCATTAGGAATTGCTCGGTTTGAGTAACGAGCATCTGAGCATTTTAGTGCCCACTCATTCCTTGTGTCTAATTATGTGTTTCTTATGGAGAACACTGGAGTGATCCTGTGTATAGAACAGTTAGGCCGGAGTCACACAGGCGAGGAATACGGGTGCGTGAGAGGCGCAAAAAGCACGCATTAGACACGCACCAATGATTCTCTATGGGGTCACTCGCACCAGCCGTATATTTCTCCTCCGTATCCTCCGCTCCTTGCCACTTGGAGCATGCTGCGATTGTCAGCGTACTACGCCCGTAGTACGCCAATGCAAGTCTATGGGTGCGCAAAAAATACGGATTGCACACGGACCACACATGTGACTTGCGAGAAATACGCACCCGGTGTCTTTTAGCAAAGCCGGCAATTCAGTGCTCTATACAGTAAACACACACTGACAGTTTTAATAAAGAAACGAAAGAAAAGATAAATACACATAGTATACATATATATATATATATATATATAAATATATATGCATTCTATGTGTCTATATCTTTTCTTTCATTTCTTTATTAAAACTGTCATAGGGCTCCATTATATGTCCATTTTGCAAGCCTGCGAGAAAATCTCGCCATACGGATGCCATACGGATTACATACGGATGCTGACGTGCGCAAAATACGCGACCACACCTTGCTTACGGATGACATACGGAGCACTATTTAGGGGTCTGTCATCCGTATTACGCATGTAAAATACTGACCGTATTTTGCGCAGGTTAGTGTGACTCCAGCCTTAGGAGAGATAGCTGTCAGATGAACAATCATTCATTCCATTCATCATCTGACAGCTATTAGTCATCCTCCCATTTATTGTGTAAGGGGAAGGGATAAATCTAGAATGTGCCTTAAAATAGGCATCTCGTGTGAGTTTTTCTGTGTTTAATCAGTCTTGTTATATATTTTTTAACATTTATAGTAATTTTTTTACTCTAATAATCTCATATTTATTTGAATAGCTCTGTAATGAAAATGATTTAGCTTTATCAAAGTTTTAAAGTTGAATTTCCATTTCTTTTGGCATTTTATAACACACAAACTACATTCTACTTTCATGTATAATCTCCCCAACTTTAAGAATTGTTTCCGTCATCTTCTAAAGGGTCTAATAATACTTTTCCTTTAGCTCACACCTAAGTGTAGAATTTCTTTATGTGCTTTCACATTTCCTAATGCTAGTGCTATTTAAAGCAATAAAACTAATGCCACTTTATTAGATACATTACAAATAAATTCTGCTGTTACTGAGATGCTATCCTCAATGTTTTAAATGCTTATTATTGCATATAGATATAAAGAAGATGTGATCAAACTTTACCAAATGTAGGAAGGACTGCCAAGAACATTACTCCCATCCATGTTTTATTGGGGGTGGAAAGTGAAATCTTAAAAAAAGTACTCAAAACCATATCTTGTGAGCTGGCACCATTAATTACAGGTAATAGTCTGAATGGTAGGCATTAAAAACAAAATCCCAGTTTTGCTCATAAATCTTGTGTGTGACCTTAATAAGGATAACAAGGATTCATGAGGATGTATCATAATTATGTATCAAACCATCGATCAGTGATACACTGCATTCAAAATAACTGAACTTGGGCATGAATTTCAACCAGAAATCAGGTTTCTTTTGCAAATCCTCACTGCCTGGCTTACTTAAGTCATTCTGTGCAAAGCTCAAATAAATTATAATTAAAAGATGCATCTCTTAAACGGTATCCTTCTTGCCTGCAGAGCATATCACCTTCACCACTACATACAGCCCTCAGACATCTTATCCCCCAGCCTCTTTGTTAGTGAGGATAAAAGGTTAAAAGAGAGAGAAAACTGGCTCAGTACAAAAGGTACATACAAGTGTGGGCATAATATATGCACCTGCTGTAAATATATGGTGAATAGGAAGGAATTTCACTCATCTGTCACTAAAAAGACATGCAAAATTAACCACTACATCAATTGTAATACCCCCAATGTTGTGTATTTGATCAATTGCACTACTTGTGACCAGCAATAGGTGGGGTGTACAGGGGGCCCCCGGAAGGTCAGAATCAGGAGCACCTGTCCAATGCAGTGAACAAAATCACTCATAAGAGCTCTGCTGCATCCAAACATTTCATCCAGAAACATAATGGGGATGTCAGCTCATTTGAGGTCTGCGGTATTGAAAGGGTTAAAGCTCCGTTTCGAGGGGAGAGATATAAAAAGAAAAATGATCAGCAGAGAGATATGGTGGATTTATCAACTTAAGTCTAGAGCCCCCTTAGGCATGAATATTCGGCAAGATCTTATGAATTATTATGAATGATAAGTTATAATTCTTGGTTTTTTTTTTTCTTCTCTTTCCCTGCCTTAAGCATAGTATCTGTATATGCAAATTCCAGGCTGAACTCATTAATTATCTGTAGGTGTTGCCCTGTTTCTGTTGTCTGCAGGATCAGAGGGTGTAACCTAATGGGCCTAGTCCTTTATAGCAGCCCTCTTCCATTTTATTTTTATCACAATGATTAAGGCGGCACGACCGCTGAAACGCGTATGGTTTTAAATGCATTTTAAGCCTGTGACTGTTACTGGTAAGAATTACCCGTTTTCTTTGTGTCTCAGGATATAAAGATGGATTTTGGATTTATGTGCTTTTAATGAAAATGCAATAAAAGTGTTTTTATGGATATCACCTTCGCTGGACTTCTACTTCACTTTAATACTCTGTATACCGATGAAACAAAAGTGGAACATTATGGGAGGGGTATGTCCCATTACATCTGGCGTAGAAGTAACAGCATTTCAGAAAAGGAGCATCATACCAACAGTAAAATAAGGTGGTGGTGGTGGTGTGATGGTCTGTGCCTTTTTTGCTGCTTCAGGACCTGGAAGTCTTGCTGTGGTAAATGAAACCTTGAATTCTGCTGTCTCCTAAAAAATCCTGTATTAGAATGTTTGGAAATCTGTATGTGACCTCAAGCTGAAGCGCACTTGGGTTATGCAGCAGGACAATGTCAACCTCTGAATGGCTTAATAAAAACAAAACTAAGACTTTGGAGTGGCCTAGTCAAAGTCCTGACTTTAATCTGATTAAGATGCTGTGGCATGACCTTAAAAAGTCGGTTAATGCTCAGAAACCCACCAATGTGGGTGATTTACAACAATTCTGCAAAGATTGAATGGGCCAAAATTCCTCCAGAGCGTTGTAAAAGATTCATTGTCAGTTATCACAAATGCTTAATTGCAGTTGTTCCTCCTAAAGGTGGCCCAACCAGTTATTAGGTTTAGGGGTCAATCACTTTTTCACACAGGGCCCTGTTGGTTTTGTTTTATTTTTCCCATAATAATAAAGAACTTCATTTAAAAACTGAATTTTGTATTTACTTTTGTGGTTCTTTGTCTAATATTTAAATTTGTTTGGTGATCTGAAACAATTAAGTTTGACAAACATGCAACAGAACAGGAAATTAGGAAGGGGCAAACACTTTTTCACACAACTGCATTAATTTACTTCAGTTCTTCAATACAAAAACTGAAACTCATATATTATATATTGTCATTACAAATTAAAGAAAGAGAGCACACATAGGGCGATAAAAGTGATTTTTTTGGGTGACAATACACGGTTAGTGCACTCACCTTTACATGTTGTGAACAGTCACAACCCCTTGCAGAATGTAAAAGGAACCAATGGTCGCTGCAGACTCCCGTATATACCTATGTCACAAAGGAGGAAGAAAAAGACCGGGTTTTTCAATGTATCCGAGCTGACCACAAAAGGACAGAAATATTCTTCAAAGCTTTATTGTGCTGACGCGTTTCGTGGCAAATCTGCCACTTCCTCAGGGCCAAAGAATTACAGTGTCTGATTACAGCAGTGGTTTTATACAAAACCTTCATGACATCACAATTACATGCAAAAAGACATCACTTCCTGTGGAAACGCCCCCTCCAATGTCAAAATATCATACACCAGTCACAATAACTTTATATGAAGATCTAACCTCTGATAAAAACACATTAAACATCTAGACAATCAATCTTTAATTTCAAAAAGTGCATGAAACCTGTCATGCCGCTGTATACGCACCCTGCCTCCACTCCCATGCCGCAGCCCCTCGCCGCCCAGCAGCTGCGGCGTCCTCCTCTGGCAGGTCCGCAGCCAACGGCATCTCTGCATGCTATGCGCATGCTCCATAGGCCGTGGCCACGCCTCCCTCCTGTATCTTATGCTCCGGCAGTGCCTTGACATGGAAACACCGCCGTAGCAATGGGAGGCCAGGCAGCGATATATAAGGCCACCTTCCTGTAATGGAGGCGCCTGATTCTTGTGTTATACTTGGACATTAGGCCCTCTGTTTAGCTTTCCCTGCGTCTTACCTCTCCACGCTTGTCTCCCGCAGCCCTGCTTCGTCCTGCTGTCCATGGTTTAGTCCCGCAGTCCTACTCCGGTCCTGTCCTTTGTGTCCTGCTCCATCCTGCTGTCCGTGGTCCAGTCCTGCAGTCCTACTCCGGTCTTGTCTTCCGTGTCCCTGCTCTGTCCTGCTGTCCGTGGTCCAAAACCGCAGTCCTACACCAGCCCTGTCTTTTATAGTTTCGCAGTCCAGTCCCGTGGTCTTACTCCAGTCTGTTCTGAGCCACCCCTTTCGGTACTGGCTTTCGTGGTACTCAATCTCCTGGGCCTGCTCCTAACGATCCCTGTATAGGGGTCGGCTCCACCTGGCTGCTCGCCCGGGGCCCCTCGGTGCCACAATCCAGAGGGTCCACTCCTGGAGACTTGCCTCACCTGGCCGCCTCGCTAACAAAACCTATAATCAATACATATTAAAATTTTATATGGGCTATCTAATATGGACATATATAATAAGTCCATCCGCACATATAATGAGTTAATCAAAGATGCAGGGTCATTGGTTATTTTAAACAATCAAGAGAAGGATTTCGTGCGCATGAAAGATCCAGCAATGTCATTCTTATACCATCTTCCCAAGCTGCACAAAAATATTTTAAACCCCCCAGAATGTCCGATAATTTCCGGGATTGGTGCACTGACCTCAAATTTAGCAGCATATATAGATGGAATAATGAATCCCAAAGTCAGCCAGTTGAAAAGTTTTTTAAGAGAGTCAACACATTTAATTCAAACCATTGAGAACATCAGGTGGGAGGAGTCCTATTTAGTTATATCTATGGATGTAACAGGACTGTATACCAATATTGACCATGTGATTGGTCTGGAATGTTTTGAACTGTTTGTCGCTGGCGCCAATAGGATCCCGGAAACTCAAAAGGATTTCATTATGAGAGGCATGTTCTTAATTTTGAATAATAATTATTTCATGTTTGAGGGGAAGGTTTACCATCAGAAACAGGGCATGGCCATGGGCTTGAGGGTGTCACCTACGTATGCAAATTTATTCATGGCCACCTTTGAGTCCTGGCATGTTTTTAATAATATTTTCAGGGATGATATTATCATTTATAAGCATTTTATAGACAATATTTTTTATAATTTATAACAATCATAGGAACACAGTATCTGAGCTCCTGGAGTTTATCATGTGCAATAATTGGGGAATTGAATTAACACCTGAGATTAGTAAAATGGAGTTCAACTTTTTGGCTTTAACGATAAAACATGATGGTAAAGGTAAAATAATAACGAGGAATTTTTTTTCAAAAAAGTTGACACCTACAGCTATCTACACTACAAAAGTAACCATTACAACAAATGGTTGACAAACATACCAAAAAATCAGTATCAATGAATAAGGAAAAATTGCACTTTATTAAAAGATTATAAGGAACAAAGTAAATGTCTAAAGCCCCCGTCACACTAAGCGAGATCGATAGCGAGATCGCTGCTGAGTCACAAGTTTTGTGACGCAACAGCGATCTCGCTGTGTGTGACACGTATCCGCGACCGGCCCCCCCGCAGGGGATCGCTGATCGTGCTCTAATGTCCTGGCCATTTTTTGATCATTGGTCTCCCGCTAGCCAGCACGTATTGCTGCGTGTGGCAACGGGAGACCATCGATCAGCGAGCTCGCAGCTCTGTAAGCAGACGCTGGGAGCTGGTATCCAAGGTAAACAGCGGGTAACTAAGCGACGCACGCTCTTGTTACCCGCATCGTCGCTGGTCTTGATTGCTGGTGAGATCTGCCTGTTTGACAGCTCACCAGTGATCATGTAGCGACACACCAGCGATCCTGACCAGGTCATATTGTTGTCGGGATCGCTGGTGCGTCATTTAGTGTAACTGGACCCTAAGAGAGAGATTTTTAGAGCGTGAATACCCTAAAAAATTAGTAAAAAAACGCATGCTCAGAGGCAAAGGGAATTTCACAAAGTCGTATAATACATGGGACAGACAATAAAAAATCTACAGTTGAATACTATACCACTAATTTCATCACAACCTTTTCTTCCCAAACTGGCACTATCAGGAACATAATACAGAAGCACTGGAAGGTCCTACGAAATGACCCAGTCTGTCAGAAAGTATTACCAACTAGACCAGTGGTTACCTTTAGGAGGGCGCCATCCCTATAAAACATTTTAGCCCCCAGTAGAATTAGGGATGTGGGAGACAAAAAAGCCCTGAATGCAGGAAAAAGTTACCTTACAGAAGCACATAAGAGGTTCCTTTAAATGTAAAAACAAAAAAATGCTTGTGTTGTTTATGGATCAGTGATAATGTAAATACTTTTTATTCAAATAGTGGTAATGATAGAGTATATAACAATAAATTTAAGTTAACATGTCAGTCCAGTTTTGTGATTTATCTAATTGATTGTTGCTGTGGGAAACAATATGTGGGACGCACTACACAGCCTCTACATCTAAGGATGAACTCACATAGACACAATATCTCTAAAGGATATCTGAAACATGGCTTGTCTCGACATTGTTTTGAAAAACATGGGAATAAAGCCTCACTGCGAGTTACACCCATAGATCATATACCAGCAGATACCCCAAACAGAATACAGTGTCTAAATAAGAGAGAACTGTATTGGATATATAAACTAGATACCATTCATCCTAAAGGCCTTAATGAGTTGGTAGATCTTTTTTGATAAACTGTCTCTCATGTTTTTTTTGCCCCTAGCGGCCTGACTGATTTCCTTCCCTGACCTGGCGGGTGAGCGTGCTCACGTGGGGTCCGGTTTTGGATGTCGGACACCTAGTGGGAATTTTACCGAATAATTGGTTAATTCCAAATCACACAACCATTCTTTACAAGTGGAGAGATAGCATAATGGTAATGGGAAGCCTACAGGGTTCCGGCTTGCCAAAAACCTGTGGGTTTGAGTCCAGTCATTCTATTTTTATAAAATTTTAATATATTTATTATAGGTTTCATACATTTCTTAAATGAAAGATTGATTGTTTAGATGTTTAACGTGTTTTATCAAAGGTTATATTTTGATACAAAGTTATTGTGACTGGCGTATGACATTTTGACATTGGAGGGGCGCTTTCACAGGAAGTGATGTTTGTCTGTATGCGATGTCATGAAGGTCTTGTATAAAACCACAACCATTCCTAACAAGTGGAGAGATAGTATGATGCTAATGGGAATCCCTGAGTGTTCTGACTTGCCTAAAACCTGTTGGTTTGATTCTAGTTTACTCTATTTCTCTAAAATTTTAATATGTAGTGTTTATAGGTTTCATACACTTTTTCAAATTAAAGATTGATTGTTTAGATGTTTAATGTGTTTCATCAGTAGTGTTGAGCATTCCGATACCTCAAATATCGGGTATCGGAATTCCGATACTGAGTTCCGATACTTTTTGCATATCGAATACCGGAATCGGAAGTTCCCATAATGCTATGAGCCAGTTTGATTTGATTCAGCCAATGAGGAATCCTCAGAAGTGTGGGCACATCCACTTCCTTGACCACTTTTCAGACTGGCTGCCGCACTTCATGTCCTCAGAACTACCAACCCTCATCCTGGGAGACTTCAACATCCCCATTAACAGCCCTACTTCCACATCTGCATCCCAGCTTCTATCACTAACCACCTCTCTAGGCCTCTCACAGCTTTCAATCTCTGAGACACATAAGGACGGTAACACCCTTGATCTGGTCTTCTGCGGCTCTGTTCAATCTCCAACCTAAATAACTCACCGCTTCCACTCTCTGACCACAACATTCTCTCCTTCACGCTCACAAATCCTCACCCACCCCAGCACACTCCTACCTATCACACATTCAGAAATCTACAAGCCATTAACCCTCAGACACTTTCAGATTCCCTACACTCATCACTGTCCCCAATCTCCTCTCTTTCCTGTTCTAATCTGGCTGTTCATCACTACAATGACACTCTTAGAAGCACCCTTGACCAAGTAGCTCCCCTCACCCTCAGAACCTCCAAACACAGAGTAAAACAGCCCTGGCTCACATCGCAAACTCAACTTCTCCAGCGATGCTCCAGGAGTGCTGAACGCCTATGGAGAAAAACCCGCACACCAGAAGACTTCATCCACTTCAAATTTATGTTAAGAACATATAACGCTGCCCTTCACCTCGCCAAACAGACCTACTTCACCACCCTGATCTCCTCACTAGCCAACAACCCCAAGAAACTTTTTGACACTTTTCACTCCCTCCTCAGGCCAAAAGCACAAGCCCCTATCACAGACATTTGTGCTGATGACCTGGCCTCCCACTTTACAGAAAAAATAGATAATATCAGTCAAGAAATCTGCTCCCAACCACCAAGTGCTGTGACTCCCATCCCTTCCTGCATCTCCCCTGGCTCACTTTCTACATTTGATCCCATCACAGAAGAAGAAGTCTCCAGACTCCTCTCTTCTTCTCGTCCGACTACATGCACTACCGACCCCATGCCCTCACATCTCCTCCAGTCTCTCTCTCCAGTCGTCACAACCCACCTAACTACAATCTTTAATCTCTCCCTCTCCTCGGGCATTTTCCCATCCTCCTTCAAACACGCCATTGTTACTCCATTACTAAAGAAACCTGCTCTCGACCCATCCTGCACAAACAACTAAAGACCAGTCTCCAATCTCCCCTTCATCTCTAAACTTTTGGAATGCCTAGTTTACTCCCGCCTTACCCGTTACCTCTCCACTTACTCCCTTCTAGACCCTTCACAGTCTGGCTTCCGCCCCTTACATTCGACTGAAACTGCACTCATCAAAGTGACCAATGACCTTCTGACAGCAAAACGTAACGGTGACCACTCTCTGCTCATTCTTCTTGACCTATCTGCAGCTTTCGATACTGTTGACCACCATCTCCTACTCTCTAGGCTCCAGTCACTAGGTATTAAGGACACTGCTCTCCTGGTTCTCTTCCTATCTCTCTGAACGCTCCTTCAGTGTTTTGTTCTCTGGCTCCACGTCATCTCCTCTTCCTCTTGCTGTTGGGGTACCTCAGGGCTCAGTCTTTGGTCCCCTTCTTTTCTCTCTCTACACGGCCCCAATTGGACAGACCATCAGCAGATTTGGCTTTCAGTACCATCTTTATGCTGATGACACACAACTATACACATCTTCCCCCGACCTCACCCCCGCTGTACTACAGAACGCCAGTGACTGTCTGTCTGCAGTCTCCAATATCATGTCCACTCTCTATCTGAAACTCAACCTCTCTAAAACTGAACTTCTTCTGCTCCCGCCGTCTACTAACCTCCCTAAATCTGACATTTCCCTCTCCATGGATGGTACCACAATAACACCCCGGCAGCAGGCACTCTGTCTGGGTGTTTTGTTTGACACCAATCTCTCCTTCACATCCCATATACAATCTCTTGCCCGCTCTTGCCGCTTACACCTAAAGAACATCTCTAGAATCCGCCCTTTTCTCACTATGGAAACAACAAAAACCCTCACTGTTGCATTGATCCACTCCCGCCTGGATTACTGCAATGCTCTATTAATTGGCCTCCCCGTCACTCGACTATCCCCCCTCCAGTCCATACTTAATGCAGCGGCCAGGATCGTCCATCTGGCTAATCGGTACTCGGACGCGTCCGCTCTTCGCCAGTCCTTACATTCATTATAGGATCCAATTCAAAGTACTTGTTCTCACCCACAAAGCTCTCCACAGTGCGGCACCCCCTTACATTTCTTCCCTCATTTCTGTCTATCGGCCTAGCCGATCGCTGCGCTCTGCAAACGACTTTCGACTAACCTCTGCACTAATCCGTACCTCCCACTCCCGACTCCAAGACTTCTCCCGTGCTGCTCCTATCCTCTGGAATGCTCTACCCCAAGAAATCAGGACTATCCACAATTTGCATAGTTTTAGGTGCTCCCTCAAAACACACTTGTTCAGAGCGGCCTATCACGTTCACTGATCAAAGTAATTCTCTGTGTAAGTGTGCTTGTGTAGCCCATTCACTATCTCCATCCATCCTTCACTCCCTCAAGATGGCTGGACCTTCATTGTAAATACACAATTGTAAATACACACCTGTACTATGTATCTCCCCCACCTCATTGTAGATTGTAAGCTCTCACGAGCAGGGTTGTCTCATTTCGTCTTATTTTGCTTCAATTATTGTATTGTTAATGTTGTTACTTATGACTTGTGTTTTGAAACTGTTAAACTGTAAAGCGCTGCGGAATATGTTGGCGCTATATAAATAAAGATTATTATTATTATTTATTATTATGTTAGGCATGTTAACTAATGGCATGGCTGTGATTGGCTGCTGAAATGATGTCACGATGCACTATAAAAGCCGCTGCCGCCACCATTTAGGGTTCACTCTGCTGTGAATTCAGTTAGGGACAGGCTGTTGTTCAAGACTCTGTGGGACAGTTAAAGATAGCAATTTGCTATATAATATTGTGCTTTACCCAGGCTACATTATCAATCACTGTAGCTTTCTTTTGCCTTGCAGCGCTGTTCACAACTGTCTGCAAAGTCTGTGTGAGTGCAGCTCATGCTGTAGTGTGTCCTGCAGCCACCTCTTGTTGTAGGCCGCTCAGCGTGCGTCACTGCCTCATACATATTTATTTTTGTTTTATTGCTGCTCATTTTTCCTTAATTCTCCTATTAGTGTGCATCCATCCGTATCCATCTACATTGGTTGCAAACACTATAGGAGTAGACAGCGGAGCCTTTCTGCAGCCTTTCAGTGCTAGTGCCCAGTGCTCTGCACTGTTCACAGCTGTCTGTGAGGTCTCTGTGTGTGAGTGCAGCTTACGTTGTAGTGTATTCTGCACCACCTCTGGTTATAGTCCACTCAGCGTGTGTCACTGCCTCATACATAGTCCTTTTTTTGCTATATTACAGCTCAATTTTCCTGATTTTTTTCTCCTATAAGGGTATGTGCACACGGTGCGGATTCTGCTGCGGTTCCGCAGCGTTTCTGCAGCTGCGGGTCCGCAGCAGATTCTGCTGCATTGTACAGTACCTTTATTTCCTATGGAAATTAAAACACGCAGTGCACATGCTGCGGATTTTTCCGCACGGTTTTGCAGCAGTTTACAATCCACAGCATGTCAATTGTTTGGTGCAGAAACGCTGCAGTTTTACACCTCATCCATTATGAGGTGAAAAACCGCAGGGCAAATCCGCAGGCAAAACCGCAGATAAACCGCAGGACTTTTACCTGCGGTTTTCTCTCCAAAATCCGCACACCAAAAAAACTACGTGTGCACATAGCCTAAGGGTATGTGCACATGGTGCGGATTCTGCTTCGGTTCTGCAGCGTTTCTGCAGCTGCGGGTCCACAGCAGATTCTGCTGCCTTGTACAGTACCTTTATTTCCTATGGAAATTAAAAAACGCTGTGCACATGCTGCGGTTTTGCTGCGGTTTACAATCCGCAGCATGTCAATTGTTTGGTGCAGAAACGCTGCAGTTTTACACCTCATCCATTATGAGGTGTAAAACCGCAGGCAAAACCACAGATAAACCACAGGACTTTTATCCTGCGGATTTACCTGCGGTTTTCTCTCCAAAATCTGCACACCAAAAAAACTGCGTGTGCACATAGCCTTAGTGTGCTTCCATCCGTATTCATCTACATTGGTTGGTTGCAAACACTATATAGGAGTAGATAGAGGAGCCTTTTTTCTGGCTTGTGCCCTACAGCCGCAGCAAGATTAGTATTAGCCTATTTTTTGGAGCCTCATCTATTGCATGTAATAGCTCCAAAAAGTTTGTGATACTATCGCTTTCACATCTTTGGTTACATCCTTTTTGTTTTTTTGAAAAAAAACACGGAAATAAAGTTCACCAAACAATCCACTTGACAGTTGTGTAGGCCACATTAGCTCATATTAAAGTGTAGTCCACACACTTTATAAAATTAGTGTTTCTTATACCTGTTAGCAGCTGTTCAGGAATAAGCACACTAAGCCCTTAGTACTTTTCTGCCTATCTTTATCAGTCTACCAAGATGAAGAAGGCAGGGAGTAAGGCACGTGGTCATGGGCGTGGAGTTTCAGCAGGGAGAGGACGTGGGTATTCTGTGCCTGCTCTGGGCACCAGTGACTCAGCATCCCCCAGTTTTACCAGGAAACAGTCCTTTATGCGCAGCTTTGTAGGACCTCGCCGTACCCCACTGCTGCGGGACGAACAAAGCCGTTGTCGGATGGATGACAGCTAACGCATCGACTTCAATTACTTCTGTCTCTTCACCACCTGCCAAATTGCCCAGGCAGTCAGAGAGCCCTGGACAGGAGCCATCTCTACTCCTGTTCTCTGAATCTCTTGGCTTGGAAACATGGGGCCAGCCAAGCAGCATTCTAGAATTTGAAGAAGAGGGAGAATGCCGTAATGTGCAACTGCTTTGTCCCTCTGAATCTGAAGAGGCGGGTGGGCCAGTGCCTATGGTCAGCACACCTCAGTATGCATCAGATGATGAGACTCAGGTGACACTTTCTGGTGCGTACTGTGCTGGCGAGACTACCCAGGAGAAGCAGGTGTTTGAAGAGGGGAGTGTAGATGATGAGGTCCTTGACCCATCATGGCGTGAGGAACAGGAAGGTGGTGGAAGCAGCTCTGAGGAAGAGATTCCCCAAACGGCCAAAACAGGAGGGAGAGGGAGGGGGCAGACTTGGTTGCCTGTAGCCTCCACTTCGGCACCCATTAGGAGCATTCCTCTTCCAAAACCCAAAACGGGCGCTCCCAGGACTTGCAGTGCGTGGTCCTTTTTTCACACAGCTTTGTCAAATGCAAGCTGTGTAATCATAAAGTCAAAAGAGGGAAAAGTGTCAGCAACCTCAATACCACAAATATGTGAAAACATGTGCGGACCAAGCACGTGGTGGAGTTACAAAGACACACTGAAGATGTAGGCCAACCTACAGCACCACCTACCACCTCTTCAGCTTGTGTTGTAGCCTCTTCCTCCAGCTCGCACACAGCTGGTTCGGCTTCCTCACAGGATCGCCATAGAAGAACCTCTGGCACTGTTGTCCAGAGACCCAGTGACATTCCACCCACAGCACCACATTCCCTGTCATCCTCACACTCCCAGGCCACTCTACAGCCATCGGTAGCACAGGCATGGGAGAAAAGGCGGCCATACTCGGAAAACCATCCCCGAGCACAGGCTCTGAATGCTGGCATTGCAAAACTACTGGCCCTTGAAATGCTCTCATTCAGGCTGGTGGAGACTGACACCTTCCGTAACTTCATGGCATTGGTAGTCCCACAATACACCGTGCCCAGCCGCTTTTATTTCAGCAGGCAAGCCGTCCCTGCCCTGCAAAAGCATGTGGAGGGAAAAATTAAACATGCGCTACTAAACGTCGTCGGTAGCAAGGTCCACCTGACCACCGATACGTGGACCAGTAACCATGGACAGGGACGATACCTTTCCCTCACTGCCCATTGGGTCAATGTTGTGGAGCCAGGTACAGATCTTGAGAGTGGCGCTGTACGTGTTCTGCCAACTCCAAGGATTGCAGGAATCCAGTCTGTACACATTGACTCCTCCTCATACTCCAGTTCCTCAGAATCAGCGCTGCAGGAGCCGTCACTGTCTACCTCCACATGGACCTGTGAACGCTTACCCGATATGAGCACAGCCGTGGCCAAACATCAACAGGCCCTACAGAAATTAGCTTCCTTACTCGGATCACCGTCCTTTTGACCAGGGCACTCCTGACAGTCCAGAGTCTCAAAAGGATGGTAGCTCCCCCCCATGCAGTGCCGTCACAAACTCTGCTCATACACAACCTCTAAAACACAGAGGCCATCTAGAACCTTACACATTGACTGTGTGACACAAACCCTGGATACATTATGTAGCTGTAATCACCCCCATAGGTGGGCAGTATATGTGTGGTTAGTCAGTCCCGACCAGCTCTGACTAACCCTGTATGCCTCCCTTTATAAACTAAAACACTTGTGGAACCACAAGCCTCAGAGCAACATTACAGGCTTACAGCACAATGGACCTCCTCTGCGACACATACCGGCCATTTACAATAATTCCGATCACTATCTGACCATCACAGTTACGCCTCTATGTATATCCTGAGGAGCACGTACAGCGCCCCCTAGCTGTACGAGGGGTCACTGCCTCACAATATATACACACACATACACACTCACATTAATATACAGTGCCTTGAAAAAGTAATCACACCCAATGAACATTTCCACATTTTTTTCCACATTGCACTCACAACCTTAAATGTACCATATTTTATTGGGATTGTATGTTATATACCAGCATAAAGTAGCAAGTATTTGTGAAGTGTAAAGGAAATGATTCACTAAATATTTTAAAAATACAAATTGTTAACAATTAAATCTACAAAACTAAACACTTCCTGATGTTCACTGGTTGGAACAGGATTATCTATCACTTAAAATATTAAGACATTTGGATAAAGTATAATGACTTCATGTCTAGTCAGATTCATAGATGGCCATAGACATCCTGTGTGTAATCACTGAATTAACTAAAGGCAGACAAAGACCATCCATTTCTGTCATCTACCGAAACATGTTTGTCATTAATTTCATGAGCTGACTAATGCCAGGAAAAATTATTTGTAACCACTTTGCACATTACTCAGCTTCTCCAAGATGTACATTGTGGGACATTTGCCAATTTAACAATTGCAAAGTTTAACACTTGAACAGAATAAGAAGACAAACATGGATCACAATGGAAAACAAAAAAAATAAAGTTTCAGTACAATATTAAAGGGTTTGTCTGATCTAAAACAACAAATCTGCAGGCACTCTATGTGACTGTAGACTTGTAAATCTTCACAGTGAACCCTCTAAATTGTTATAGTGGAGCATAGTAGCATAGTTATCAAGGCCATAAAAATACATTTGTCCATCCAGTTCAACCTATATTCCATCAGAATAAATCCCCAGATCTACGTCCTTCTAAAGAACCTAATAACTGTAAGATACAATATTGTTACGCTCCAGGAAGACATCCAGGCCTCTTTTGAACCCTTCGACTGAGTTCGCCATCACCATCTCGTCAGACAAGGATTTCCAGATTCTCACTGCCCTAACTGTAAAGAATCCTCTTCTATGTTGGTGGAAAAACCTTTTCTCCTCCAGTCGCAGAGAATGCCCCCTTGTGACCGTCACCTTCTTTGGTATAAACAGATCCTCGGAGAGATATTTGTATTGTCCCCTTATATACTTTTACATGGTCATTAGATCGCCCCTCAGTTGTCTTTTTTCTAGACTAAATAATCCTAATTTTGCTAATCTCTCTGGGTATTGTAGCTCCCCCATCCCATTTATTAATTTTGTTGCCCTCCTTTGTACTCGCTCTAGTTCCATTATATCATTCCTGAGCACCGGTGCGCAAAACTGTACACAGTACTCCATGTGTGGTCTAACCAGGGATTTGTACAGAGGCAGTATCATGCTCTCATCATGTGTATCCAGACCTCTTTTAATGCACCCCATGATCCTGTTTGCCTTGGCAGCCGCTGCCTGGCACTGGCTGCTCCAGGTAAGTTTATCATTAAGGCCTCTTTCACACATCAGGTTTTCGGCGTCAGGCGCAATCCGGCGCTTTTGACTAAAACCGGATCCGTCGAAATGCAATGCCGGATCCGGTTTCCCCCCCATTGACTTGCATTAGAGCCGGATCGAGCCGGATGGCCATGCGTTTCATCCGATTTTCGCCGGATCCGGCAATGTGACGCGATCCGGCGTCTGGAAAAAACGGAGACTGTAACGTTTTTTGTCTCCGTCGAAAAAGCCGGACACGCCGGATCCGGCGTGTCCGGCTTTTTCATACAATGAAAGCCTATGAGCGGCCGGATCCGGTTTCTTTGGTCTGAGCATGCTCAGTAGCTCTGCCCACAGGACATATATAAAAGCAAGACAATGGGACCCTCAGCCACACCCAACATGCCACCCAAGCCAAGAACCAGGAGCAGGAGAAGGCAGCAGACATCTGTAGCAGCAGCACCATCAGCACCACCCCAAATGGAGCAGCATGCTGAACAACGGGAGGGGAGTCCAGCAGCAGATGAGAGACGGTAATTATCAAATCCCCCATTCCTCCAAAATAGGGCTATGGAATATCAAGATATTCATTGGCCCTTTGTTTCTCTTTATTCAACAGCCGCCCAATAGATGCAGCAGCAGCAGCAATGGCAGCAGCAGAAACACCACCCACAGCCATGGAGTCTGGCCATGAGGAAGACAGCACATCTTCTGGGAGCCCTCCCTCGCATCGTCAGCGTTTGACGGTAAGTTTTTATTTCCAAAATCCATCATCTCTGTAATATATGTGTATTCATTGCCTTTTATTTCAAAACAGGAATCACAAGATGAAGAGGAGCTCCCAGAAGAAGGAGGAAGGGGTGGACAGACACCTGGAGTGGGCTCACAATTGGTAAGTTTTTTGCATCAAACGCAGAAACACAACATCACACTACACACAACACATAGAAAACAATGTTCTGCAGACCACACACAGCAAACAAATGCCTACATCCAAAGACATAACATTTTTTGTTTTCTTCTCTAGTCTTCCCAATCTGGTGCTCGGCCAAGAGGTCCTCGCAGTGCCTCCCAGGGTCGTCGGCGACAGCAACGCGGCGGTCACCAGCGTGTAAGTATAAATATTTTTGCTTTGGTTTTTTTGCACTTTTTATTTCATTTCTTTTGTGGAGGCTAATTATGTTATTTTTGTCTTTTTCTTTAACAGCCTTCACAGCGTGCTCCCGACTCTGACTGTGAGGATGGAGGGATTGATGTTGACCGCCTCATCGATCTCGTCAGAGAAAGGGAGCCGCTCTGGAATATGGCTGACCGCCGCCACGCTGACCTGATCGTTACCCGACGACTCTGGGAGGAAATCTGTTCGCTCCTTGTGGACCGCTGGGAGGACCTCGAAGCTCGGGCCCAGATTAAAGAGCGTAAGTATATACAGTACCGGTTGCTTGATTTAAACCAGTGTTTCCCGAACTCCAGTCCTCGTGGTCCCCATGGATCATGTGTTCAGGATTTCTATTTACTTTGGAAATCCTGAAAACATGACCCCTGGGGACCATGAGGACTGGAGTTTGGGAAACACTGATGTTGTATACTAACCACTTTGTCCTTTCTCATTTCAGGGGAGAGAATTGTGAAGCGGTGGCGGTCTGTGAGGGATCGTTTCAAGAAGGAGTTCAATAAAGAGATGCGGGCCCCGAGTGGATCTGGAGGACGCAGGAGCAAGTACAAGTACGCACGAGCCCTGTCGTTCCTCCGGGAGACAATGCTCACCAGAAGGTAAATATTACACACCACATGTGACAAAAAAATGTTTAGATGTAACTTTTTTTTTTCAGCCAGGGCCATACCATGTCACTATTTTAATTGTTTTTTTTTCTCTTTATTCCACAGCACGGTGAGCAGCACTCGGGAGCCTGCACGATTGGACCCTTCTGAGGCGATCCCTGAGGAGACAGGCACCGAGGGACACTTCGACCGCCCCGGTACATCTGCACCTTCCCAGCCTTCCCACACATTCGACCCATCTGTCCCATCCACCAGCACAGGAGCATCGTGGCCGCCTACATTACATGAAGCTGCTGGTGAGGAGATCGCTTTCCCTTTACCCCACCCTTCTGCCCCTGCCACCTCTAGTACACCTGCGGGTACTGGGCGGCAGCGGCAGAGGGGTCAGGAAAAGACTTATGCGCCAGAGTTCTTGCATCTGAATGCATCTTTCCAGAACTGTCTAAAAGTCTTGTCAGAGCAAATCTCCGCAGGCTATCAGCAGATTAACTCCAGCATTCTGGAGGTGAAGACACTTCTGCAAACCATGCATTCAGAAGCAAGATCTTCGCCAAACCACACCTTTTTCAGGTCTGTTGTGGAGCGCATGGAAACGCTCTCTCCTGCCCAGCAGATGCATGTAATGCATTCATGCCACGCTGCTCTCCAGCAAGTTACCTCCCAACCTCCTCCTCCCACCACAGTAGTTCCTCCACCTGCACCCCCTCCAGCCACTTTCCATCCTCCCCCTCCTATTACATCTACACCCCCTCCAGCCACTTTCCATCCTCCCCCTCCTATTACATACCATCCACCTCCCCAGCACCATCCACCTCCCCAGCACCATCCACCTCCCCAGCACCAGCAACCTCCCCAGCACCAGCAACCTCCCCAGCACCAGCAACCTCCCCAGTACCAGCAACCTCCCCAGTACCTGCAAACTCCCCAGTACCAGCAACCTCCCCAGTACCAGACATCTCCCCACTTCCAGCAACCTGCCCCGTACCAGACATCTCCCCACTTCCAGCAACCTGCCCCGTACCAGACATCTCCCCACTTCCAGCAACCTGCCCCGTACCAGACATCTCCCCACTTCCAGCAACCTGCCCCATACCAAACTCCTTCCCCATACAACTTGCCATCAACATCATCTGCTCCTACAGTCCCTGCCCAACCCTCCACTCCACCACCCACCACCTCTTCTGCTTCCCACATGTCCACCCATTCTGTAGTTTTTTCCACACCTTCACCTCTAACTGTTCCTTCCCCACCACGATCCCAGTCCTCTCTCCACACTCCCAGTGTCGAAGTGTCCTGCAGCCCCTCCAGCAGTATTTCCACCACACACTACACAGATTTATAATGTGTGTATTTAAATAAAAATGACCAGTTTTATGGTTTCAAAGCTTTATTAAACAAGTTTATTAAAATTTTAAAAAAGTTTACTAAAAAAAACATTTTTCAATAAAAGTTAAATTATTTTACACTGGTTGTCTGTCATTTCTTTCTGCGGCGAAAAAGGTTAAATACAGGGTATTTAAAAGGTGAAATGGTATTCAAAACTAGGTATATAACTGTGGGTAAATTTTAGCTTTTTGCCACAGTTGTGTTCCTGGTTGTGTTTGAAGCAAAGTATTTCACCTAAAAAGTTGTGTTTATTGTTGGTGATTTCCTAACAATGTACACAACTTTTGTTAAAAGGTGAAATACTTTGCATAAAACACAACCAGGTACACACCTGTGGCCTAAAGCTAAAAATAGAGACCATGACAAGATAGCCAACTTTGGTTGGCAAAGGTATATACTGTTGGTACAGAAGGTACACAAGTTTGGTTGGGCACAAATCTTTCACACTCTGTCATCCTGCCAGTGTACTCTGCCTTGAGGTGACATAAAGTATAGTGCAAAATTGTCCCTCATTACTGAAACCGTCACAGAACTTCTAGTGGTAATGTCATGGTAATCTTGCAAGGTGGTTTCTTCAGAGGTGTCCTCAATGGAAATGGGTTCCTTGCAGATAACAAAATTGTGGAGTACCACGCACGCTTTGATCACCTCGTCCACAGTTTCTGTCTTGAGGTTGATCGCAGTCAATAGGACCCGCCATTTGGCTGTCAGAATACCAAAGGTACATTCAACCATTCTTCTTGCTCTTGTGAGGCGGTAATTAAAAATGCGTTTTGGTCTTGTCAATCCTCTGCTAGAGTACGGTTTCAAAAGGTGTTCTGACAGCTGGAAGGCTTCATCCCCTACACAGACAAATGGCATAGGTGGACCAGATGTTTGCGGCAGTGGTCTAGGTGGTGGGAACTGGAAGGTGTTTCCATACAGTTTACGCCCCATGGCAGACAGTTTGAAAACTTGAGAGTCATTGGAGCGGCCATAGGCCCCAATATCAACCGCAATAAATTTGTATTCCGCGTCAGCGATGGCCATGAGGACAATTGAAAGATATTTCTTGTAATTGAAATATTCCGATCCCGATCCAGCTGGCTTTACAATGCGGATATGTTTCCCGTCCACAGCGCCCAAGCAGTTGGGAAACTGACATATCTGTTGAAACTTGTCAGCAATTTCAATCCACCTCTCTGTTGTGGGCTCTGGTAAAAACTCTTCAGCTAAGGAGTCCCACAGTGCACGGCATGTGTACTTCACAATTCCAGATATGGTGGAAATCCCGAGTCTGTACTGGAAATGCAGTGACGAAAGGGATTCTCCAGTTGCAAGAAATCTGCGGGGAATTAAAAAAAAATAAATTAGTTTTAAATCACAGCATTACATACCAAAACTGAGCTATAACACTTGGAGATACAAACTACCACCAACAAGATTGCAGTGAAAGTGTGCTCTGATGCGATCACATCCAATAAATGTGGCTTACCTTAAAGTCACCATCAGACGCTCTGCGGGTGAAACAGAGAAGCGGGAAAAAGGGGTCCGCTTTTCTTATGAGGTGTGCAATGCGCTCCACCAAGTAATCAAAATTCTCCATTTTCATCCTAACATATCCAAAAAATTTATCCGGGTTTCGTCGAAGGTCCATGCAGAGTGTAGAATAGACCCCACGCGTCATTCTCTTGGCTGTGATGGGGTGGATCCACAAACGTCGTCTACGATGCCTGATGCGCTGCTGTCTCGCTCTCTCCTTCTCCAGAACAATCACTCTCAAACGATTCGCCTCCGCTATAAAATCCGCCAAATTCTTCAAAATATTTCCAATGACAACATCCATCTTCGCCAGTAACTTGCTCTTCTCTCCAACCTGCACTTTCTCCTCTACAACCTGTCAAAGAAGGGCTGTAGGAACATGCTATATATAGTTTTCCAGTAGCCAATCCCGTTCGGAAGGCCACAAGGGTCAATTTTAAAAACCGGATCCGGCGTAATCCGTCGAAAAACGGATAGAAAAACGGATGAACCGGATGAGACGGATCCGGTTTTGTCTGTCAAGAAAAAGACGGATCCGGCAGAAAACCGGATCCGTCACATCCGGTTTTACAAAACATTTGCCGGATCCGGCGTTCCGGCACGACGCCGGATCGCTCCTGACGCCGAAAACCTGATGTGTGAAAGTAGCCTAACTAGGGTCCCCAAGTCCTTCTCCATGTCAGATTAACCCAGTAGTTTCCCATTCAGTGTGTAATGGTGATATTGATTCCTTCCTCCCATGTGTTTAACCTTACATTTATCATTGTTAAACTGCATCTGCCACCTTTCGGCCCAAGTTTCCAACTTATCCTAATCCATCTGTAGCAGAATACTATCTTCTCTTTTATTGACTGCTTTACAAAGTTTTGTATCATCTGCAAATCGAAATTTTACTGTATAATCCTTCTACCAGATCGTTAATAAATATGTTGAAGAGAATAGGTCCCAACACCGACCACTGCGGTACCCCACTGGTCACAGCGACCCAGTTAGAGAATATACCATTTATAACCCCCTCTCTGCTTTCTATCACTAAGTCAGTTACTTCCATTCTCACACATTTTCCCCCAGACCCAGCATTCTCATTTTGTGTGCCAACCTCTTGTGTGACATTGTATCAAACGCTTTGGAAAAATCAAGAAATTCCATGTCCAATGACTCACCTTGGTCCAGTTTACGGCTTACCTCTTCATAAAAATTGATTAGATAGGTTTGACAGGGATTCCTCATAAACCCATGCTGTTATGGAGTTAATCAGTTATTCTCATTGAGATAATCCAGAATAACATCCCTCAGAAACCCTTCAAATATTTAACCAACAATAGAGGTTAGACTTACTGGCCTATTATTTCCAGGTTCACTTTTAGAGCCCTTTTTGAATATTCGTACCACATTTGCTATGCGCCAGTCTTGTGGAACAGACCCCATCACTATAGAGTCCCTAAATATAAGAAATAATGGCTTGTCTATTACATTACTTAGTTCTCTTAGTACTCGTGGGTGTAAGCTATCCAGACCCAGAGATTTATCTATTTTAATCTTATTTAGCTGGTTTCGCACCTCTTCTTGGGTTAGATCCTTTTTGGCAGCTTTAATCAGTTGTTTAGATAAAGTATTTTTCTCCCTATAGTTTTTTAGAGCTTCAATGATGCCATCCTGCTTTAGTAGTTTAAATGCTTTCTTTAGTATTGAGCATTCCGATACTGCAAATATCGGGTATCGGCAGATATTCACTGTATCGGAATTCCAATACAGAGTACCGATATTTTTTCGATATCGGAATCGGAAGTTCCCATAATGCAATGAGCCACTGTTGTGGCTCTGATTGGCTGCCGAAATGATGTCATCATGATGCGCGGTCTGTGCGCATCATGATGCGCCATCAGTTCGGGCCTTCCGGGCCTTCCGGGGGGTCTGTGCGACTGCCCGGGGGTCTGTACCGGCCTGCCCGGGGGTCTGTACCGGCCTGCCCGGGGGTCTGTGCTGACTGCCCGGGGGTCTGTGCCGACTGCCCGGGGGTCTATGCAGGCTGCGGGGGTCTGTGCAGGCATCGTCCGATGGGACTACAAGTACCATCGGGCGATGCCTGCTACCATGACAGTGATTGACACATTAGCCAATGATGGGACAGTAGTAGTCCCATCATCCGGCTAATGTGTTGAATGTAAAAAAAAAAAAATACAAACTACATACATACTACATACATGCTACATGCTACATACATAATACATATATACTACATGCATGCAACATGCATACTACATATATACTACATGCATGCAACATACATACTACATGTATACCACATTCAGGCAACATGCATACTACATATATACCACATATATACTACATGCATGCAACATACATATCTACTACATGCAACATGCATACTACATATATACCACATATATACTACATGCACACTACATATATACTACATACATGCAACATACATATATACAACATATATACTACATGCAACATACATATTACATATATATTACATGCATGCAACATACATACTGCATACATACTACATATATACTACATGCATACTACATATATACCACATGCATGCAACATACATATATACAACATATATACTACATGCATGCAACATGCATACTACATATATACCACATATATACTACATGCATGCAACGTACATATATACTACATATATACTACATGCAACATGCATACTACATATATACTACATGCATGCAACATACATACAACATATATACTACATGCATGCAACATGCATACTACAGATATACAACATATATACTACATGCATGCAACATACATATATACAACATATATACTACATGCAACATACATACTACATATATATACTACATGCATGCAACATATATATATATATATATACTACATGCAACATACATACTACATATATACCACATGCATGCAACATACATATACACAACATATATACTACATGCATGCAACATGCATACTACATATATACCACATATATACTACATGCATGCAACATACATACATACAACATATATACTACATGTATGGGAAATTTCTCACACAGCAATGCCATAAAATGAGACTAGGGACATTTTTTTCTACAGTGGCGGAGGAATACAGTGCGGAAGGATACCTACCTCCCGTCATTGGATTCCTGGAGCCCGTAGAGAACGGTAGCATCAGCTGATGCTGCTGTTCTCCACACAAGATCATCGTGGGACACTCATGGACTTCTGTGGATCAGGTGTAAGTATATTGGTGGTTTGTTATTGTAATATTTATTCCACAGATGACAATGGCTTCGGGGATCAAAGTGACAAGTGATGGTGAGTATGTACTCTATGCTATATGTACTGTATGTCTATATGTATGTATTGTATGAATGTATTGTATGTAGTATATATGTATGTTGCATGCATGTAGTATATATTGCATTGCTGTGTGAGAAATTTCCCATGCATGTAGTATATATGTTGTATGTATGTATGTTGCATGCATGTAGTATATATGTGGTATATATGTAGTGTGCATGTTGCATGCATGTAGTATATATGTTGTATATATGTATGTTGCATGCATGTGGTATATATGTAGTATGCATGTTGCATGTAGTATATATGTAGTATATATGTATGTTGCATGCATGTAGTTATATGTGGTATATATGTAGTATGCATGTTGCATGCATGTAGTATATATGTTGTATATATGTATGTTGCATGCATGTGGTATATATAGTATATATTTAGTATGCATGTAGTATATATGTAGTATATATGTATGTTGCATGCATGTAGTATATAAGTGGTATATATGTAGTATGCATGTTGCATGCATGTAGTATATATGTTGTATATATGTATGTTGCATGCATGTAGTATATATGTAGTATGCATGTAGTATATATGTAGTATGTATGTATGTTGCATGCATGTAGTATATATGTAGTATGTATGTTGCATGTAGTATATATGTAGTATATATGTATGTGGCATGCATGTAGTATATATGTAGTATGTATGTTGCACGTAGTATATATGTAGTATATACGCATGATGCATGCATGTAGTATATATGTAGTATGCATGTTGCATGTATTATATATGTATGTTGCATGCATGTAGTATATATGTGGTATATATGTAGTATGCATGTTGCATGCATGTAGTATATATGTAGTATGCATGTATGTAGTATGTATTTTTTTTTTGTACATTCAACACATTAGCAGGATGATGGGACTACTACTGTCCCATCATTGGCTAATGTGTCAATCACTGTCATGGTAGCAGGCATCGCCCGATGGGACTTGTAGTCCCATCGGACGATCCTGCACAGACCCCCGCAGCCTGCACAGACTCCCGGACAGTCGGTACAGCCCCCCGGCAGGCCGGCACAGCCCCCCGGCAGGCCGGTACAGACCCCCGCAACCTGCACAGACCCCCGGACAGTCGGTAAAGACCACCGGCAGGCCGGTACAGACCCCCGGCAGTCCGCACAGACCCCCGGGCAGTCGGCACAGACCCCAGGCAGGCCGGCACAGACCCCCGTAAGGTCCGTACACACCCCCGAGAGGCTGTACAAGGACAGAAAAGGGTTTTTCTTATTCCGATACCGGAAGTCCCATAGACTTGAATGGGACTTCCGGTATCTGAATCGGCGATACCCGATACTTTTTTCGTATCGTGCCGATACCATCCGATCCAATATTTTAGGGTATCGGATGGTGTCGCTCAACACTAGGTTTCTTTTTACTGTTAATTGCTCCTCTTACGTCTTTGTTTAGCCATATTGGGTTTTTCCTATTTCTTGTCCTTTTATTCCCACAAGGTATAAACCACTTATAGTGCCTATTTAGGATGTTCTTAAACATTTCCTATTTATTATCTGTACTAGATGGAGGCCCGATGCTATCGCATCGGGTGGGCGGTAATGTCACGATGGGGGCAGGCTTTGCAGCATTGAGAATCTCTCCCCCATGTGCTCACCCACCTATCCACTCTCTCTTTCCCCATGTGCTGACTTCTCCCATCTGTGCTCTCTTCTTTGACCTTTCTACCCCATTTACTATCCCTTTTGTCTGCTGTCTCTCCCCTTCCTGTGCTGTGCTCTCCCCTCATGTGCTGTCCTGTTTGAGCTGTCTCCCCCTGTGCTCTGTCTCTCTCACCCCAGTGTCTGACCATGTACAGAACATACCACAGCTCCAGGGCACAGGAGGAAGCAAAAGACAATAGTGACATTACAGCAGGAGATCACAGAGGATACATTTTGTGAGGTAATATATTGTTTAAAACCAGTCAGTGAAATATTTTACCTCACAAAATGAATCCTCTGTGATCCCCTGCTGTAATGTCAGTATTGTCTTTTGCTTCCTCCCCTGCCCAGGAGATGTGGCATGCTTCGTACATGGTAAGAAACAGACAATTTTTAAAATGAACTTTCGTTCGTGGGAAAACCCCTTTAATGTGACTGGCTTCCTCTGCCTGTAGACACGTCGCGCACCTGCAGCCGGGATCAGCAGAATGATTCACTGTGCCTGCTCGGAATTCACACAGGTGCAGTGCCACGGTGTTCCGCTGGTGGTACCGTGCAAGAGGCTGCGTGAGTGTGAGTGTGTGTGTGTGTGTGTGAGTGTGAGTGTGTGAGAGTGTGTGAGAGTGTGTGAGAGTGTGTGAGAGTGTGTGTGTGTGTGTGTGTGTGTGTGTGATGCGTATGGCGTATAGAGTGTGTGTGTGGTGCGATGGTGTTCCGCTGGTGGTACCGCGCAATAGTTTGGTTATTTCTGAGGACATTGTCCCAGTCAACCAGATCAAGAGCATCTCTAAGTTGTTCAAACTTTGCCTTCCTAAAGTTCAGTGTTTTTTTGACTCCCTGACAAGTCCCACTAGCGAAAGACAAGTGAAACTGTACAATATTGTGGTCGCTATTTCCTAGATGCCCGACGACTTGCAGATTTATTATTCTGTCAGGTCTGTTAGATAGTATTAGGTCTAAAAGTGCTGCTCCTCTCGTTGGATTCTGCACCAGTTGTGAGAGATAATTTTTCTTGGTCATTAGCAGAAACTTGTTGCCTTTATTGGTTTTGCAGGTCTCTGTTTCACAGATAATATCTGGGTAGTTAAAGTCCCCCTCCTTCTTAGGACCTCATTATGGGTTGCAGCTTCATCTATCTGCCATAGTAGTAGACTTTCCATGATTTCTGTTATATTTGAGGGTTTGTAACAGACTCCAATGAGAATTTTGTTACTATTTTTCCCTCCATGTATTTCGACTCATATGGACTCGACATCCTCATTCCCTTCGCTAATATCCTCCCTTAAAGAGGACTTTAGACAAGACTTTACATAAAGACAAACCCCTCCTCCTCTCTGATTTTTACGATCCTTTCTAAACAGACTGTAACTTTGTAAGTTAACTGTCCATTCATAGCTTTCATCTAGCCATGCCTCAGTTATTCCCACTATGTCATAGTTACCTGTAGATATTTCTGCTTCTAGTTCTTCCATCTTGTTTGTCAGGCTTCTGGCGTTTGCAAGCATGCAGGTTAGAGGATTTTGTTTTGCTCTATCTCCTCCCTGTAGATTGTTTTAGATATGTTCTTACCTCCCTTTCGAGTATGTTGTCTTGGGTCTTCTTTGCCGCACCTCATATCCTCGTATGTTTTCTGGCTTCATGTTCGAGTCTAATGTTTTTATTCCCGTCTCCTTCTCTTCAGGGTAGTACTGAGCAAATTCAATTCATATCCTGCCATAAAGCCTCCTGAACCCAGTTCTTTGTTGCGCATAACACCTTACCTTACACATAATGGTATGTCAGCCAGTTTAGAACAAGTGATGCCTATCAGCTCTTACATGCCTAAAGGGTGTTCTTCAAATAAGGCAAATTCAAATGGCCCTGCTGTATTTCCCGGGTTATGATCAAGTATGAGTGATCTTATACACTGAGTGCTCTGTCAGTCTGCTCTGTTATGTAGTTCCTGTGATAGCATTCCAGTCTCCAAAAATTGTGTCATGCATATGTTTATGAATTTATGTATTGGCAAAAATAAATGTTAGAAGAAGACTTGAGAATTTTTTTAAATTCTTAATCAAGTTATTGAAAGGGAACCTGTCACCAGGTTTGGCCGATATAAGATACGGCCATCACCTTTCAGGGCTTATCAACAGCATTCAATAATGCTGTAGATAAGCCCCAAATCCAACCTGCAAGATAAGAAAAATAAGTTTTATTATACTCACCTGCGAGGCGGTCTGGTCCGATGGGTGTTGCAGGTTCGAGTCCGGCGCCTCCCATCTTTTTGAGATGCCGCCATCCTGCTTGCTTCATGGCTCACCGGCATCACACTCCTGGGCAGGTGTACTTATCTGCCCTGTTGAGGGCAGAGCAACAAAGTACAGCAGTGCACAGGCGCTGGGCCTCTTTGACCTTTCCCAGCACCCACGCACTGCAGTACTTTGGTCTGCCCTCAACAGGGCAGATAAGTACATCTGTGCAGGAGCGCGATGCCGGGGAGCCAAGAAGCAAGCAGGAGGGCGACATTGTGAGAAGATGGGAGGCGTCGAACCCGGACCTGCGACACCTATCAGAACGGACCGCCCCGGGTGAGTATAATAAAAGTTATTTTTCTTATCTTTCAGGTCAGATCAGGGGCTTATCTACAGCATTACAGAATGCTGTAGGTAAGCCCTGAAAGATGGTGGCCATATCTTATATCGGCCAAACCTGGTGACATTCTCGCTTTAAATAATAACTGTTGATTTATGAAAAAAAAACAGAATAAAGTTTTTTGAGGTAATTTCTCTTATTAGGCAAAATGCTTCTTTCCTCACTTATTAATCACTTTTTGTAGCCTTACACTGACCATTCACTCTCCAAACCAGTTCAAATCGGTCTACAAATCAGTCTGCAGCAAGGGATCAAATTACACATGCTGTCGTCTGAAAAAAAAACAAATAGCCTATAAGCTCACACTCCCGGACTCTTTACGGAACCCTAATTCTTTTCATGTGTCTCTCCTCAAGCCTTTCCCTTCTTCAAAGGTCTAGATACTACTCCTGCTCCTGTCAGCACTAAAGACATTTTTGAGGTAGAGAGAACATTTTGGCCACCAAGAGGTTAAGAGGAAAGACCTTTTTTCTTGTAGATTGGAAACGGTTTGGTCCTGAGGAGAGGTCCTGGGAGCCATGGGAAAAAATCCATGCTCCTCTCCTCCGGGAGAAATTTACTGTGTGCTTAAGAAAAGGGGGTGTAAAGGAGAGGATACTATAGCACCAGTGTCACGGGTTACTTCGACGGAGAGGAGACAGAGGACCGCAGCGTCTGGTTGCTCCTACTCAGGCATTGAGTAGCACTTCTCCGGCTTATTAAAGCTGTTTATTTCTTCTAGCAGAACGGGGTTAATCGGCCATGTTGGAAATCCCTGTGCTCAGTTAGCCACTGCTTTTCCCTATGTAATCTGGGCTCTATTACTAATTCTCCTCAGAGTTAGCTTTGGCTGTATCGCTAAAGGGAGAGAAGTTGGTATGAGAAGGAATGCTGGAGGAGTTATAAGTGACTGTTGTTTGGTTTGTACACTTGGTAATTCTTTTTCCTTTCCTATTTTTGTTCCTTTCCCTTCCTGCACACCATGGTGGATTCCTCTGTTATATGTGAGTAAATATTTGGTGTGTGGAGTTTCGATTACCCCTTGTCTTTGTTGCCCTATTTGTTGAGTTGGTGTACAATGGTGCACAGTAGCGCCCCCTTCTCCCTGGGTGGGGGAAGAGAACAGATGGAGGGCTAATTTAGGAGATAAGACAAGGCAAAGGCCCCTGCGTCTTCGCCATCTGAATTATCCCATGAAACAGAGCTAGCTAGGGAGCCCCCTAGTGTTAAGGCCAGAAAAGGAGTCCCTGGTCCCGGATCACCCCACAGCTGTGTCGTGATAGCCAGAATGGAGGTGCCTGTGCAACATTGTTTGTCTGTTTCTTAAACACGCTTGATAGTTCTCAGGTCCCAGTGCTCGTGTAAGGGTATGTGCTAGGGAGCCCCCTAGTGTTAAGGCCAGAAAAGGAGCCCCCTGGTCCTGGGTCCTCCACAGCTGTGTCGTGATAGCAAGAATGGAGGTGTCTGTGCAACGTTGTTTGTCTGTTTCTTAAACACGCTTGATAGTTCTCAGGTCCCAGTGCTCATGATAGGGTATGTGCGCATGTTGCATATTTGCTGTGGTAAAATTCTGTGTGGATTCTTCCTCTCTTGACAGAAAACGCAGTTGAAAATCTGTGCGGTTTTGACACGGATTTGATGTGGATTTTTATGCAGTTTTCCCTGCACTCTAGCCAAATCGGTAGCAAAATGGTCATGAAAGCCTATTGTCGAGTAGTTAGGCTATGTGCATACATTGCGGATTTGCCTGTGGAATTTTCTGTGCTGATTCTTCCTCTCTTGGCAGAAAACGCAGTTGTTTTTTATATGTTTTTGATGCGGATTTTCATGCGGATTTGCAAGCTAAATAAAGATAGATTATTTAACAAAAAAAAAGAAATATGATGTCATTTCCTTGTCCAACCTCTTCTTTTACATTCTCCATTGAAAACCATAATATCATTACATAGCATGTTCAAATATAATGTTTACACACACACAAAACAAATATAAGTGAATAATATATACATATATATATATATACATATTGTAATATTGTAGGGATTCACTCTGGTAGGTAATGGCAGGGCGGCAGTAACGAGGCAACACACGGCATAAAGTCCACTTTCAGTGGTTTTAATGTTACCAATGGTCCAAGACTCACCCCTTGCACAGGACGGGCTTAACTAAGCGGCTGCCACGTCCTGTGGCATCCACCAGGTACCATTCCCGGGGTTCTTCCGAGTCTTGCTGCTATAGTCCTGCAGCATGGGAATCCTGTATACAAGTCTCAGTCTGAGTCCAGCCAAGTTCCTGTAGCTTCCAGAAACACACACTGCTTGTGGCAATTACCAACCTCCATTACATAGGGCCCAACCCCTCCCACCAGTGAGATAGACATCACATGGGCTGATCACGTGACCCTGACATCATCGCAGGTCCTGTCTTTAGAGAAGAACCCGGACAAACATTAATCTGCTGGGAGAAACATATCTCCCATCCAGTAAAACTCCCTTTACTGTACCACAATATATATATATATATATATTAGTGATGAGCGACCATACTCGGTAATGCTCGTTACTCGCCCTACCATCGAGCATTTCCGGGATTATTCGGCAGGAGCTTTGGCCCCCGTCCTGCATGTATGGCACTCTTTAGTGCTCCAATCAGCATGCAGGCATTGTCTGCCACGCACTGTAAGGCTACGTTCACACGTAGCGGAATTCTCGCGGAAATTACCCCGAGAATTCCGAATTCCACTATGTTTGACGAGTGTGACCAACCTGTCAATCAGTTCTCCAAGCGATGCTACAGATTGCTTGGAAAACGCTAGCAATTCTGCAAGCTAATAACGCTTGCAAAATGCTAGTTTTTCTGCGGTAAAATTGCGGGAATTTAAAATGCAATTTTCCCGTGGAAAAACTAGCATTTTGCAAGCGTTATTAGCTTGCAGAATTGCTAGCGTTTTCCAAGAGATCTGTAGCATCGCTTGGAGAACTGATTGACAGGTTGGTCACACTCGTCAAACATTGTGTTTGACGAGTGTGACCAACTTTTTACTATTGAGGCTGCCTATGCGGCATCAATAGTAAAAGATAGGATGTAAAAAATAATATAAAAAAATATATATTGTTATTCTTACATTCCGGCGTCCCGCATAGCTTTCCCGCCTCTCTTCACGCTCCCGGTCCCAGTAATCCTTTGTGAGAATTACCGCGATGACGTCCGTTCTAGCGGGATCGTGGCGTCTCGTGATCATTCGCAATGACGACGCGCGAATGACAGCGAGACTTCCCGATCCTGTGAGAACGGACGTCATCGCTCGCAAAGGATTACTGGGACCGGGAGTGTGGAGAGAGGCGGGAAGGCTGCGCGGGACGTCGGAAGGTGAGAATAACAATATTTTTTATTTTAAATTCTATTTTTTACAGGGATATGGTACCCAAAGCCCGGAGGACAGTCTCCTCTCCTCCGGACCATGGGTAGCATCCGCAAATGTTCTGCTTACTTTTCGCATGGTGTGCACAGCCACATGCAGAAAGTAAGCAGAACAATGCATTCCTATGGGTGTGGGATCGCCGCGATTCCGCTAAATTAATGAGCATGCTGCGTTTTTTACCGTGAAGCGATTCCGTCGCGGTAAAAACCGCAGCATTAGCACAGCATTGTGGAATCCCATAGGAATGCATGGGATGCTTATTTTTCACGATTTCGCAGCAAAATCGTGCGGTTAAAACCGCCGCGAAAACGCAAAAAAAAGCCACGTGTGAACATAGCCTAATGCCGCAGCCATGTTGGTTGTGGCATAACAGTGATTGGCTGGCCGCACAGCGCCATCAGGTCTATGTTAGGGTTAGCGGAACGCACCAAATAATAAAATAATAGTAAAGTGCGTTCGCAGCCTGGGGTCCATCATGCAGGGGTGGTAAACTGCTGCTTAGTAATGGCGGAAATATAAAGCGGTGTACAAAAGGTCACACGTGGGTTAATGTCGCCCAGTGTGAACAGAAGCAAACTCTGTTAACTCACAGAGCGGCGCTACCGCAGAACATAAATGCCGGTGCCTGTTTAGCTCATAGAGCCCGGCCAGGGAGCGCACAGAAAGCAGTCTCAGAACTCTGCCCCAAGGACACGGGGTCAGAGTCCCTCTAGACCTTCTGAGCACGCGGCGACACACCTGCAGACGCCACTATAAACGCTGACTATGGAGTGTCGAGCACGTGCACCGTGGACACTGATGCCTGTCTCAGACTCTGTCCTACCTACACCTAAGCCTGGGCGCTTAATAGGCTAGGCTGCACAACACATGCGTACCAAGGGTAGGGGATTCTTAATGAGTCATTCACCAGAGACATTCATACATGCATACGACACTCACTCCTCATAGCCTGATAATGCAGTCTATACTAGTGCATGGCCGAGCGGCCATGTGAACCTTTTATAGCAGCATCCTTCTGGGACCTTCCTGACCTTTCTGATGGTCCAGTCTGAGCTGGAGAAGGACCTGAGCATGTGGTCTCCGATCTCCAATGAGAGATCATCCCACGGGCATGCTCAGTGGACCGAAAGGAGGACTTAGTCCCTGGAGTAGCTCGCTGCTGACCAGCATGCATTGCTATAGCTGGGCCAGAGGTGGCAGCAGCAACCAAACCCACAGAGCTGGTTTGAGCAGAGCGCTTGGATCGACAAGTCCGCTGAGCAGGCTTTTCTGTGGCCAAAGAGGAATGGGAGACTGCTGGATGCAAGGCTTGGGATTCCTGCTGTGCAGTGACAAGAACCTGACACCTAACATTACCCCCCATCCTAGGGTCCCTTCCCCTCTGAGCCTTGCTATGCTCAAATGCCACAACAAGGAGTGGAGTGTGGATGTTCTCCACTGGCTCCCAGGTCTGAGCTTCTGGACCATGACCCTTCCAATCCACCAAATAAAACTCTTTACCACTCACCACCCTGCATCCCACAATGGCATTGACCTCAAACTCATCAGAAGACAGGTCTGATGTCCCGGCAGATGACTCGGAGAACCGGGACATGTGCACAGGTTTAAGGAGGGACACATGGAAGGTGTCAGAGATAGCCAAGTGTGGTGGAAGGGCCAGACGATAGGCCTCTGAGCTGATCTGTTTGAGAACCTTAAAGGGACCAATGTAACGAGAAGTGGACTTGTCTCGCAGCCTGATGTTACGGGCGGAGAGCCACACTAAGTCGCCAGGTGAGAAGGTGGGAGCAGGATGCCAGTATGCATCCACGGAGACCCTCATTCTCTCTTTAGAGGCCCGAATAGCATCTTGGGTGCAGTCCCAAATGTCACATGCCTCCACCACCCAGTCTGCCACCCTAGAGTCGGTGGATGACATGGCATGGGCACAGGAACATGAGGATGTTGGCCGTAGTTAAGGAGGAGTGGGGTCTGGCCAGTGGAATCAGCCGCAGTATTGTTCAAGTCGAACTCTGCCCACAGCAACAAGGGTGCTCAGTCATCCTGCCTGGCCGAGACAAAATGTCGGAGATATGTGACCTGGGTCTGGTTGGCCCTGTCTACCAACCCACTCATCTCAGGATGATAGGCCAAGGAGAGATTCAGCTCAATACTGAGCAAGCGACAGAGCTCTCTCCAGAACTGAGATGCAAACTGGGGACCCCGGTCACTGACAATCTTGTCTGGCATGCCATGTAACCAAAAAACGTGTTTGATGAACAACACTGCTAGGCTACGTGCGGAAGGTAGCCGAGAGAGAGGCACCAAGTGCACCATTTTAGAAAAATGGCCGATGACGACCCAAATAACTGTGCTGCCACTGGACTTGGGTAGACCCACCACAAAGTCCATGCCAGCCATCTTCCAGGGCCTGTCCGCCACCTGTAAGGGGTAAAGTAACCCAGTGGGTCATTGCCGGGAAGGCTTATTCTTGGCGCAGGAGACGCACACCTGAATATAGTGTTTGACATCACAAGCCATATGCGGCCACCAGTACGTCCTCGCCAAAGCTCAACCGTTCACTTAGTACCAAAGTGTCCACCCACCCTGGACGTGTGAGCCCAAGAGAGGACCTCCGGACGCAAATGGGCAGGGACAAAAGTCTTGCCTGGGGGTACAGACTCAAGGGCGACCAGAGCCACTGTCCTCAGGCTCTCAGATGGTACAATTAACCAAGGCTCATCCTCCTCTGCTGATATCACGGAGCGAGAGAGCGCATCGGCCCTGACATTCTTCTCACCGGAAAGGAAGTCTAGGGTGAAGTGGAACCGGGAGAAGAAGAGAGACCATCGGGCTTGGCGAGATTTTAACCGCTGGGCAGTTTGGAGATAGACCAAGTTTTTGTGGTCAGTGTAAACTTGGAAGGGATAGCGAGCCCCCTCCAGGAGGTGTCTCCATTCAGAAAAGGCCAACTTGATGGCTAGCAACTCCAGGTCCCCAATGGAATAGTTCCTCTCCGCTGGCGAGATGGTCTTGGAAAAAAAGAAGCAAGGATGCTTCCGACCTTGAGCATCCTTTTGGAACAGGACTGCTCCAGCACCGACACACGAGGCGTCCACCTCTAAAATAAATGGCTTATCCACATTGGAGCGATGTAAAATGGGAGCGCTAGCAAAGTGGGACTTGATGGAGAGGAAGGCCTTGGAGACCTCCTCTGACCACAATTTAGGATTCGCTCCCTTCTTGGTGAGGGCAACCAAGGGAGCAACCAAAGTCGAGAAGTGCGGAATGGATTGGCGGTAGTGTTGTTATTAAATCCCATAAAGTGCTGCACCGGTTTGAGGGAGTGAGGCTCCTGCCAATCCATCACCGCCTGTAGTTTGGCAGGATCCATGACCAACCCCTGGGCCGAGATGATATAGCCCAGGAAAGGCAAGGACTCCTGCTCAAACACACACTTCTCCAACTTGGCATATAGGGAGTTTGCCCGTAGGAGATCGAAGACTTTGCAAACATTCTTCCGGTGGGAGTCTACATTATATCTGGAGAGCAGATAAGGATATCATCCAGATAGACTACAACCGAGAAGATGTCATTCACAAAGTCTTGGAAGATGGCAGGAGCATTACAGAGCCCGAAGGGCATCACCAGGTATTCATATTGCCCGTCCCTGGTGTTAAAGGCCATCTTCCATTCATCTCCCTCACGGATGCGAATCAGGTTGTAAGCACCCCGCAGATCTGGCTTAGTGAAGACCCTCGCTCCCCGCAACCTATCAAAAAGCTCAGATATCAGGGGCAAAGGGTACTTGTTCTTAATGGTGATGGCGTTAAGACCCCTGTAATCTATGCATGGAAGTAGTTCTCCGTTCTTCTTCTGCACAAAGAAAAACCCGGTCTCTGCAGGTGACACTGACTTCCTAATAAAGCCTCTTGCCAGATTCTCCCTGATGTACTGAGACATGGCCTCTGTCTCCAGGAGAGGTAAGGGGTAGACTCGACCCTGGGGAGGCCCCGCACCCAGCAAGAGGTCAATAGGACAGTCATAGGGGCGATGAGGTGGAAGGGTATCCGCCGCCTTTTTGGAGAACATGTCCGCAAACTGTTGATAATGATTTGGGAGCCAGAAAAGATCTGCGGGGACCTCAGTGGAGGCAACCTTGTCACACTCCCTCAGACATCTACCCTCACATGACTTGCTCCAACCAAGAATTCTCCCCGAGGACCACTCTATATGGGGAGAGTGGTACCGCAACCAGGGGACCCCTAGAAGGACCTGGTCAATACCCTCGGGCATGACAAGGAGGGATATCGTCTCCTGATGAGATGGAGACACCGAGAGTATAAATGGAGCGGTTTGGTGGGTAATCTGTGAGGGCAGAGTCGTGCCGATCACCACTCTGACGGTGACTGGCTTAGATATCATAACCAGTGGTATTGCGTACCGTTGAGCGAAGGCAGATGACATAAAATTGCCCTCCGCTCCGGAATCCACGCAAACCTCCACCGCCAGAGTGGAAGAACTAAACTCAAGTGTCCCCTTAAAGGACAACTTGGAGGGAAACGCCGCAGATTCCAGTGAGCCACCTCCTATGGCCACTAGATGAGAACGTTTCCCCAGCCCCTGTGGGCATTGGTTGTCGAGATGACCGGACTGCCGGTAACCATGACAGATCACAGGGACTCGAGTGGACCGGGGCCTGGATCCCTCACAGAAAGCCCCCTGATGCTCGGACGCCCGATTGGGAGGTTCCGGAGGTTTAGCAAAACTGGGTGCCAACCTAAATCTCTGCCTACACTGGGACCGCTCCAACCTTCGCTCGGCAAAGCAAAGGTCTATACGGGTGGAGATGGTGATAAGCTCCTCCAGTGTGGCAGGAATCTCCCTGGTGGCCAGAACGTCCTTCACATGGTCAGACAAACCTCTCCAGAATGCTGGGATGAGGACCTTATCTAGCTACTCTAACTCCGAGGCTAGCGTCCGGAACTGGATGGCAAAGTGGCTGACCATGGACGAGCCCTGTGACAATGCCAGCAGCCGGAGCGTGGTGTCATGGGTGACTCACGGTCCCAGGAAGACCTGCTTCAGAGTGCTCAAGAACTGTGAAGCACCACAGGATTACCACGCTCCCACAGCGGTGTGGCTCACTCCAAAGCCTTGCTCGACAAGAGGGAAATAATAAATCCCACCTTAGCCCACTCGGGGGGGAATTGTGTTGCCAGCAGCTCCAGCTGTATAGAGCACTGGCTCACGAAACCCCTACAAGAAGCACTATTGCCCAAGAACTTCTCGGGCAGCGGGAGGCAGGACAAAGTTGGGACAGGGATGGCAGTGATCACACGGGAGACAGCCTCCGTGGCTGCCTGAACAGCGACCGCAGTAACATTCGCAGCTGAGGCTGAACGCTCGAGAGCCGCCAACCTGCCCTGCAGCTGCCGGATGTACTGCAGCAGTTGCAGTTCATCCGCCATTACTAGCCAGACCCTGGCGCTAGTATAATGTTAGGGCTAGCGGAATGCACCAAATAATAAAATAATACTAAGGTGCGTTCGCAGCCCGGGGTCCACCGTGCAGGGGTGGTAAACTGCTGCTTAGTAATGGCGGAAGTATAAAGCGGTGTACAAAAGGTCACACGTGGGTTAATGTCACCCAGTGTGAACAGAAGCAAACTCTGTTAACTCACAGAGCCGCGCTACCACAGAAAATAAATGTCGGTGCCTGTATAGCTCACAGAGCCCGGCCAGGGAGCGGTCACAGAACTCTGACCCAAGGACATGGGGTCAGAGTCCCTCTAGACCAGTGTTTCTCAACTCCAGTGCTCAAGACCCACTAACAGGTCATGTTTTCAGGATTTCCTTAGTATTGCACAGGTGATGGCATTAATGCTTGAGCAGGTGTTGAAATGATCCCGTGTGCAATACTAAGGATATCTTGAAAACTTGACCTGTTGGTGGGTCTTGAGGACTGGAGTTGAGAAACACTGCTCTAGACCTTCTGAGCACGTGGCGTCGCACTTGCGGATGCCACTATAGACGCTGACTATGGAGTGTCGAGCACGTGCACAGTGGACACTGATGCCTGTCTCAGACTCTGTCCTACCTACACCTAAGCCTGGGCGCTTAACAGGCTAGGCTGCACAACACATGCGTATCAAGGGTAGGGGTTTCTTAATGAGTCATTCACCAGAGACATTCATACATGCATAAGACACTCACTCCTCATAGCCTGATAATGCATTCTATACTAGCGCATGGCCGAGTGGCCATGCAAACCTTTTATAGCCGCGTCCTTCCGGGACCTTCCTGACCTTTCTGATGGTCCAATCCGAGCTGGAGAAGGACCTGAACATGTGACCTCCCATCTCCAATGAGAGATCATCCCACGGGCATGCTCAGTGGACCGAAAGGTGGACTTAGTCCCTGGAGTAGCTCGCTGCTGACCAGCATGCATTGCTATAGCTGGGCCAGAGGTGGCAGCAGCAACCAAACCCACAGAGCTGGTTTGAGCAGAGCGCCGGGATCGACGAGTCCGCTGAGCAGGCTCCTCTGCGGCCAAAGAGGAATAGGGGACTGCCGGATGCAAGGCTGGGGATTCCTGCTGTGCAGCGACAGGAACCCGACACCTAACAGTCTATATCAGACCTGGCGATGCTCTGCTCATCTCAGTCAGCTCCGGAATCACCAGTGTAGAGAAAGTTGCTGCAGAGATAGGGACAGAATAGGTGGGGTATACAGTTACTCTGGGTTTTCCAATAATTGAATACACAAATCCAGCTAAATCAACAGTCCTTCTAAGGACTAATTTCGGCAAAAATTCTGCCGGGGCATGTAAACTTTTGAGCACAACTGTAGCTTGCAGTGTTAGGGTACCATTACACCTAGCGACTCACCAGCGTTCCCGACCAGCGATATGACGCGGTCAGGATCGCTGGTGAATCGCTGGGTGGTCGCTAGTGAGCTGCCACTCAGGCAGATCACACCAGCGACATCGCTGGGGACTGGGGTTGCTACTTACTTGTCAGACGCAGCGATCCTGCGTCCTCCCGCCCGGCTCCACGCGTCGCTCGTCATCACAGCAGGAAGCGCCGCAGGAAGTGGATGACGAGGAATGGTCCAGCAGCTTCTCGCGCGATCAGCGATAACCAGCGGGGGAGCCGGTCGGAGGTAAGTATCACATGCAGCGATATTGCTAGCAATATCGCTGTAACGTCACAAAATCGGTGACTTTACAGCGATATTGCTAGCGATATTGCAGTGTGTAACGGGGGCTTTAGGTAGGCAGGGATTTTATGTGGGTATATACATATCAGTGGAAGGCATGCAGGTACTGTATGTGGGTATATAGATATCAGTACTAGTCAGGCAGGCATTGTATGTGGCATACTTCATTGCGTACATCAAGAGGGTCCATTCCATTACTATCTGCTGCCTATTGACCGTATATACATCATAGTTTCAGGTATCAGTGACAAGGAATAATTTTTTTTGCATCTTATTCCTGATTATTTTATTCAAAAGCAATCAAGAGTACACTTTTTTCTCCATTTGTTTGTTGACACTGCAGAATACAGCCAGATCCTTTTCATAGTACAGCATGAAAATCCAGTTATTTTAAACAGGTTTTCCCATCCCAGTGATCACATTTGATTGCGCAGAAAATTCTGCCATTTTTTTTGTACTGTAAAAATTTTTTGGAGTGTCTGATACAATTTCTTGACACCATTTTGCTGACAAAAAAATATTTCGCTACAGGGCAGATATTTTCCACGGGGTTTTGTCCGTCACACAGATCGCATATCATTGCGGTCAAAATTATGCCATTTCAGGCTTCCATAGAATTGTTTTGTCTTAGTCTACTTATTGACACAATTTTACTGGCCAAAAAAAGTATAGGCCACATATTTTACAGTGTAGTATCTCCGTCACACGCCTCAGCTATCTGTGGGCTACAAATTGTGGCATTTGAGGCTTCCATTCAAATGCGCTGTGTTGCATTTTTATGCTCTGGGCGCAGCGCCAGCCAAATCAGACCAGTGCACGGTCAGCGCACAATCAGCGTATCCAACGTTAAATATAGGATACGCTGATCACATGCAGCCTCATGCGATCAGAGGAGGAACTGACCAGAGGGGGCACGGCTGGGGGCGGGGCTTAGCGGCAGCCCTGCTCCCAAGAACGCTAGTGTGAAACTAGCCTTACTCCAATTATTAACACTATTTTGCTGTAAAAAAAATACAGGCCACATATTTTACAGTGTGGTATCTCCGTCACACACCTCATCTATCTGTGGGCTACAAATTGTGGCATTTGAGGCCTCCATTCAACTGTTTTTGCTGTGTATTACCTTAATTCTTGACACTATTTTCCTGTAAAACAATAAAAAATACAGGCTACATATTTTACAGTGTGGTATCTCTATCACAGGCCTAAACTATCTGTGGGCTACAAATTGTGGCATTTGAGGCCTCCATTCAACTGTTTTTGTTGTGTGTTGCACTAGTTCTTGACACTATTTTCCTGTAAAAAAATAAAAATACAGGCCACATATTTTAAAGTGTAGTATCTCCATCACACGCCTCATCTATCTGTGGGCTACAAATTGGGGCATTTGAGGCCTCCATTCACCTGTTTTGGCTGTGTGTTACTGGCTCACCCTCAGGGTTGTGGGATACACAGCCTGTAGTACCGGACCGGTGTCTTAAAGAGATTGGTCGCGGTGGCGGTGACCCAGTCCGTGGCCCTGGGTGTCCATGTAAAATGGGTGAAATGTAGCTGAATAAAGTTTATAGGTAGATGATTTGAGACGCCACCTGTGGTGTTCGGCAAGGAAGGTGTTAAGCTGACACTGCGGTGCAGATCCTCTGGGACAGATGGTAGGGCGCAGCAAAGATGTAGTATCTCTCCACCGGCAGAGCTGTAGTCCCAGGGCAGTAGTAATAGGTGTTGAGGTAGATGGTGTAGTGTTAGGCACATAGATGTAGCAGTGCTGAGTGGGTTGCAGGAAGAATTCAAAGAACACAGCAGAGTGTAGTTTCTTTTACCTTTACTGAAGGTACAGTCCAGGATTCAGATCACAGATGGTACAGGAATTGGTCAGCCAGGAAGCAACTTGGGAATCTCTCTATGCAGATGGGTTGTGTAGTCTCCTTTCTAGCGCTAATCTGAAGTACTTGTAGTTCTGAATTACACTCAAGTTCCTCTTGCTTGATGCTACTTAAACTCCACTCGTATGGCAGACTGTTATGAATGGGTCACCGAGGAGAGAAAAAGCAACACACGCTAAGTCTCAGAAAACCAGAGAGGTTGGTAACTATGCAGATTGCAGATCCCTGATCTTAAATCACAACTAGCAGCAGTCGTGGGACATGCCTACGATGGTCCTGGATGCCTCATCACAACCGGAGAGCTAAATAAGCCTAAACTAAGAAAAGAGGAAAACTAACTCCCCCAGAGCAGACCCCAAAGGAAAGACAGCCCCCCACATGTATTGACGGTGAAGCAAGATGAAAAACACAAACAAAGGCAGAAAAATAGGCTGAGCAAACGATGAGGCCAAACTAACTTGAAAGGACAGGAAAGGAAAGACACTCTCTGCAATCTGCCAAAAAACCCTACCCAAAATAATGTCCAACACTTCTGATAACAATATTAACCCTGAAGTCACTAGACTTCTCCCACTGTATCAGCACTCTGAAATATTCTGAAACAGAGCAAAAAAGAGGCCAATCTAATAAAGAACAAAAAGGCAAATTGGCAAATACAGATAAATAAGAGTGGAAATTCAGCACAGCCCAGCCGGGCTTGCTGACCACACAAAAACTGAGTTGACCAACAAGAGCAAGTGTGAACATTAGCAAAAACAAACTTAACTTGAGAAGACTGGAGCAGAGCTGAAGTCCAAGACCTGAGAAGCAGCCTGAATCACCAGCACCAGGATAGGGCGTCGGCTGTCTTATATCCAGTCTGATACTCCAGAGATCCAATCATTATCCTCCTCGTCAGGTGGCAGACCATTACCAATTAAACCAACCTCACTACCTCCTGTCACCACCAGAGGGAGAATGGAAGGAGAACTCCCAGCTGGTGGAGCAGAAAATGAGCTCATAACAGCAGACAGCTGTAGCCGTCTCTTTCTCTGGCTCACACACGTTGCTGCTGTGACTCTGAGTCTTAGGTGGGAACTGAGCATTTACAGCCTCTTGTTCCTCCGGGTTCTGCTGCAGGATCATTAGTATCCTTACAGCCTCGGACGCCGGGGTCCGGTCAATGCGCTTCAGCAGGGAGTGAGCTTGACTTCAGCTCAATCCTTCACAGCTCGTCTCTCCACGTCCTCACTCTTCCCCCTCTCTGCACGAACTGACTAACTTCCCTTTCCTGGCCGCAGAGAGCAGCTCCGCAGCAGTTTGGTTCAGAGCTCCCCCTGCTGGCCTGGAGTGGGAACTTTGCTGTGTGCTGGATTTACCTGATAGAGAGACCCTTCATTGCTTCCAAGCATGACATCACACTCCCTAGGAGGGAGGTCATGCCACTGTGGCGACCATACTCCAATTCTTAACACTATTTTGCTGTAAAAAAAAAAATGCAGGCCACATATTTTAGTGTAATATCTCCATCACACGCCTCATCTATCTGTGGGCTACAAATTGTGGCATTTGAGACTTCCATTTAACTATTTTTGCTGTGTGTTACCCTAGTTCTTGGCACTATTTTATTGCAAAAAAAATAAAAATACCGGCCACATATTTTACAGTGTGGTATCTCCATCACATGGCACATCTATCTGTGGGCTAAAAGTTGTGCCATTTCAGGCCTCTATTCAACTGTTTTTACTGTGTGCTACCCTAGTGAAAATATTTTCTGTAAAAAACTAAAAATACAGGCCACATATTTTACAGTGTGGTATCTCCGTCAAACACCTCATCTACAGTTGTGGCCAAAAGTATTGACACCCCTGCAATTCTGTCAGATAATACTCAGTTTCTTCCTGAAAATGATTGCAAACACAAATTCTTTGGTATTATTATCTTCATTTAATTTGTCTTAAATGAAAAAACACAAAAGAGAATGAAGCAAAAAGCAAAACATTGATCATTTCACACAAAACTCCAAAAATGGGCCAGACAGAAGTATTGGCACCCTCAGCCTAATACTTGGTTGCACAACCTTTAGCCAAAATAACTGTGACCAACCGCTTCCGCTAACCATCAATGAGTTTCTTACAATGCTCTGTTGGAATTTTAGACCATTCTTCTTTGACAAACTGCTCCAGGTCCCTGATATTTGAAGGGTGCCTTCTCCAAAATGCCATTTTTAGATCTCTCCACATGTGTTCTATGGGATTCAGGTCTGGACTCATTGCTGGCCACCTTAGAAGTCTCCAGTGCTTTCTCTCAAACCATTTTCTAGTGCTTTTTGAAGTGTGTTTTGGGTCATTGTCCTGCTGGAAGACCCATAACCTCTGAGGGAGACTCAGCTTTCTCACACTGGACCCTACATTATGCTGCAAAATTTGTTGGTAGTCTTCAAACTTCATAATGCCATGCACACGGTAAAGCAGTCCAGTGCCAGAGGCAGCAAAGCAACCCCAAAACATCAGGGAACCTCCAACATGTTTGACAGTATGGACCATGTTCTTTTCTTTGAATGCCTCTTCTTTTGCTCCTGTAAACTCTATGTTGATGCCTTTGCCCAAAAAGCTCTACTTTTGTCTCATCTGACCAGAGAACATTCTTCCAAAACATTTTAGGCTTTTTCAGGTAGGTTTTGGCAAACTCCAGCCTGGCTTTTTTATGTCTTGGGGTAAGAAGTGGGGTCTTCCTGGGTCTCCTACCATACAGTCCCTTTTCATTCAGACGCCGATGGATAGTACGGGTTGACACTGTTGTACCCTCGGACTGCAGGGCAGCTTGAACTTGTTTGGATGTTAGTCGAGGTTCTTTATCCAACATCCGCGCAATCTTGCGTTGAAATCTCTTGTCAATTTTTCTTTTCCGTCCACATCTAGGGAGGGTAGCCACAGTGCCATGGGCTTTAAACTTCTTGATGACACTACGCACGGTAGACACAAGAACATTCAGGTCTTTGAAGATGGACTTGTAGCCTTGAGATTGCTCATGCTTCCTCTCAATTTGGTTTCTCAAGTCCTCAGACAGTTCTTTGGTCTTCTTTCTTATCTCCATGCTCAATGTGGTACACAGGACAGAGGTTGAGTCAACTTTATTCCATGTCAACTGGCTGCAAGTGTGATTTAGTTATTGCCAACACCTGTTAGGTGCCACAGCTAAGTTACAGGTGCTGTTAATTACACAAATTAGAGAAGCATCACATGATTTTTCGAACAGTGCCAATTCTTTTGTCCACCCTCTTTTTTATGTTTGGTGTGGAATTATATCCAATTTGGCTTTAGGACAATTCTTTTTGTGTTTTTTCATTTAAGACAAATTAAATGAAGGTAATAATACCAAAGAATTTGAGTTTGCAATCATTTTCAGGAAGAAACTGAGTATTATCTGACAGAATTGCAGGGGTGTCAATACTTTTGGCCACAACTGTATGTGTGGGCTGCAAATTGTGGCATTTTAGGCCTCCATTCAACTGTTTTGCTGTGTGTTACCCTAGTTCTTGGCACTATTTTCCTTTGCAAAAATAGAAATATGGATCGCCCGCCAGGGCCGTGGGGTACTCGGTACCGGGCCGATATCTCAGAGGGAAGTGTCACAGTAGCGGTGACCCAGTCTGTGGCCCTGGGCGTCCATGTAAAAAGGGGTAGAGTGATGGGGATAAAGTCATTGAGATGATTCGTCATGCCACCTGTGGTTTCTGGTCAGTTTGACCAGCGCTGCAGGGTTGCTTCTCTGGGTCAGACGGTGTGGTATAGCAATGATGTTGAAGCTCCCCACAGGTGGAGCTGTAGTCCCAGGGCAGAGTAGATGAGGTTGGCAAATGAGGATATAGTGAGGAGAAGTAGATGGTGCAGTGTTAGGCACAGAGATGTAGCAGTGCTGAGTGGGTTGGCGCAGGAAGAAGGCAATGAGACAGATGAATGCAGTTCCAGTTCTTTTACTCACGTTCTTGGCACAGACAGGTGCCCGCTTCAATGCTGCGGTCTCCAGATCAGGGGCTCAGCCAGTTCCCAGGCAGATGGAATTAACCTTTCCAGTTCTCCCTTTCGTGTGCCTGTTCTGAACATCTCCACACTAGCGCTTATACTGAGGTACTTGTAGTTGTGTGTTAAACCAAAGTTCTTCCTTCTTGATGTTACTTAGAACTCTACTTGTATGGCAGATAGCTGTAGCCTGCTTCGTGGACTCCTTGCAATCAAGTCCCGTCTCACTCATGTTGCTGTTGTACCCCCAAGTCTTAGGTGGGAATAAAGTGATGACAACTTCTATTCCTCCGGTGTCTGCTGCAGGACCATCAGTATCCATACAACCTCGGGGACCGGACCCCGGCCTTGCGCTTAGAACTTGAGGAAGGGCTCCACTCCGACCCTAGTCCTTAGTTCTCTTCTTCTCCTTATATTCTGCACTAATCTTTCTTCCTTCTGGAGAATCAGGCTTTCTATTTCTCTTTCCCGTGCCAGCAGCTTCAGGTCACTGAAGTCTGCTGCAGCACCTCCTTCACTCCATCCCTCTCAGGGGAGCTTCTCTCACAGACTGACCTTTTCCTAATATTCTCCCACTCTCTTGTGCAGTCTAAGCTCCACCCACCTCCCAGCACTCTTCGTGTCCCAAGCAGGGAGCCACCAAAGGTGCTTTGCTACACTACTATGTTGTGTGGGATGCGGGTTTTGGAGGCTGGTCAGGTGTTACCATCTTACCTGAAGAGTGGGATACTATACCTCAGGAGGAGGTGCAGTACCTCTATGGTGACTGAACCCTCAGGGGCACCACAAATACAGGCTGCATATTTTACAGTGTGGTATCTCCATCACACGCTTCATCTATTTGTGGGCTAACACACTGTGGCATTTCAAGCCTACAATGAACTGTTTTTGCTGTGTTCTACTGTGGTATCCCACAAAGTGGCCATTTCTATGGGATACCATATATATAGTGTGTTTTCATATAAATGCTGTGAATTGTTATGTGAGCTGTGCATTTTAAATGCATTGTGAGACCTGCTGACAGTCAGCACACAAAGGGTTAATCTTCTCCTCTCTCTCCCCCCCCCCCCCCCCTTGATCAGATGACCCAGCTCTGTTTTGATATGCAGAAGGTTATGGAAAAACACATCAGGGCAGTCAGCCAATGACTGCAGCTCTACAGTCATATAGAAGGGGGAGGAGCCAAGTCCTGGTGGAGAGTTTTAAATTTGAGAAGAGGAAGCCATTTTGTAGGTGAAGGAATTACCTACTTTCTCACTGCCAGCTTTGCTTAAAAAGGGGACTGGCATGAAAAAGGAGTCAATAGTCTTCATATGAGGAAGACTACCATTGCACCTCTAGGAGGAAGACTTACCTCAGGGCAGAAAAAAAAGCACAGTGCTGAAGAAGAGATAATTAGACTTAATAAAGCCAGAGGTTACTAAGATCTGCATTTCTCCAGGTACACAGCAATCATCAACCGTGAGTATAATCCTGTACCTCAGATTACTGCTGTTTGTAAATAATAATTTGCCCCATTACCTTCAATAAAAAGACCTCTGTTTCAAATTCTCTCTCTCTCTCTCTCGCTCTCTCTCTCCTTCCCGGCCAGCTGTTCCTTTAAATTTCCACAAATTGCGGATCCGTCAAAAAACGGATCCTGTGGCATCCGTTCACATCAGTTAAGAAAGGATCCGCATCTCCACCTTTTTGGCGGATTGTAACTGGCACAAAAAACTGAAGTGTGAAAGAGGCCTTACCTGTGATTCATGATATTTTATCTTTTTGTACTATATATTTGTCTGAGTAAAGTTACTTTTTTAAATACATCTCTTCTCAGTGGTGTTTGGATACTTGGTATCCATTCTCTAGGCGGTATGTATTTCTAACACACCCCACTTTATGATTGTAACAGGAATCAATGTCTTTTTGACTTGAAGGTCTCTATTCATATTTGATAAGTTGTCGGATGTTTTTGTAGTTATGAAATAGATATTATATATATATATATATATATTGTGATAAAACACTCCGGGATCGCCTTTGCTGGGGTCAAAGGTCACGTGCGTTCAGCATGAAACTCAGGCGCAGAGCCGGGATCTGGGTATAACTGACACTGCATAAAGGAAAATAAAACATAAAACAAATCCTTGCCTGTCCGACACTAACTAAACAAGGTACAACCTAACTACCAACTGGCGGGCTTCTCCCGTCCAGCCAAACCACAGTTGCAGTGGGCACTGCTTTCATTCACCTGTGTCTCTCACACAGACAGGCTCTCTGTGTTCCCAGGCTGAGACACTCACACAACCACCTGGCATCCTTTTATATCCGCCTCCCATTATTCATTAGTAACCAGGTGATATACTGACCAGACTAGGCCACATAGGAAAGGTATCTGGGCGAGATATACAGTCATATGTAAAAGTTTGGGCACCCCTATTAATGTTAACCTTTTTTCTTTATAACAATTTTGTTTTTTGCAACAGCTATTTCAGTTTCATATATCTAATAACTGATGGACTCAGTTATATTTCTGGATTCAAATGAGGTTTATTGTGCTAACAGAAAATGTGCAATCTGCATTTAAACAAAATTTGACCGGTGCAAAAGTATGGGCACCCTTATCATTTTCTTGATTTGAACACTCCTAACTACTTTTTACTGACTTCCTGAAGAACTAAATTGGTTTTGTAACCTCATTGAGCTTTGAACTTCATAGCCAGGTGTATCAAATCATGAGAAAAGGTTTTTAAAGTGGCCACTTGCAAGTAGTTCTCCTATTTGATTCTCCTATGAAGAGTGGCATCATGGGCTCCTCAAAACAACTCTCAAATGATCTGAAAACAAAGATTATTCAACATAGCTTTTCAGGGGAAGGATACAAAAAGTTGTCTCAGAGATTTAACCTGTCAGTTTCCACTGTGAGGAACATAGTAAGGAAATGGAAGAACACAGGTACAGTTCTTGTTAAGCCCAGAAGTGGCAGGCCAAGAAAAATATCAGAAAGGCAGAGAAGAAGAATGGTGAGAACAGTCAAGGACAATCCACAGACCACCTCCAAAGACCTGCAGCATCATCTTGCTGCAGATGGTGTCACTGTGCATCGGTCAACAATACAGCGCATGCATAACGCCTTTTTGTATGACCAAACAACTCAATCTTTGTTTCATCAGTCCACAGGACCTTCTTCCAAAATGTAACTGGCTTGTCCCAATGTGCTTTTGCATACCTCAGGCGACTCTGTTTGTGGCGTGCTTGCAGAAACGGCTTCTTTCGCATCACTCTCCCATACAGCTTCTCCTTGTGCAAAGTGCGCTGTATTGTTGACCGATGCACAGTGACACCATCTGCAGCAAGATGATGCTGCAGGTCTTTGGAGGTGGTCTGTGGATTGTCCTTGACTGTTCTCACCATTCTTCTTCTCCGCCTTTCTGATATTTTTCTTGGCCTGCCACTTCTGGGCTTAACAAGAACTGTACCTGTGTTCTTCCATTTCCTTATTATGTTCCTCACAGTGGAAACTGACAGGTTAAATCTCTGAGACAACTTTTTGTATCCTTCCCCTGAAAAGCTATGTTGAATAATCTTTGTTTTCAGATCATTTGAGAGTTGTTTTGAGGAGCCCATGATGCCATTCTTCATAGGAGAACCACTTGCAAGTGGCCACCTTAAATACCTTTTCTCATGATTTGCTACACCTGGCTATGAAGTTCAAAGCTCAATGAGGTTACAAAACCAATTTAGTGCTTCAGGAAGTCAGTAAAAAGTAGTTAGGAGTGTTCAAATCAAGAAAATGATAAGGGTGCCCATACTTTTGCACCGGTCAAATTTTGTTTAAATGCAGATTGCACATTTTCTGTTAGTACAATAAACCTCATTTGAATCCAGAAATATAACTGAGTCCATCAGTTATTAGATATATGAAACTGAAATAGCTGTTGCAAAAACCAAAATTGTTATAAAGAAAAAAGGTTAACATTAATAGGGGTGCCCAAACTTTTACATATGACTGTACCTACCCTCATCCACTATTCCCACATGATTCTCACATATCCCCCCCCTCTGCTCAGACCACTCTGGTCGAGCAATGACACTCGCCAAACAGTGCACTCGTGACAGGGCATCTGCATTCCCCATCTGTACCCCTGGGCGGTGCTCCACCGTAAAGGTGTAGGCCTGCAGGGCAAGGAACCACCAGGTCACCCGGCTATTCCGTTCCTTGTGCAAGTGCATCCACTTGAGAGGGGCATGGTCAGTGATCAGCCTGAACTTTCTGCCCACCAGGTAATATTTGAGGGCCTCTATAGCCCACTTAATGGCTAGGCATTCTTTTTCTACTACCGCATACTTTTGCTCATGTTTATTCAGCTTCCTGCTGGGATAGAGGACAGGGTGTTCCACTCCGTCCCTCACTTGTGACAGTACGGCCCCGATACCGGTATCAGAGGCATCCGTTTGTACCAGAAACTCGCTGCGGAAGTCCGGAGTCACCAGTACGGGTTGAGAACAAAGTGACCGTTTTAGGCTATGGAAGGCTTCTTCAGCCGCTAAATTCCATTTAATCATGACAGAGTCTTTCCCTTTGGTAAGATCCGTCAGGGGGGTAGCGATGGCTGCAAAATTGGGTATGAACTGGCGATAATAGCCGGCGATCCCCAGAAAGGCTTGCACCTGCTTCTTGTTGACAGGTTGCGGCCAGTCCTGAACCGCTTGAATCTTATCAACCTGGGTTTTAACAACACCCCTCCCAATTACATACCCCAAATACCGGGCTTCTTCTAGCCCGATGTGACATTTCTTGGGGTTCGCGGTTAGACCTGCCTCCCACAGGTCGTCAATCACAGTTTGTACTTTCTGGAGATGAGTCTCCCAGTCCAAGCTGTAAATGACAATGTCATCCAAATAGGCTGAAGCGTACTGCCTATGCGGCCTCAGGACTCGATCCATCAGTCTCTGGAAGGTCGGCGGTGCTCCGTGCAGTCCAAACGGAATATACACATACTGAAATAGACCTTCTGGCGTAGCAAATGCCGTATTTTCTCTGGCAGCCTCCGCCAGAGGGATCTGCCAATACCCCTTTTTTAGGTCTAGGGTCGTAATATACCGGGCTTTTCCTAACCGATCTATTAACTCGTCGACCCGGGGCATAGGGTAGGCATCAAATTTTGAGACCGCATTCAGTTTCCTGAAGTCATTGCAGAACAGGATTGTGCCGTCCGGTTTAGGAATTAACACAATCGGGCTGGACCAAGCACTGTGCGATTCCTGAATGACACCTAACTCTAACATTGCCTTCACTTCTCGGGAAACGGCTTCACGGCGCGCTTCCGGAATTCTGTAGGGTTTCATGTGAACAGTGACACCAGGTTCCGTTACGATGTCATGTTTTATTAGCGTAGTCTGCCCTGGTTTTTCTGAGAAAAACTTTTGGTTGTGAAGTAGAAACTGCCTGACCTCAGTCTTTTGCCGCTCCGAGAGAGTCTCTGCAACCCGTACCTCCGGTACGGTATGCGAGCAGACTGGACGGGCCAGTTCCCCGGACAAGGCAGACCGATCTTTCCAGGGTTTTATCAGATTTACATGATAAACCTGTTCAGGTTTCCGTTTACCTGCCTGGTATACTTTGTAGTTTACTTCACCAACTCTTTCCTTAATCTCAAAGGGGCCCTGCCACTTTGCTAGGAACTTACTGTCCACCGTGGGGACCAGGATCAACACCCTATCTCCGGGTGCAAACATACGGATCTTGGCGCCCCTATCATAGATTCTTTTTTGGGCTCCCTGAGCCTGCATCATGTGTTCTTTGACGATAGGCATAACAGCCGCAATACGGTCCTGCATTTGGGATACGTGATCTATCACCGTTTTAAACAGAGTGACCTGACCCTCCCAGGATTCTTTGGCGATGTCTAACAGCCCACGAGGACGTCAGGCGTACAATAACTCAAAAGGCGAGAACCCCGTGGAAGACTGGGGCACTTCCCTGATGGCAAAAAGCAAATACGGAAGTAAATAGTCCCAGTTCTTCCCATCCTTATCTATCGCCTTTCTCAGCATCTGCTTCAGAGTTTTATTGAACCGTTCGACCAACCCGTCTGTTTGAGGGTGATACACGGATGTGCGTAACTGTTCGATTAGTTACAACCGGCAGAGCTCCTTCATTACCCTGGACATAAAGGGAGACCCCTGGTCGGTGAGTATCTGTTTTGGTATACCGACCCGACTAAACACATGCACCAGTTCCTTGGCAATCGTCTTGGTGGCCGTGTTATGCAAAGGGATGGCCTCCGGGTAACAAGTGGCATAATCCAAGATGACCAGGATATGTTGGTGTCCACGTGCAGACCGTGGAAGGGGCCCAACTAAATCCATCCCAATCCTCTCAAACGGGACCCCAATAATAGGTAGGGGTACCAAAGGGCTAGATTAGATACACAGCTCAGCAGTCAGTATCACACAGGAGAGTATCACACAGGAGAGGATTAGACACATGGTTCAGCAGGCAGTATCACACAGAATAGGATTAGATACACAGCTCAGCAGATAGTATCACACAGAATAGGATTAGATACACGGCTCAGCAGTCATTATCACACAGGATATGATTAGATACACAGCTCAGCAGTCAGTATCACACAGGAGAGGATTATACACATGGTTCAGCAGGCAGTATCACACAGAATAGGATTAGATACACGGCTCAGCAGATAGTATCACACAGAATAGGATTAGATACACAGCTCAGCAGTCAGTATCACACAGGATAGGATTAGATGCACGGTTTTTATGTGCAATATAATCATTATAATTTGTTATAACTAACCACAGTTGGTTACTATTTATTGTATATATGTATATATTAGATATTTATTAAACGGAGCTTTGTGTGGGAAGTGAGCGTAGCTATGTGGAGTGGGCGAGGCTATGTAAAGTGGGCGTGGTTTGATACACCCACACACTTACATACATACACTCATTTTCATATATATATAGATTGTAAAAATCTATATAACAAGCACATCACAGACCTTAAACATCCTTCTCTCATACACAATCTCAAAAAAGCAATAGGTCCAGGAAAAATGCCAGCATGGCCTATTATTCTGATTGCAGAATTCTGAAATTTAACAGGTTTAACTGATAGAATGAGAGCTGTAATGAAAGAGCTAGCAAATCACACTCGACTAGCAGCAGAGCAAGTGGGAACATTTTTGGACCATATTCACAGAGATGACATTGTACATTGTACAGAAAGAACTTTGGAATTGGGGACTAAGTTTTGACAATAAATGTCTGTCCTTCACTGGAGATTACTGCTGTTTGTAAATAATTTTCCCCATTCCCTTCAGTAAAAAGACTTCTGTTTCAAATTCTTACAGCTGCTTCATGACTGGGGTTCAACTGCGACAACTACAACCACCATCATCATCATCTTCTGCCTAGACGCAGTTACTATGCAAACATTGTATTGTGGAGATTCCTGTGTGTGTGTATTTTAAGATGGAATGACTCTTCTCCTGACAGAAAGCTTGGCCACCGTAAGGCCTCTTTCACACATCAGGTTTTCGCCGTCAGGCGCAATCCGGCGCTTTTGACAGAAACCGGATCCGGCGAAATGCAATGCCGGATCTGGTTTCCCCCCCATTGACTTGCATTTGCGCCGGATCGCGCCGGATGGCCATGCGTTTCATCCGGTTTTCGCCGGATCCGGCAATGTGTCGCAATGTGTCGCGATCCGGCGTCTGGAAAAAACGTCTACTGTAACGTTTTTTGTCTCCGGCGAAAAAGCCGGACACGCCGGATCCGGCGCGTCCGGCTTTTTCACACAATGAAAGCCTATGAGCGCCGCAATGCGCCGGATCCGGTTTTTTGGTCTGAGCATGCTCAGTAGCTCTGCCCACAAGACATATATAAAAGCAAGACAGTGGGACCCACAGCCACACCCAACATGCCACCCAAGACAGCAACCAGGCGCAGGAGAAGGCAGGAGACATCTGCAGCAGCACCATCAGCACCACCCCAATTGGAGCAGCATGCTGAACAACGGGAGGGGAGTCCAGCAGCAGATGAGAGACGGTAATTATCAAATCACCCATTCCTCCAAACTAGGGCTATTGAATATCAAGATATTCATTGGCCCTTTGTTTCTCTTTATTCAACAGCCGCCCAATAGATGCAGCAGCAGCAGCAGCAGCAATGGCAGCAGCTGGAACACCACCCACAAGCATGTAGTGTGGCCACCAGGAAGACAGCACATCATCTTCTGGGAGCCCTCCCTCGCATCGTCAGCGTTTGACGGTAAGTTTTTATTTCCAAAATCCATCTTCTCTGTAATATATGTCTATTCATGGCCTTTTATTTCAAAACAGGAATCACAAGATGAAGAGGAGCTCCCAGAAGAAGAAGGAAGGGGTGGACAGACACCTGGAGTGGGCTCACAATTGGTAAGTTTTTTGCATCAAACGCAGAAACACAACATCACACTACACACAACACATAGAAAACAATGTTCTGCAGACCACACACAGCAAACAAATGCCTACATCCAAAGACATAACTTTTTTTGTTTTCTTCTCTAGTCTTCCCAATCTGGTGCTTGGCCAAGAGGTGCTCGCAGTGCCTCCCAGGGTCGTCGGCGACAGCAACGCGGCGGTCACCAGCGTGTAAGTATAAATATTTTTGCTTTGTTTTTTTGCACTTTTTATTTCATTTCTTTTGTGGAGGCTAATTATGTTATTTTTGTCTTTTTCTTTAACAGCCTTCACAGCGTGCTCCCGACTCTGACGTTGAGGATGGAGGGATTGATGTGGACCGCCTCATCGATCTCGTCAGAGAAAGGGAGCCGCTCTGGAATATGGCTGACCGCCGCCACGCTGACCTGATCGTTACCCGACGACTCTGGGAGGAAATCTGTTCGCTCCTTGTGGGCCGCTGGGAGGACCTCGATGTTCGGGCCCAGATTACAGAGCGTAAGTATATACAGTACCGGTTGCTTGATTTAAACCAGTGTTTCCCGAACTCCAGTCCTCGTGGTCCCCACGGATCATGTGTTCAGGATTTCTATTTACTATGGAAATCCTGAAAACATGACCCCTGGGGACCATGAGGACTGGAGTTTGGGAAACACTGATGTTGTATACTAACCACTCCTTTCTCGTTTCAGGGAACAGAATTGTGAATCGGTGGCGGTCTGTGAGAGATCGTTTCAAGAAGGAGTTCAATAAAGAGATGCGGGCCCCGAGTGGATCTGGAGGACGCAGGAGCAAGTACAAGTACGCAGAAGCCCTGTCGTTCCTCCGGGAAACAATGGTCACCAGAAGGTAAATATTACACACCACATGTGAAAAAAAATGTTAGATGTAAAATTTTTTTTCAGCCAGGGCCATACCATGTCAGTATTTTAATTGTTTTTTTTTCTCTTTATTCCACAGCACGGTGAGCAGCACTCGGGAGCCGGCACGATTGGACCCTTCTGAGGCGATCCTTGAGGAGACCGGCACCGAGGGACACTTCGACCGCCCCGGTACATCTGCACCTTCCCAGCCTTCCAACACATTCGACCCATCTGTCCCATCCACCAGCACAGGAGCATCGTGGCCGCCTACATTACATGAAGCTGCTGGTGAGGAGATCGCTTTCCCTTTACCCCACCCTTCTGCCCCTGCCACCTCTAGTACACCTGCGGGTACTGGGCGGCAGCGGCAGAGGGGTCAGGAAAAGACTTATGCGCCAGAGTTCTTGCATCTGAATGCATCTTTCCAGAACTGTCTAAAAGTCTTGTCAGAGCAAATCTCCGCAGGCTATCAGCAGATCAACTCCAGCATTCTGGAGGTGAAGACACTTCTGCAAACCATGCATTCAGAAGCAAGATCTTCGCCAAACCACACCTTTTTCAGGTCTGTTGTGGAGCGCATGGAAACGCTCTCTCCTGCCCAGCAGATGCATGTAATGCATTCATGCCACGCTGCTCTCCAGCAAGTTACCTCCCAACCTCCTCCTCCTCCCACCACAGTAGTTCCTCCACCTGCACCCCCTCCAGCCACTTTCCATCCTCCCCCTCCTATTACATCTACACCCCCTCCAGCCACTTTCCATCCTCCCCCTCCTATTACATCTACCCCCCCTCCAGCCACTTTCCATCCTCCCCCTCCTATTACATACCATCCACCTCCAGCCACTTTCCATCCTCCCCCTCCTATTACATACCATCCACCTCCCCAGCACCATCCACCTCCCCAGCACCATCCACCTCCCCAGCACCATCCACCTCCCCAGCACCAGCCACCTCCCCAGCACCAGCCACCTCCCCAGCACCAGCAACCTCCCCAGCACCAGCAACCTCACCAGTACCAGCAACCTCCACAGTACCTGCAAACTCCCCAGTACCAGCAACCTCCCCAGTACCAGACATCTCCCCACTTCCAGCAACCTGCCCCGTACCAGACATCTCCCCACTTCCAGCAACCTGCCCCGTACCAGACATCTCCCCACTTCCAGCAACCTGCCCCGTACCAGACATCTCCCCACTTCCAGCAACCTGCCCCGTACCAAACTCCTTCCCCATACAACTTGCCATCAACATCATCTGCTCCTACAGTCCCTGCCCAACCCTCCACTCCACCACCCACCACCTCTTCTGCTTCCCACATGTCCACCCATTCTGTAGTTTTTTCCACACCTTCACCCAACTGTTCCTTCCCCACCACGATCCCAGTCCTCTCTCCACACTCCCAGTGTCGAAGTGTCCCGCAGCCCCTACAGCAGTATTTCCACCACACACTACACAGAATTATAATGTGTGTATTTAAATAAAAATGACCAGTTTTATGGTTTCAGTTTTATAGTTTCAAATTTTTATTAAACATGTTTATTAAAATTTTAAAAAAGTTTACTAAAAAAAACATTTTTCAATAAAAGTTAAATTATTTTACACTGGTTGTCTGTCATTTCTTTCTGCGGCGAAAAAGGTTAAATACAGGGTATTTAAAAGGTGAAATGGTATTCAAAACTAGGTATATAACTGTGGGTAAATTTTAGCTTTTTGCCACAGTTGTGTTCCTGGTTGTGTTTGAAGCAAAGTATTTCACCTAAAAAGTTGTGTTTATTGTTGGTGATTTCCTAACAATGTACACAACTTTTGTTAAAAGGTGAAATACTTTGCATAAAACACAACCAGGTACACACCTGTGGCCTAAAGCTAAAAATAGAGACCATGACAAGATAGCCAACTTTGGTTGGCAAAGGTATATACTGTTGGTACAGAAGGTACACAAGTTTGGTTAGGGCACAAATCTTTCACACTCTGTCATCCTGCCAGTGTACTCTGCCTTGAGGTGACATAAAGTATAGTGCAAAATTGTCCCTCATTACTGAAACCGTCACAGAACTTCTAGTGGTAATGTCATGGTAATCTTGCAAGGTGGTTTCTTCAGAGGTGTCCTCAATGGAAATGGGTTCCTTGCATATAACAAAATTGTGGAGTACCATGCACGCTTTGATCACCTCGTCCACAGTTTCTGTCTTGAGGTTGACCGCAGTCAATAGGACCCGCCATTTGGCTGTCAGAATACCAAAGGTACATTCAACCATTCTTCTTGCTCTTGTGAGGCGGTAATTAAAAATGCGTTTTGGTCTTGTCAATCCTCTGCTAGAGTACGGTTTCAAAAGGTGTTCTGACAGCTGGAAGGCTTCATCCCCTACACAGACAAATGGCATAGGTGGACCAGATGTTTGCGGCAGCGGTCTAGGTGGTGGGAACTGGAAGGTGTTTCCATACAGTTTACGCCCCATGGCAGACAGTTTGAAAACTTGAGAGTCATTGGAGCGGCCATAGGCCCCAATATCAACTGCAATAAATTTGTATTCCGCGTCAGCGATGGCCATGAGGACAATTGAAAAATATTTCTTGTAATTGAAATATTCCGATCCAGATCCAGCTGGCTTTACAATGCGGATATGTTTCCCGTCCACAGCGCCCAAGGAGTTTGGAAACTGACATATCTGTTGAAACTTGTCAGCAATTTCAATCCACCTCTCTGTTGTGGGCTCTGGTAAAAACTCTTCAGCTAAGGAGTCCCACAGTGCACGGCATGTGTACTTCACAATTCCAGATATGGTGGAAATCCCGAGTCTGTACTGGAAATGCAGTGACGAAAGGGATTCTCCAGTTGCAAGAAATCTGTGGGGAATTAACAAACAATAAATTAGTTTTAAATCACAGCATTACATACCAAAACTGACCTAACACTTGGAGATACAAATTACCACCAACAAGATTGCAGTGAAAGTGTGCTCTGATGCGATCACATCCAATAAATGTGGCTTACCTTAAAGTCACCATCAGACGCTCTGCGGGTGAAACGGAGAAGCGGCAATAGGTGTCCGCTTTTCTTATGAGGTGTGCAATGCGCTGCACCAAGTAATCAAAATTCTCCATTTTCATCCTAACATATCCAAAAAATTTATCCGGGTTTCGTCGAAGGTCCATGCATAGTGTAGAATAGACCCCACGCGTCATTCTCTTGGCTGTGATGGGGTGGATCCACAAACGTCGTCTACGATGCCTGATGCGCTGCTGTCTCGCTCTCTCCTTCTCCAGAACAATCACTCTCAAACGATTCGCCTCCGCTGTAAAATCCGCCAAATTCTTCAAAATATTTCCAATGACAACATCCATCTTCGCCAGTAACTTGCTCTTCTCTCCAACCTGCACTTTCTCCTCTACAACCTGTCAAAGAAGGGCTGTAGGAACATGCTATATATAGTTTTCCAGTAGCCAATCCCGTTCGGAAGGCCACAAGGGTCAATTTTAAAAACCGGATCCGGCGTAACCGTCGAAAAACGGATAGAAAAACGGATGAACCGGATGAGACGGATCCGGTTTTGTCTGTCAAGAAAAAGACGGATCCGGCAGAAAACCGGATCCGTCACATCCGGTTTTACTAAACATTTGCCGGATCCGGCGTTCCGGCACGACGCCGGATCGCGCCTGACGCCGAAAACCTGATGTGTGAAAGTAGCCTAAGATACATTACACCCTGTCAGGAGTACAACCCTCAGCCATACACCACATGAGAATGCCACACTACCTTTGCTAGTGACCCTATTTTGGTGTAAAAAATAAAAATACAAGCCACATATTTTACAGTGTGGTATCTCCATCACACGTTTCACCTATCTGTGGGCTAAAAATTGTGTCATTTGAGGGATCCAACAAGATGGTGAGTGGCAATGACACTATAATTGGCGCCACCAGGCCACTTCTCTGCGTTACGAAACGCTCTCTGCTCACAATCAAAGAGGATGCATTGCAGGCGGAGCTTCATGAGACGGAGCAAGGAACCATACAGGGTGATTACACACAGCCCAGCCTCATCTCATCCCAATGTGGATTGGGTGACAATGAGAAGGAGGAGGAAGAACAGGAGCTAGTTTCATACACTCTAGACAGTACTACAAGCACAACTGTCATACCGACTGATCAGTGTGAATAGCATGAAGACAGAGAGGAGGAGGAGGAGAGCATGGTCAGTCATCCTGTTTGCGAGGACACAGAAATTTTGCTTGATAGCAGTTTGGCACACATGGCTGAGTATATATTACGATGCCTTTCCCATGACCCTCGCGTTCTCAAAATTTTGGGTGTCAGTCATTACTGGTTGGTGACACTTCTAAACCCACGCTACAAGGAGAAATTTCTATCTCTTATTACAGAGGCAAACAGGTCTACTAAAATGGGGCAGTACCAGAAGGCCCTTGTTGCGGAATTATTAAAAAAATTCTGAAATTCTGAAATCGCTAGCAGCAGTGGTCACAGATCGCTGGACAACCAAGGAGTACAGGCGAGAGAGACACAACTCCAATCCAGCAGAGGCAGGGTAACACTGGCAAAGTTCTGGGAGCTTTTTCACAGACCCTCCCATCGTAGTGGCCCTGAGACGCGGGGTACTCTCACAAGGAGTGCAATGTTTTGGAAGATGCTGAGGAAGTACCTTGCTGACCATACCAATGTCTTCCATGATTCCTCTGCGCCTTATAATTATTGAGTATCGAAACTGGACACGTGGCATGAACTGGCTCTCTACGCCTTGGAGGTCCTGGCCTGCCCTGCTGCTAGCGTATTGTCAGAGTGAATTTTGGTGCCAGTGGTGGAATTATAACTGATAAGCGCATCCACCTGTCAACTGAAAATGCTGACAGACTGACTCTTATAAAAATGAACAAGTGCTGGATTGAGCCAGACTTCTCTACACCACCGCATGATAACAGCGAAACATAACCTCAAATACAGTATCTTTTTTTGGGAGGTACATTCACATGCACCTCTTCACACTCACACATGGGTATACGCTTCCTGATTTTGGCTATTTCCTGTTATCCTCCTCTTTCTCCTCATTCTCATCATCCACCACCACAAGATCACCAGGGTGAACGTGTTCTGTGTTGCAACAGCCACGTTATTGTTTTCAAAGGTGTTTATGATGCCCGTACAAAAAAGGTTTACTCAATATGTTGAGGTGTACCCCCCCAGGGGAAATGTTTGTCAGTCCATACACTTTATGCATGGGCATTACAATTATAGGAAACCTGCTCCTTTAAACTGGGAAAACATTTTCCAGAGGCCATCCTCCACATTTATTGCAAGGGAGATTGGGGTATGTGCAAATTTGGGGCAGGCCTTGCATTCACTTCATTGTCAAACTTCATGGGAGTATCAAATGACTAATAATGAGAACTTTGTTTTCATGTGGCCATTTAAGACATTGTTTCACAAGCTTATTTGGGTGCGTGTAACTTTTGGGCAGGGCATGCCTTGCATTCAATGCATAAGCAAACAGTATGGGAGTAAAAAAAAATAATGGGAACTTTGGTTCATGTGGCCATCCAGGACATCTGTTAAATGGGTTATTGGCGTGTATCCAAATTTTGGGCAGCCCTGCCACTCACAGCATATGCAATAACAGTATAAGACACCCACTGTTTAATAATGGAAACAATAAAGCATAGCCGGTTGATGGCTCTCTAAGAATACTGAGTGCCGACTGCTGGCCCTATAAAAACAGGCTTTGTGACTTTCAGAGTCTCTCTTTCATAAATGAAACAAGATGTGTTTGATGATGTGTCACACACCACATGGCCAGATAAGGTTGTCAAATGTTCAAATGGCATTTACCAGTGAATGCATTTCTCTTGGTTGAAAGCAATGCTAAAGTTGAAAAACGCATCAAAAACGCTACATGTGAACATAGCCCAAGTGATGGAGGAACATTTTTGTTGAGGGGTATTTATTTTGCCTTACATACAAATCATTACCCTGGAAAAATTCATTTTAGGTTAGTTTTTGTATGTTTTATTGTGCGCCGTTAAAAGTAGCGTATGACTCTGACATTGTTCACAGCTGTGACCTGGAAGTCAGAAATGCTTCCAGGGGTCTTCCCCATGATGTTCCCATGTCAATTGAGGACTGTTCCCATTGATTTTATACTTTTCAGACCCTAAAAGAACCCCCATGGGGGGGTCGCTGCAAAAATGCTCGGTTCTCCCATAGACTTGCTTAGGGCTCATTGCTCGGGAGCAACGAGCACCCGAGCATTTTAGTGCTCGCTCGTTGTATATATATATATATATATATATATATATATATATATATATATATATAATACCAAGCAGTTTGGTAATGAACAGGTGTCAGCCAGATGCCCCCATTAATAAAATGGTACATAAAGAGTTAAATAAAAGAGACACACAGACAAAATCTGCGTGAAACGCAATATCTGTTTAATTTTCAAAAACAGTTTTTCTAAAAATTTGCATGTGCTCCTGCATAAGTTTCTTAACCAGCAGAGGGAAACCCTACGGCTGAGGACTAATGTTGATATTCTGGGAAGGAGCCAATATCCATAAAGGTACCCAGGCTATTAATATCAGCTCTCAGATGTTTGCTTAGCCTTTACTGGCTTGTTTACAGGGAAACCCCAGAAAAAAATTGACATGGGGTCTCCCTATGAAATCAAACCCGCAAAGGCTAGGCAGACAGCTGCGGGCTGATATTATTAGCCTGGGAACGGGCCATGTATTAAATATTAACCCACCTGCCACTGTAGCAGTGGCAAGTGGGTTAATATTTGTGGGGTTGATGTCACCTTTTTATTATCCGGTGATGTCAAGCCCACGAATTAGTAATGGAGAAGCGTCAATAAGAGACCTATCCATTACTAATCCTATAGTTATATGGTAAATAAAAACCCAGCCAGAATAAAGTCCTTTATTTGAAATAATCACAAAGTCTCCATTATTGAATCTTAATTTACCATACTTACTACATGGCCTAATCCCCGACTCCCTCGATCTCCTGCAACAAATATAAAATAATATACCACCATAAATACTCCCTGTCCGACGTAGTCCATTTCCCGAGTGTCCCACGCATTTTAAATTCCCGCAATTTTCCCACGGAAAAACTAGCATTTTGCAAGCGTAATTAGCTTGCAGAATTGCTAGCATTTTCCAAGCGATCTGGAGCATCGCTTGGAGAACTGATTGACAGGTTGGTCACACTCGTCAAACATAGTGTTTGACTAGTGTGACCAACTTTTTACTATTGAGGCCGCCTATGCAGCCTCAATAGTAAAAGATAGAATGTAAAAAATAATAATAAAAAAATATATTGTTATTCTCACCTTCCGACGTCCCGTGCAGCCTTCCCGCCTCTCTCCACGCTCCCAGTCCCAGTAATCCTTTGCGACAATTACCGCGATGACGTCTTTTCTCACGGGATCGCGATGTCACGCGGTCATTCACGTTGACATCGCGCGAATGACTGCGAGACTTCGCGATCCCGCGAGAACGGACGTCATCGCTCGCAAAGGCTTACTGCGATCGTGAGCGTAGAGAGAGGCGGGAAGGCTGCGCGGGACGTCAGAAGGTGAGAATAACAATATTTTTTATTTTAAATTCTATTTTTTACAGGGATATGGTACCCAAAGCCCGGAGGACAGTCTCCTCTCCTCTGGACCGTGGGTACCATCCGCAAATGTTCTGCTTACTTTTCGCATGGTGTGCACAGCCACATGCGGAAAGTAAAGAGAACAATGCATTCCTATGGGTGCAGGATCGCCGCAATTCCCCGAAATTAATGAGCATGCTGCATTTTTTACCGTGAACCGATTCCACCGTGGTAAAAACCGCAGCATTAGCACAGCATTGCGGAATCCCATAGGAATGCATGGGATGCTTATTTTTCGCGTTTTTTCGTGAGGTTAAAACCGCCTCGGAAACGCAGAAAAAACGCCACGTGTGAACTCAGCCATACAGTATACCTGCCTGCATATCAGCTGTGTCCACCCATCTGCCTATCAGCCTTGACTGCCTGCCTGTCGATCAGCCATGCCCGCCTTCCTGTCTAACAGCTGTGCCCGTTTGCCTGCCTGTGTGTCTGTCGTGCCAGTCACTATACCAGCCACGCCAGTCAGTACTTGTCAGTCTACCATTCATGGACATGACTGCCTCCTGTCCCTTTGGGTTCAGCTTTCATCCAACGGAGGTCAGTCCTGGTATAGCACCTGGTTCCGTCTTCCTCATCCCTCCTTGGATCGTGGCATCGCCAGTCATCGTGCATCCAAGGCAACTAGTAATGCCCCTTCAGACTCTTCTTGGATCACGGCACAGTGGTTTCATCACCCAGTCCATTACAAAGGGCTATTTAGGGAGTGAATTTAAACACACATTGCTGGTACAGAGGCATGTTGAAGCTGATAGTACTTTGATTGACAGCTCAGCCATCCAGTCAGGTGCAGGGGCGTACTGAGCTGTCAGTGTGTTGATTGACAGCTCAGCCATCTAATCTGAGACTGGGAGGTGCTGTCTGTCTCCAGGTGTTAATTATCCCAGGTGATTACCAGGCTATTTAACTTGGCTTTTACTCCCTGAACTCTGGCAGATGTATATTCAGCTATTGTGGGGTTCATCTCTCTGTGCCTTACATTCTGTTGGTAGATCTTTCTTGGTAGATCTTTGTAACGGGGTCTATTAAGCTGGAGTACCTCTTTCAGTACCACCCCGTGTTTTCGGAGGTCCGCTCTGCGTTGGCTGGAGTCTGAATTAATGACGCTGGCTGGAATTCCTTGGCTACATGGGCGCATATAAAAGATCACTGCTTCTCCACGTATTTCCAGTCTGACAACCCTTTACTCACAGGACACAGAATATATCACACAGATACAGAGGGCAGGCCAATAGAAAAGCGGCAGGCCAGACATGCATTACAAAAGCCGCAGGTGGCCGGAGCCTGCCGATGTTTACTGTGGGAATTACAAAGGTGGGGGTAGGGTGGACAAAAAGAGAATATTGTGTCCCCTCTGCCCAGGGGCGCAGCCTGTGGGCTGATGCATTAGGGACATGTATCTCACATGGAGCCTATTATACATACATATAACTGCACAACATATTCTGGGTGCTGAGTGGTTCTGTAGCATGTAACACGGCTCCCCCTTTTCAGCGACGCGATCGGCATACACAGTCTGATCCTCAACGGATCGGTTTGGGGATGACCGAAGTTTATGGGGTTGGTACAAGTTCCGTTTGTCGACTTAGTCCATCGGCGTTACCGTTTTGTTTGCCGGGTCTGTGGTGGATGGTGAAGTCCAGAGGTTGTAGGGCTAAACTTCACAGCAGCAATCTGGCGTTGTCTCCGGAGACCCGATTAAGCCAGACTAGGGGATTATGGTCCGTTAGGAGGGAAAACTGTCGTCCATACAAATATGGTTGCAACTTCTTGAGTGCCCATACTACCGCCAGGCACTCCTTCTCGATGGCCGCATAGCTTACTTCATGGAGCAGTAGTTTCCGACTCAGGTAAGCTACTGGGTGTTCTTGGCCGTCCGGCCCGACTTGGCTCAGTACTGCCCCCAATCCAAACATAGAAGCGTCTGTGTGAACAAGGAAACGTTTAGTTGGATCGGGTGCGGCCAATACAGGGGTATTGGTGATGGTGTCCTTTAGTTGGCGGAAGGCTTCCTCACACTCTGAGGTCCAGGTTACCTGGCGGGGTTGGTTCTTACGGGTCAGATCAGTGAGGGGCTTGGCTACACTGCTGTAATTGGGAACAAATTTCCTGTAATACCCCGCTGTCCCTAGAAACGCCATGACCTGGGTTTTAGTGCGTGGGATGGGCCATTTGGCTATGGCCTCCATCTTGGCTGGTTCTGGTCGCTGTTTCCCACTTCCTACCCAATGCCCTAAATACTGAACCTCTGCTTTGCCCACGTGACACTTGTTTGGGTTCAGGGTGATTCCGGCCTGGTGGATCCTGTCCAATACTGTCTCTAGGTGATTTAGATGCTCTTCCCATGTCGCACTGTAGATGGCGATGTCGTCCAGGTAGGCACAAGCAGCCAGCCAGCCTTTGGAAGGTCGCCGGGGCATTCTTCATCCCGAATGGCATAACTCGAAACTGGAATAAGCCGAACGGGGTGACAAATGCCGATTTGGGAATAGCGTCAGGACTAAGGGGAATCTGCCAGTAGCCTTTGCATAGATCGATGGTGGTCAAATACTTTGCCCCCACCAGCCGGTCTAACAACTCATCCACACGCGGCATGGGGTATGCATTCGTCACTGTTTTCTCATTGAGCTTACGATAGTCTACACAAAACCGTGTAGTCCCATCCATCTTGGGCACTAACACTACGGGGGATGCCCAGGGACTATCTGACTCTTCAATGACCCCTAAACACAGCATCTCTTGTATCTCTTGTCGCATCCCCTCTTGTACAGACTCAGGGACGCGGAAGGGGTTTTGTCGTAGGGGGGTCTGATCCTGGGTCTCAACCTTGTGTTGTGCCAGGCGAGTGTACCCCAGTCTCTCTGAAAACATCCTCTGTCGCAGCCTCAACAACGCCTCCGCCTACTGTCTCTCCCAGGGGCCTAGGTCTTCACCCAAGTGTACCTGGTCCCATGTTTTAAACTGAGTCCTTTCCCCTAAGACAACCGGCAAGGGAAGTCTGGCTAAATCCTCTGCTTCAGGTGCACAGATGGCCACTACCTCTTCAGGGCGCTCCCGGTAGGGCTTCAGCATATTCACGTGGAACATGCGGATAACCCTGGGGTCGTCACAATCGGCGACATTATAGGTTGTGTCGGCTATTTTCCCCACTTCCTGGTAGGGCCCCTGCCATGCAGCTTGAAACTTATTCTGCTTAGTGGGCTCTAACACCAGGACCTTCTGTCCTATTTCCAAAGTGCGCTCTCTGGCCCTCCGATCATACCATACGCGCTGGCGCCGCTGGGTCGCCTGCATGTTCTCACGTACAAACTTGGTCAGCTCCTGTAGGCGGTCCCGGAATTCCAGAACATAGGGTACAATAGGTACCCCTTCTATGAGGCCCTCCCCCTCCCAGTGTTCCAGCACTAAGTCTAGGGGTCCCCTTACCCGTCTCCCGTATACCAGCTCGAACGGGGAGAACCCCGTGGATTCTTGGGGCACCTCCTGATAGGCAAACAGGAGGTGTGGCAAGAATTTCTCCCAGTCCCTGTAGGTCCTGGTAAAAGTCCCAATGAGCTGTTTTAATGTCCCGTTAAAGTGTTCACACAACCCATTGGTTTGCGGGTGGTACGGGGAGCTTCTAATGGACTTTACGCCGCACAGCTTCCACAGTTGGTTGGTCACCTCTGCTGTAAACTGGGTACTCTGGTCCGAGATAATCTCCCGGGGAAATCCAACCCGTGAGAAAACCTGGAGCAGGGCAGCCGCCACCGTCTCTGCCAATATGTTAGGTAACGCAATCGCCTCTGGATACCGTGTGGCATAATCTACCACTGTCAATATATACCTTTTCCCGGACAGACTGGGTTTGGCTAACGGCCCTATCAGATCGACAGCTACTCGGCTAAATTGTTCCTCCACAATGGGGAGGGGGCGTAATTTGGCCTTGCATCGATCCCCCCTCTTGCCAATGCGCTGACAACTGTCACAGGTCTGGCAGTACTGATGAACATCATAGGTTACCCCCGGCCAAAAGAAGTTTTGTGTCAGACGATGCCTGGTGCAACTGATGCTGAAGTGCCCGGCCAAGGGTATATCATGAGAGATTCGCAGTAACTCCTGCCTATACTTCTTGGGAACTACCAGCTGTTGTTTTATAGTGGGGCTCGTCCCTGTGTGGTGCTGCTCTGTGATCTGGTAGAAAAGTCCCTGCTTCCATACAAACTGTTCCCCTTCCAGTACTCCTCTCCCCTCCTGTTCCTTCCCACAATATCCCTCTAATGAAGGATCCACAAGTAACTCTCTCTTAAATTCATCTGGGGTGGCCCAAGAAATGTGTCTGGCTATGGGAATACGTGTAGGGCTGTGATGTCTTACCTGAGCCTCCTCTGAGTGTGATTCTGCCTCCGCAGCTCGAGCTTGTCTCCGGGTGGTCACAGGATAGGTCTCAGCCAGAGGGGCCACCGAGAATGCAGACAACATGGGCCCCAAGTCATTTCCCAGCAAGACGTCTGCAGGCAAATCCTCCATCAAGCCGACCTCAACAAGGCCATCCCCGACTCCCCAGTTCAGGTGAATCCTGGCAATGGGCAGTCGATGTATAGCTCCCCCTGCTACACGGACTGCCACTGTCCGGTCCGTCTTCTCTTGGTCCCGGACGAGATGAGGCTTCACAAGGGTCAAAGTTGCCCCAGAATCTCTTAGTCCCTGCATACGTTTCCCATTAACCCACACGACCTGTCGATGCTGTTGTCGATTATCTGCCTGGGCTGCCTGCTCGAGGTCTACTTCCTGCAGCACTTCCTCCATCTCTTCCACCCCTTGGTTCGTCGCAGCCCCCAATGCCGGGTCAGCTTCGCCTTGGTAGCAGTGTACAGCAGCCCAGCTGAAGGTAGCTGTTCCCACCTTTGGCCACTGGGTATGCTGAGTCCGGTTGGGACATTGTCTTTGCAGGTGGCTCAGCTGACGACAGGTGGGGCATCGTGCCCCAGGGGGACTGTGGTAGGCCGGGTTTCTAGCTGGTCCCCCTATAATCTTCAGACTTTTGGGGCCCTCCAGGTCCATGTGCGGTCCCCTAGTAACCACCTTTGATCCGGACAACTGTGGCCTCCTGGCATCATGATGTTCATCGGCCAGACGAGCGGCTTCCTCAAGAGTCGTTGGCCGCCTGTCCCGAAGCCATTCCTGTGTCTCGGGGTTTAGTCCATTAAAGAATCTTTCTTCCAGGAAGAGCTGGAGGAAGTCCTCCTTAGTGGTTGCTTGGCTCCCTTGTACCCACTGTAGCAGTGACCGCCGTAATTTACAGGCCCATTCAGCGTTGGTATCGGTTACGCGTTTTATAAGTCCGCAGAACTTTTAGCGGTAGGCCTCTGGTGTCAGCGCATAAAAGCCAAGATCACTTTGATCCGCTCATAGTCCATACAGTCCTCATCAAGTACCGTGCGATAGGCGTCCGCTGCCCGGCCTGTCAGCTTGCTGGCCAGAATCTGAAACCGTTCCTCCGGCTTCACTTAATGAAGGGCACACTGCCGCTCAAAGTCCTGCAGAAAGCTATCAATGTCTTCCTCTGCCTCCCCCAACTGTCGGAAGGCATCATACTGGATCTTTTTGTGGCTTACTGTTGAAGGTACCTGGTCGAAGGCCAGAGGTCTCCCTGCTCGCTGACTCTCCTCTCTCCGCTCTGCCATCTCCATCTTGGCCAGCTCCACTTTGGTCCGCTCTGCCATCTCCATCTTGGCTAGCTCTATCCTGGTCCACTCGGCCATCTTTTCCTTCAGATCAGTACGCACATCAGCCATCACCTCTCGTATGATCTCTACTGCAGGGCTTGGGCCATAGAACGCCAGTCTGTTCTTTACCTCCCTCTGGAATTCGGTCTCCTCCACATTCACATTGGGGGGAGCTGCACTGTCGTGTTCCATGATGGCTGCTATCAAATCCGCTTTTGTTTTGTTGCTGGCGATCAACCCTCGGGCTTCCACCAGATCTTTTAATGTAGTCCTCTTTAACTTCTGGTAGTTATTTTCCATTCATTCCTTTCCTCCTGTAGAAGGGGTATCATATCCCGCTGTCTGCTACCAGTGTAACGGGGTCTAGCAAGCTGGAGTACCTCTTTCAGTACCACCCCGTGTTTTCGGAGGTCCGCTCTGCGTTGGCTGGAGTCTGAATTAATGACGCTGGCTGGAATTCCTTGGCTACATGGGCACATATAAAAGATCACTGCTTCTCCACGTATTTCCAGTCTGACAACCCTTTACTCACAGGACACAGAATATATCACACAGATACAGAGGGCAGGCCAATAGAAAAGCGGCAGGCCAGACATGCATTACAAAAGCCGCAGGTGGCCGGAGCCTGCCGATGTTTACTGTGGGAATTCCAAAGGTGGGGGGAGGGCGGACAAAAGGAGAATATCGTGTCTCCTCTGCCCAGGGGCGCAGCCTGTGGGCTGATGCATTAGGGACATGCATCTCACATGAAACCTATTATACATACATATAACTACACAACATATTCTGGGTGCTGAGTGGTTCTGTAGCACGTAACAATGTTTTGTTGCCTGACCTTGGACCTCTTTCTGTCCATCCACACCCTTCTGCTTGTAAACGCTATCCTCCTAGTATTCTGACTACAGAACATTTCCTGACTTTATCTCTTTCTACTGTTTAAGACGTAACTTCCTGGCTTTTGACCTTGGACCTCTTGACTACTCTGCCTCACGGTGAGTCCGTGAGTAGAGACTAGCATCACAGTATCATTCCAAACATTTGAGAATATTACGATATTAATGTATTCTAATAATTGGACCTATGTATACTGTAATGATCAAGAAATATTGATAATTGGATTAATATTGTTACACATCTATATATATCTTATATTTTGTGATGTTCCTTGCACAATTGCACTTTATCATTCTCTTGAAATGAATACTGTGTAATTTTCTTGAATTGTTTGGAAACATATATATATATTCCGCTTGTAGGTAACGTAGGAGTGAGGGCAAACGACCGGGGGGTGGTCCGTTACTGGCCACAGACAGACTCGAGACAGAGACAGGAACGTGTTCAACAGGCCCTCTTTATTGATCGTCTTTCCACGACCCACAGCACCTCACAGCAATTGCACATTAATCTCCGCAGCTTCATTCAGCAGCTGCTCGACAATCTCCACAGCCGCACACAGCAGCTGCCCGACAATCCCCTCAGCCACACACAGGAGCTGCTTGACTTCGTTCACAGGCCCGGGTACCTTCACTCTCTTTTCCAGTACTCGTGACGTCCTCCGTGGTTCTCTTCGCTGTGGCTGCCCTAGGCCTATCTACCACAGCGCTTCACCAATCTGAGTACATCGTCCGTTTGGTACCCCCAGGTCGCTTCTCTGTCTGCGGCTTCTCTATACTCTCCGTTTGTGGCCTCTACTGTCTCTGTCTGCGGCTACTCCTTTCAGGGCCACCCCCCCATAACCATCAGGACTGTCAGTCCTCTCAGGAGCTTCCTTTCTTTCCTCTCTCCTCAAACGTACTTCTTGTCTCCTGTGCTCCCTTCGCTGACTGACCTTTCCAGAACCTTCTCCCCCTCTTTTATAACCTTCACGTTCTGGTAACTCCGCCCACCATGCCTCAACGGTTTTCTTAGCCAATGGCTGTTGTTCAGTCCTAACCTCACAGCTCTCCATTGCCCTCTAATGGTCAAAATCCAATACTGCAGCCCTCCTTCCTATCTCCAGCTGTTTCCCTTTTTTTACTACAACAGTCCACCTTCTATACACTACACCTCCGCCCTTCTTCTACAGACAGGTCCGCACGTCGGTCCACCTTCCCTACACTCTGATGCTGATTTCATCTAATCTAATGTGCCCTAGGTACTATACTAATATAATTTATATAGCCTGCATACCATCAGAGACTGTACTGTAGTCAATTCTTGAGTTAACCTCCATGATTTTATACAATCGGTGCTGTTATTGTTAATTTTATTGCGAATTCAATAAACTGTATATCTCTATTTTGGAGTAAATACACTCCAATTGTTTGTTATAGGATTTATATTCATTGTAATTTTGCAACAAAATGAGCTATAACTCAAGAGCTATAACTCAAAAGTGTTAAATCATTTAACAGTGCTCTGCAATCTGAGACAGAATAGTGGAAGAAAAAGCCTTTATTTGTTTGTCGACACAGCTGCATAAATGCTTATTTTCTGCAAGAAACGTTGCAGTTTTGAAGAACATTATTCATTCCACCAATTTAATACAAAAAGAAAACAAAGATACCAAGAGTGTGAAAAAAACGCAATTTTGTTTCAGGCATTCAGTACAATAACAATGATCCACCACTACTATTTTCTAGGTCAGTATGTTCAGTGATATCAAGTTATATTTATTTTGTTTTTGTTGCTTCTTTATGAAACCTGTAATTTTTTATTTTTCTATCAATGAAGCTAAGTTCTGTATCTGACAATTTGATGTTTTTATTTAAACCATTTTGGGGGTCATGGAGGTATATTTTTTCACATTGGGCAGAGCTTATTATTATTTGGTAAGATAAAAAAGCATGCTGGAAACACAAATGTCTGAAGGCTGGAAATGTGATTTTATTTGTAATCTTCTGTAGAACTCAACATTAAATTAATAAAGTAAAAACATAGTCATGACATTTTGTACAAAATGCAATTAGTTCAGAAGTTACAACACCAGTATTAAGCAATTGTCGGATACTATGTATTTGAGAAGTTATCTGAAAGAGACTTGTAGAAAACCATGTGTTGGTGCCAAAACAATTCCAGATGACTGGAAGAGATTTTCAGCAGCAGAAATTTCCATTCATATGGAAAACTTATGAGATTCTTCCTTAGGGCAGAGACACACTAGTGTTTAAAATAAAAACAGTCCGATTTTGATGCAGGAGAGTCGGACAAGTGTAATGCAATTGTCATGCGAGTGTGATGCGTTTTTTGTGCGAGTACAATCAGATTTTTCACACCTATTATCCGATTTACATCCAAATGCAGTGCGATTGCTATCTGACTGCAATGCGATTTTAACACAAGCTTTTACTTAGAGCACTTCTCTGTCATTTACACATTGTTTTAAAACAAAATATTCTTCAAAACACACAAATATATGATATCATTATCGCAGCATCAGTGACATCAGCGCAGCCTCACAGCCTGACCAGCGATGAACTCGGAAGCGTGAGAAAATGAACTGTCACTTTCTCACATGGCAGAGTTCACCGCGGGAGAGGCTGGGAGGCTGCACAGGCAGCTTCTCATTCATTGCTCCATGGTTTACAGCCAGTGCGGTCACATTAACATCACTCCCAGTTGTAAACTATTTAACCCCTTGAGATGGATTAGGGCGTGGGACTTGACTGTACGGTGGTCAAGTATGGGATATTGTTGCTTTTTTATTGTTATTTTTTACAGGAGAACGATGGCTTCACTTGGATTGGAAGTTTAATAAAGATGGGAAACCAGTGTGCTTAATTATTTCATTAAAATACTTTATTCTTAATGTCTGTGTGTTTTTTTTAACCCTTTCATACTATTGGATTAATAATGTATAGGTGTCTTATTGACACCTCTCCATTATTAACCGGGCTTACTGTCACCTTACAATAGCAAGGTGACATTAACCCCTTATTACCCCATATGCCACCCGCTACAAGGCAATGGGAAGAGAGAGGCTAAGTGCCGGAATTGGTGCATCTTACAGATGCCCCTTTTCTAGGGTGGCTGGGGGCAGATGTTTTTTGCCGGGGGGCAATAACCATGGTCCCTCTCTAGGCTATTAATATCTGCCTTCAGCCACTGGCTTTCCCTCTCTGGAGAAGAAAATTGTGCGGCAGCCCACTCAATTTTTTTCTGTGATTTAATTCTTTAATTTAACACCTACAGCTACAATTTTTTACACATAAACACTAATAACATTAGTAGTCAGGGACATATATAAATCAAAATGATATGCAATGGTTTTCTGCATGTAAACCATGTGTCATATCCTGTCAGCTTTGCAATTATTTTACAGAAGTCGACAATTGAATTATCGGCTATTCTACTATCTATATCTCTATCAAATATATATATATACAGTGGGGCAAAAAAGTATTTAGTCAGTCAGCAATAGTGCAAGTTCCACCACTTAAAAAGATGAGAGGCGTCTGTAATTTACATCATAGGTAGACCTCAACTATGGGAGACAAACTGAGAAAAAAAAATCCAGAAAATCACATTGTCTGTTTTTGTTTCATTTTATTTGCATATTATGGTGGAAAATAAGTATTTGGTCAGAAACAAAATTTCATCTCAATACTTTGTGATATATCCTTTGTTGGCAATGACAGAGGTCAAACGTTTTCTGTAAGTCTTCACAAGGTTGCCACACACTGTTGTTGGTATGTTGGCCCATTCCTCCATGCAGATCTCCTCTAGAGCAGTGATGTTTTTGGCTTTTCGCTTGGCAACACGGACTTTCAACTCCCTCCAAAGGTTTTCTATAGGGTTGAGATCTGGAGACTGGCTAGGCCACTCCAGGACCTTGAAATGCTTCTTACGAAGCCACTCCTTCGTTGCCCTGGCGATGTGCTTTGGATCATTGTCATGTTGAAAGATCCATCCACGTTTCATCTTCAATGCCCTTGCTGATGGAAGGAGGTTTGAACTCAAAATCTCACGATACATGGCCCCATTCATTCTTTCATGTACCCTGATCAGTCGTCCTGGCCCCTTTGCAGAGAAACAGCCCCAAAGCATGATGTTTCCACCACCATGCTTTACAGTAGGTATGGTGTTTGATGGATGCAACTCAGTATTCTTTTTCCTCCAAACACAACAAGTTGTGTTTCTACCAAACAGTTCCAGTTTGGTTTCATCAGACCATAGGACATTCTCCCAAAACTCCTCTGGATCATCCAAATGCTCTCTAGCAAACTTCAGACGGGCCCGGACATGTACAGGCTTAAGCAGTGGGACACGTCTGGCACTGCAGGATCTGAGTCCATGGTGGCGTAGTGTGTTACTTATGGTAGGCCTTGTTACATTGGTCCCAGCTCTCTGCAGTTCATTCACTAGGTCCCCCCGCGTGGTTCTGGGATTTTTGCTCACCGTTCTTGTGATCATTCTGACTCCACGGGGTGGGATTTTGCGTGGAGCACCAGATCGAGGGAGATTATCAGTGGTCTTGTATGTCTTCCATTTTCTAATTATTGCTCCCACAGTTGATTTCTTCACTCCAAGCTGGTTGGCTATTGCAGATTCAGTCTTCCCAGCCTGGTGCAGGGCTACAATTTTGTTTTTGGTGTCCTTTGACAGCTCTTTGGTCTTCACCATAGTGGAGTTTGGAGTCAGACTGTTTGAGGGTGTGCACAGGTGTCTTTTTATACTGATAACAAGTTTAAACAGGTGCCATTACTACAGGTAATGAGTGGAGGAAAGAGGAGACTCTTAAAGAAGAAGTTACAGGTCTGTGATAGCCAGAAATCTTGATTGCTTGTTTCTGACCAAATACTTATTTTCCACCATAATATGCAAATAAAATGAAACAAAAACAGACAATGTGATTTTCTGGATTTTTTTTTTCTCAGTTTGTCTCCCATAGTTGAGGTCTACCTATGATGTAAATTACAGACACCTCTCATCTTTTTAAGTGTGGGAACTTGCACTATTGCTGACTGACTAAATACTTTTTTGCCCCACTGTATATATATATGTGTGTCACTGACATATATACTGTATATATATATACTATATATATATATATATATATATATATATATACTAGCTGAAGAGCCCAGTGCTGCCCGGGCATAGTAACTAACTGTGGTTAGTTATGGCAAATTATAATTATCCTCCATCCCATAGTCCCGTGCCCATATACCCATCATACATATCCATGATCCCATAGGCCCATGCCCATATACCCATCATACATATCCTCCATCCCATAGTCGAGTGCCCATATACCCATCATACATCCTCCATCCCATAGTTCCATGCCCATATACCCATCACACATCCTCCATCCCATAGTCCCATGCCCATATACCCATCATACATATTCGCCATCCCATAGTTGAGTGCCCATATACCCATCACACATCCTTCATCTCATAGTCCCATGCCCATATACCCATCATACATATCCTCCATCCCATAGTCCCATGCCAATATACCCATCATACATATCTGCCATCCCATAGTCCCGTGCCCATATACCGTCATACATATCCTCCATCCCATAGTCCAGTGCCCATATACCCATCACACATCCTCCATCCCATAGTCCCGTGCCCATATACCCATCATACATATCCTCCATCCCATAGTCCCGTGCCCATATACCTGTCATACATATCCTCCATCCCATAGTCCAGTGCCCATATACCCATCACACATCCTCCATCCCATAGTCAACCATTATGACATCATAATGAGCGGCGGGGCTTCCAACCTATGATGACATCAGCATCATCATGGCAGCCATTATGACATCATAATGAAGGGCGGGGCTTGATACACAAAATTGGCAAAATTGTTAGGTGAATTGTAATGCGCGGAGTTAAAATTTCACCTCACAACATAGCCTATGACGCTCTCGGGGTCCAGACATGTGACTGTGCAAAATTTTGTGGCTGTAGCTATGACTTTGCAGATGCCAATACATACATACACTTTTTCCCCATTATGTTGATAGGGGCAAAATTGTTTGGTGAATTGGAACACGCGGGGTTAAAATTTCACCTCACAACATAGCTTAGGACACTCTCGGGGTCCAGACGTGTGACTGTGCCAAATTTTGTGGCTGTAGCTGCGACGGTGCAGATGCCAATCCCGGACATACACACACACATACACACACACATACATACATACACACACTTGAGCTTTATATATTAGATATTGTGATAAAACACTCCGGGATCCCCTTTGCTGGGGTCAAAGGTCATGTGCGTTCAGCATGAAACTCAGGCGCACAGCCGGGGTCCAGGTATAACTGACACGGGGTCAGGTTTATTAAAGGTGAAAGCAATGCATAAAGGAAAAAAAGCATAAAACAAATCCTTGCCTGTTCGGCACTAACTAAACAAGGTACAACCTAACTACCAACTGACGGGCTTCTCCCGTCCAGCCAAACCACAGTTACAGTGGGCACTGCTTTCATTCACATTTGTCTCTCACACAGACAGGCTCTCTGTGTCCCCAGGCTGAGACACTCACACAACCACCTGGCATCCTTTTATATATGCCTCCCATTATTCATTAGTAACCAGGTGATATACTGACCAGACTAGGCCACATAGGAAAGGTATCTGGGCGAGATATACCTGCCCTCATCCACTATTCCCACATGATTCTCACATATCCCCCCCTCTGCTCAGACCACTCCGGTCGAGCAATGACACCCGCCAAACAGTGCACTCGGGACAGGGCATCTGCATTCCCCATCTGTACCCCTGGGCGGTGCTCCACCGTAAAAGTGTAGGCCTGCAGGCCAAGGAACCACCGGGTCACCCGGCTATTCCGTTCCTTGTGCAAGTGCATCCACTTGAGATGGGCATGGTCAGTGATCAGCCTGAACTTTCGGCCCACCAGGTAATATTTGAGGGCCTCTAGAGCCCACTTAATGGCTAGGCACTCTTTTTCTACGACTGCATACTTTTGCTCATGTTTATTCAGCTTCCTGCTGAGATAGAGGACTGGGTGTTCCACTCCGTCCCTTACTTGTGACAGTACGGCCCCGATACCAGTATCCGAGGCATCCGTTTGTACCACAAACTCGCTGCAGAAGTCCGGAGTCACTAGTACGGGTTGAGAGCAAAGTGCCCGTTTTAGGCTATGGAAGGCTTCTTCAGCCGCTAAATTCCATTTAATCGTGACGGAGTCTTTCCCTTTGGTAAGATCCGTCAGGGGGGTAGTGATGGCTGCAAAATTGGGTGTGAACCGGCGATAATATCCGGCAATCCCCAGAAAGGCTTGCACCTGCTTCTTGTTGACAGGTTGCGGCCAGTCCTGAACCGCTTGAATCTTATCGACCTGGGGTTTAACAACACCCCTCCCAATTACATACCCCAAATACCGGGCTTCTTCTAGCTCGATGTTACATTTCTTGGGGTTAGCGGTTGACAGGTCGTCAATCACAGCTTGTACTTTCTGGAGATGAGTCTCCCAGTCCAAGCTGTAAATGACAATGGCATCCAAATAGGCCGAAGCGTACTGCCTATGTGGCCTCAGGACTCGATCCATCAGTCTCTGTAAAGTCGCCGGTGCTCCGTGCAGTCCAAACGGCATATACACATACTGAAATAACCCTTCCGGCGTAGCAAATGCCGTATTTTCTCTGGCAGCCTCCGCCAGAGGGATCTGCCAATACCTCTTTTTTATGTCTAGGGTCGTAATATACCGGGCTTTTCCTAACCGATCTATTAACTCGTCGACCCGGGGCATAGGGTAGGCATCAAATTTTGAGACCGCATTCAGTTTCCTGAAGTCATTGCAGAACCGGATGGTGCCATCCGGTTTAGGAATTAACACAATCGGGCTGGACCAAGCACTGTGCGATTCCTGAATGACACCTAACTCTAACATTGCCTTCACTTCTCGGGAAACGGCTTCACGGCGCGCTTCCGGAATTCTGTAGGGTTTCACGTGAACTGTGACACCAGGTTCCGTTACAATGTCATGTTTCATTAGCATAGTCCGCCTGGGTTTTTCTGAGAAAAACTTTTGGTTGTTAAGTAGAAACTGCCTGACCTCCGTCTTTTTGCCGCTCCGAGAGAGTCTCTGCAACCCGTACCTCCGGTACGGAATGCAAGCAGACGGGACGGGCCAGCTCCGCTGACAAGGCAGACCGATCTTTCCAGGGTTTTATCAGATTTACATGATAAACCTGTTCAAGTTTCCATTTACCTGCTAGGTATACTTTGTAGTTTACTTCACCAACTCTTTCCTTAATCTCAAAGGGGCCCTGCCACTTTGCTAGGAACTTACTGTCCACCGTGGGGACCAGGATCAACACCCTATCTCCGGGTGCAAACGTACGGATCTTGGCGCCCCTATCATAGATTCTTTTTTGGGCTTCTTTAGCCCGCATCATGTGTTCTTTGACAATAGGCATAACAGCCGCAATACGGTCCTGCATTTGGGATACGTGATCTATCACCGTTTTAAACGGAGTGACCTGACCCTCCCAGGATTCTTTGGTGACGTCTAACAGTCCGCGAGGACGTCGGCCGTACAATAACTCGAAAGGCGAGAACCCCGTGGAAGACTGGGGCACTTCCCTGATGGCAAAAAGCAAATACGGAAATAAATAGTCCCAGTTCTTCCCATCCTTGTCTATCGCCTTTCTCAGCATCTGCTTCAGAGTTTTATTGAAACGTTCGACCAACCCGTCTGTTTGCGGGTGATACACGGATGTGCGTAACGGTTCGAGTTGTAACAACCGGCAGAGCTCCTTCATTACCCTGGACATAAAGGGAGTCCCCTGGTTGGTGAGTATCTGTTTTGGTATACCGACCCGACTAAACACATGCACCAGTTCCTTGGCAATCGTCTTGGTGGCCTTGTTGTGCAAAGGGATGGTCTCCGGGTACCGAGTGGCATAATCCAAGAGGACCAGGATATGTTGGTGTCCACGTGCAGACCGTGGAAGGGGCCCAACTAAATCCATCTCAATCCTCTCAAACGGGACCTCAATAATAGGTAGGGGTACCAAAGGGCTACAGAACCGGGGCTTAGGCGCAGAGGCTTGGCAGTCAGGACAAGACTCACAATATACGCGAATATCGTGATGCATGCCTGGCCAAATAAAACAGTGTAATATCCTTTTGGTGGTTTTCTGGACTCCCAGGTGACCTCCCATCACATGTCCATGGGCCAGGTCCAGCATCTGCCGCCGGTAGGGTTTTGGCACGACTAATAGTTGCACCGTGTCTTCCCCCTTTTTCTCTATCTGATATAGTAAATCATTCTCCAGGACCATGTAAGGATATGCCAGCCTAGAGCCAGATTCTGTGGGTACCCCATTTATCACTTTTACATTTGTCCTAGCCTGAGAAAGGGTAGGATCCTTTATTTGCTCGCTTTGGAAGTCATCTTTCTGAACCTCCAAATCCGGCAAACGGGGAGGTGGACGGCTGTCGGCCTCCTCCTCTTCCCTGGTCTCCTCTGTATCACCCGCCATGACTGAAAACGGGAACTGCAGGTCATTTCCAGCAGACTCTTCCCCCGAAGTAGTAATGCATATGACCATGGTGAGGTACGAACAGGTGTCTCCATGCACACACGTTACAGAAAATTTGTCTGATGGTCCAGTCGGGGCTGACACCAGACTGGCCTTCACCAGAGTCACCACACTTCCCAAGTCTAACAATGCCACCACATTTTTGCCATCAACAGTTAAATCACACAAGTGTTTTTCCCACATCCTTTTGACCGGCATTCACACTCACTACCCGTGCAACCATAGACATGCGGTTTTTAGTGTCTGTGACATCGCACTGCATGGGTTCAGTAGTGACCAGACAGTTCGCAGCAATGTGGCCCATCTCTTGGCAGCGGAAACACCTAACGGGCCCCTTGCTTAGACCATAGTTCGTTACTCTCGGCCTCGCATTGCGGGCAGTCCCGGTTTCCTCCCCCACTGTCTTAGGGATTTTTCCTTCTCCCCTACTCCCTGAAACAGTCTTACCAGTTCCACGTGGAGATGATGAAGAACGAGGAGGGGTAGCGTCGCCTCGGAGTCCTTCCGCCACGGAGTAACGTTCAACCAGATCCACCAGTTGATCTGCCGTCGTAGGATTTCCATGGCTTATCCACTTCCTCAGGGCTGGCGGTAGAGCTCTCAGGTACTTGTCCATGACGACTCTCTAGATTATCTCTGGCGCTGTCAGCACCTCGGGTTGTAGTCACTTCTCGTCACGTGGATCAGGTCGAACATCTGTGACCGTGGTGGTTTATCCGGCTGATAAGTCCATTGATGCACTCTCTGTGCACGGACAGCGGTCGTCACTCCCAGCCGGGCCAAGATCTCGGCTTTCAGTTTGTCAATGTCCTGCGCGGCTTCAGGTTCTAAGTCATAATAAGCCTTTTGGGCCTCACCGGAAAGAAACGGGGCAATCAGGCCGGCCCATCGTGCCTTCGGCCATTTTTCTCGCACCGCCGCCCTTTCAAATGTGGTCAGGTATGCCTCGACGTCATCTTCGGTCGTCATTTTCTGCCAGTACCCACTCACGTGAATCACTCTCGACTCAGCTTCCAGGTTAACCTCAGGTAAGCTTGCCAGGTGCTACGCCACCTGCTGGAGAAGCGAACGATCAGTAGCTGTCATGTCCACCAACTCCTTCAGCTGGGCCATTATCACCCGACTAGCTTCTTGCTGGATGGCAGTGGACTGTACCAGCGCTTTCACTACGTCCTCCATGTTCATGCTTCCAACGTGATGCCCGCATTCTCCACCACAATGTGATAAAACACTCCGGGATCGCCTTTGCTGGGGTCAAAGGTCACATGCGTTCAGCATGAAACTCAGGCGCACAGCCGGGGTCCGGGTATAACTGACACGGGGTCAGGTTTATTAAAGGTGAAAGCAATGCATGAAGGAAAAAAAAGCATAAAACCAATCCTTGCCTGTCCAGCACTAACTAAACAAGGTACAGCCTATCTACCAACTGGCGGGCTTCTCCCATCCAGCCAAACCACAGTTACAGTGGACACTGCTTTCATTCACGTGTGTCTCTCACACAGACAGGCTCTCTGTGTCCCCAGGCTGAGGCACTCACACAACCACCTGGCAACCTTTCATATCCGCCTCCCATTATTCATTAGTAACCAGTGACCAGACTAGGCCACATAGGAAAGGTATCTGGGCGAGATATACCTGCCCTCATTCACTATTCCCACATGATTCTCACAATATATATATATATATATATATATATATATATATACACACCTTTTCTACGTGCATACATGTATTCTATCTTTTCTATTTTAACCTTTTCTATATTTACTGTATAGCCAGATATGAATTGCCGGCTTTTCAAAGGACATCGGTGTGTAAAAATCGCACAGCACTCGCATGGTGCAAGTGCTGTGCAATTTTTTATTGTACCCATTGACTTCTATTGTGGGATGCGATACGATGCAATCCGATTTGCGATTACATTTGCAGCATGCTGCGATTTTTTTCCAGCCCGATCTTGATCCGATCCGAGCTGGAAAAAAAAAAAGTGGATGAAGACACCATAGTAGATTAACATTGGTACGAATTCAATCTGATTTTTTATTGGATTGAATTCGTCCGATTTCATTGCAAGTGAGCATGAGCCCTTAGAGATGAATTTTCAATAAACTCATGATTTCCCTACAAACTCTTAGGTATTAATTTTGTAATAATCTGATATAATGAAATATTACTGGACTATGGCATGTCCATGTTTCCCTGGTTGCAGATACAGTGGGTACTGAAAGCATTCACACCTGTCATGATCCAAGGTGGATCTGACAAGTAAATGGACAAAGTGAACTTTTTTCCTTTGGCTTGTTGCCAAAGTGGGTTGATTGCCCCCGGTGGCCATTAGAATTATTACACATGGTGTCGTTCATTCTACAGTAAGTTGCCCCGGTGGTGGTGAGCGGTAGTGCACTTTAGTTTGTTTGGTTTAATGTGCACTTAATTACAAATCAGGTGTGAGGCGCTATAAAAGAGTTCAGGTGTGTTTGTTCACTGTTTGTGATATTGTGAGTTAGTCATTCTCAAGGAAGCCTGGGTGAAAGAAGGAGCTGAATGAGAGTCCTGGGCAGCCCAGCCAGAGGGGTTGAGTCAGCTATGGGGTCTGCATGGAGGGCTGGCATGGCGTGGTGTAGTTGCAGTTTATGGTGTCAGCAGGAGGTGCTTGCATGGCTTGATGGAGTGGCGACGATGGTGAGAGTTGCACTAAGCATGCTGGACTTGGTTGCTGAAAACTGGACTCAAGCATGCTGGACTTTTTGGCAGAAGCTGGACTCATCTTTGGGACTCTGTTTACTGGGCAGCTGCAACTGATGGTGGACTCTGCTCCAAGGCTGCACTATGGTGATGGATCCGGTAATGGTGATGGATCCGGGTGGAGGAGAAGATGCACGCAGGTGGTGGGCTCTGTTGCTAGGAGCGTACGCAACAGAGCAAAGCTAAGTGGTGTTCCCCCTGTACTGTCATTTTCCCTTGTGTGTGTTTAGTGCAGTGGTGGGATTAGTTTCCGCACCGACCAATTCCCTAGTGCCTAGTGAGGGTTTAGGGTCAGGGCGAGTCAGGGTTTTAAGGTTCCTGTGCATCGCCCGGTGTGGAACCGGCATAGGGAACGTTAGGAGTGCAGGGACTCTGGCTCAGGGGAGTGCAGGAGGTGTCCACGTCCCTATTCCCTATCGCAGGGCCCACCATTGTTAATGTTACCCAGGTTCCCCTTTATTATTTAAACTCGCCTTACTGGAGGCGGGGTTTCCAGACTATTGTACAAATACGTGTAATACCTAAATTCGCCAGTTGGAGGCGGTGTATCCAGCTGCATGTCTTATTATTTAAATTCGCCCAACTGGAGGCGGTGTATCCAGGGTCACATGTGTCATATGGGTTCGCCTTGTGGTACTCGCTGTGTCCAGACACACGTGACCGTGACAACACCCCTTTAAAATTTTTAACTCTTTGTTTCATTGTAGCCATTTGGTAAATTTATAAAAGTTCATTTTTTTCTCGTTAATGTACTCTCTGAACCCCATCTTGACTAGAAAAAAAAACAGAAAACTAGAAATTTTTCCAAATTTATTTAAAAAGAAAAACTGACACTCCTGCTCAGACACTCCTTCATTGGAGTCCAGGTGTGTTTAATAAAACTGATAGGACTTGATTTGTAAAGACACACCTGTCTATATAAGACCTCACAGCTCACAGTGCATGTCAGACCAAAAGAGAATCATGAGGTGAAAGGAACTGGCCAAGGAGCTCAGAGACAGAATTGTGGCAAGACACAGATCTGGCCAAGGTTACAAAAGAATTTCTGCAGTACTCAAGCTTTCTAAAAGCACAGTGGCCTCCATAATTCTTAAATGGAAGAAGTTTGGGACCATCAGAAATCTTCCTGGACCTAGCAGTCCAGCCAAACTGAGCAATCGTGGGAGAAGAGCCTTGGTGAGAGAGGTAAAGAAGAACCCCAAGATCACTGTGGCTGAGCTCCACAGATGCAGTAAAGAGATGTGAGAAAGTTCCACAAAGTCAACTATCACTTCAGCCCTCCACCAGTCGGGCCTTTATGGCAAAGTGGCCCGCAGGTAGCCTCTCCTCAGTGCCAGACATATGAAAGCCTGCATAGAGTTTGCTAAAAAAAACACATGAAGGACTCCCAGACTATGAGAAATAAGATTTTTTGGTCTGAAGAGACGAAGATAGAACTTTTTGATGATAATTCTAAGCGGTATGTGTGGTGAAAACCAGGCACTGCTCATCATCTGACCAATAAAATCCCAACAGTGAAACATGGTGGTGGCAGCATCATGCCATGGAGGTGTTTTTCAGCTGCAGGGACAGGACGACTGGTTGCAATTGAAGGAAACATGAATGCGGCCAAGTACAGAGATATCCTGGATGAAAACCTCTTCCAGAGTGCTCTGGACCTCAGACTTGGCCCGAAGGTTCACCTTCCAACAAGACAATGACCCTAAGCACACAGCCAAAATAACAAAGGAGTGGTATCAGAACAACTCGGTGACCATTCAACAGATGGACATCCAACCAGGAGTGTTCACGTTTCCAAAAATTATTGGCAGACACCACCAAAGTGGCATCAATTTCACCACAGTATAAAAAGTATAATAGGGACTGACAGGTCTTTCGCTACACCTAATCCAGCAGATGGACACCCAACATGGAATGTTCACATATAAGAAATAAGGGTCTTACACCACAGAAGTGGCATCAATTTCACCACAGTAGAAATAGTATAATAGGGACTGAAAGGTCTTCCACTACACCCAATGTAGCAGATGGACACCCAACAAGGAGTGTTCACATTTAACACTAGAACTACTGCATGTTTCATAATACCTATAACTACCATTAGGGGTCCTTTTGACTCTGGAGTAAAAATAACTTTTTTGTTGCCAACAAATTAAAGAACATTTATTTTAACTTAGTAGGAACAGTGTTAAGATCAAGTACAGCACGCATTTTCCTTTTACATGGTCATAACACAAACAGTACTTTCTTCCACTTTCCCAGTGCATTTTCCACAAACTGGTTTGTTACAGCTTGCGCAAGTTTTAGTTGTTTTGTTTTCGTTGTATCTTCCAACTCCTCATTTTACGCTTGCGGATTTCTTGTCCTTTTGTTTGTGGCTCAGACATTGCAGATGATGGGCCACTTCTTCTGACTCATTTTCAGATAAATTCTGAAGACATTTCAAAATTTCATCACTTGTCAGACCCCTCTGCTTACTCATGCTTCAAATATACGTCGCAAAAAGGGACTTGTAAGATCGCAGAAGTAATAAAACAACACTGTACAAACATGCAGAGTTGTAGCTTCAACTGTAATGTTTGCTACTGAAGTGCATACAGGAATCGCTACAAGAGACATGGATCAAACATGTTCAGACAAGTTTAGACAAAACAAAATGCTGAATCATCCCTGATATGCAAAGATACAATTACACTCTACAACTAGGGATTTTCTGTATTCTGTAATATTAGGTGACTTGCCTACTGCTACTTTTATGTATGGGGTCAAATTGACCCCTTCAGTACTTATAGGTATGAATTGTAAAATCCGGGCCCCTGAAAAAGTTACAATTCATTTTTGTGTCCTAAAATATACACTACCATGAATAAATAAAAGTCACAAAAAGTCAGAACTCATTTGTTAAAATTTTAGAAATTATAGGAAAAAGAAATAGCAAAAGGGTCAAAATGACCCCTCCGTTAGTTCTAGTGTTTTAAAGAAATGAGGGCCTGACCCCCACAAGTTGCATCACTTTCACCACAGTAGAAATAGTATAATAGGGACTGATAAGTCTTTCACTACACCTAATCCAGTAGATGGACACCCAACCAGGAGTGTTCACTTTTCCCAAAATAATTGGCAGACACCACCAAAGTGGCATCAATTGCACCACAGTAGAAATAGTTTAATAGGGACCTACAGTTCTTCAACTACACACAATCCAGCAGATGGACACCCAACTAGAAGTGATAACATTTTAAAAAAATGAGGGGCTGACACCACCGAAGTGGAATAACTGTCACAAGAATATAAATTGTATAAATGGGACCGACACGTCTTCCACTACAGCTAACCCAGAAGATGTAGACCAAAAATGTGTGTTCGCATTTCCAAATTTGTGTTAACATCAGCAGTAGCAGCAGCAGCCACAGAAGCGACACTAAAGATAAAAGAGAGTGTGCAGTTACGTCACTTTAATGCATCACATTAAAAAATGCAATATCACCTAGTCTGTACAGTCTCCGATTTTGGTGCAAAAGTCCTTGGAGATCCATGACTTGTTCATCATAATGAAAGTTAGGTGGTCTACTTTTTCAGGGAACTACCGGACGTGCTTATCCATCAGGACACCACCAGTAGCCCTGAAGACACATTCTGAGAGAATGTTGGCTGCCGGGCACGATAAAACCTCCAAGGCATGTGAGGCAAGCTCAGGCCACTCCTCTAATTTGGAAGACCATAATGTGAAAGGCTCCAAACCTTCCTTGATGGTATTGATATTTAGTTCTAGATATTCCTACACCATCCTCTCCATTCGTTCACCACGAGTAAGACTTGGACTCTGTTGTGCTGGTGCACGAGTTGGTCTAAAAAAAGTGTCAAAGGACTCACAGAAATTGATTCTTCCACTTCCACCACTGTAGCTGCTGCCGCTAGTGTTATGGCATTGACAAATTGACAGGCCAGAGGTTGGAAGTCTACAGCTGCAAAGCAAACTGTGTGCTTTACTGCTGTCTTGGGGAAAGGTGGGAATCATCTGACAAAATTTGGTTTTCTAACGTTGATCTAAGTGGCAACCCAGTATTCCTAACCATAACTATAAGGGGATCATATTAAAGATAGTGCAGCAAGGAGGCACTCATATGTCAGGGTCCAAGCCCATGCTATGCTGGTGGCTGTGTAACAATAACAGGCCCGTCACACTAAGCGATATCGCTAGCAATATCGCTATAATGTCACTGGTTTTGTGACGTAGCAGCGATATTGCTAGCGATATCGCTATGTGTGATACTTACCTCCGACCGGCTCCCCCGCTGGTTATCGCTGATCGTGCGAGAACGGCCTGGGCTGTTTCTCGTCGTCAGCTTCCTGCTGGGCTTCCTGCTGTGGCGACGAGCGATGCGTGGACGCGCGCGGGAGGACGTCTTCATCGCCTCGCCTGACAGGTAAGTAGCGACCGCCGACCGCTGCTATGTCACTGGTGAGATCTGCCTGTTTGGCAGCTCACTAGCGACCACTTAGCGATGAACCAGAGATCCTGACCGGGCCATATCGTTGTCGGCATCGCTGGTACATCGCTAAGTGTGACAGTACCTTAAGGCTCGTTTCCTCCTTCCCCTCCTGCCAACTATGAACAACAGAGAGGGGAGGATTATCCTCTGCATCCAACAGTTGCTCGCCCTTCACCTCTTCCTCCTCCATTTGGTCCTCGGATCTTGCACCTTCGATAACAGTTTGTCTGTTATCACCAGCCCCCCTGGGTTGCAGTAATCTACCCTCCCTTAGCAAACACCTATGTGTTGACAATATTGAATTTAGAATCAATGTTATCTCTTTCGCAGCCTCTTCTGCTTCCTCCTCTTCTTCTGGGACCACCATCTCCTAATATTAAAAACCTTATCATGTGTCAAAGTTGACGTCCGTGTGTGAATAAGGGCAGACAAAAGGACCGGGTCCCAAACTGGACACCAGTCAATGGAAGCCTTAAAATACATATCCCAGCTCAGGAGTGGGAGGCCACACATGGACGTTAACTTTGACACAATAATATTAGACAGTGTAGGGACCGCCCCGATCAGTCACCTTATCGAGGGTGGGACGGCTTTTATTCCATATTTGATCAAATACAGTGTTACAAAGAACGCTGAATTATCTAAATGCACTTTTGCTTTTTATTTATTTAATTACAGTGGGTGTTTTCTCATTTTGTCTTTTGTAGGTTTTGAATGCTTTTTGGCCAATGTGCTGCATGTGTACCAACTCAAACTAAGCTCAATTTTTGTGTTTTTTTCAAACTATTTTTAAAGTCAGGTCCCTTACTGTATGATGCTAATAACAGAAAAATTTGATTGTGGCCTATGGATCAGGCTTCTATAACTCACTAGATGCTACAAACTATTTTTAAAGTTAGGTCCTCTACTGTATGAGGTTAATAATAGAAGAATTTTTTTGGACTAAAGATCAGGCCTCTATAACATACTAGATGCTACAAACTATTTTTAAAGTCAGGTCCCTTACTGTATTATCTTAATAACAGTAGAATTTTTGTGGCCTCTGGATCAGGCCTCTTCAGCTTAATTTCAACCCAAACAAATGACAAAGTGTGATATGGCGGGTTTTCTAACTTTTTGCAACTGAAAAATTATTATTTTGATTTAATGTGCCTTAGGTCTGCAGACAGGTTCATATCACCACCATAAAATGACAATGTGGGATACAGCAGGCTGTTTCACATTTAGCAACAGAAAAAATCATAACTTTTTTTTAATGTACCTTAGGTCTGCAGACAGTTTTGTATCACCACAGCACTAAATGACAAAGTGGGATACAGCAGGCTGTTTAATATTTTTTCACTAGCTACATGTGAATTAGAATGTTATACTTGTGCATGGATCACAATAGAAGCAGTAGATAACACGTGCCGTGCTGGCTTTCTTTGTGGACCTCAGCATGGCCAGAAAAGAAAAAAAGTGCTGGAAAGTAAATTTAACAGCCACACTGGACACTAGCCACCTACAGTATCTGACTGATATACAACCACCTATCTAACTAGCTACAAGGTGGGATACAGCAGGCTTTTTCACATTTAGCTACTGAAAAAATATTATTTAGAATGCTGTACTCTTACATGGAGCACAATAGAAGCAGTGCACAACACACTTGTAGGACATGTGCCCTGCTGGCTTTGTCTGTGGACCTCAGCAATGGCCCCCCCAAAACATTCCGGAAAGTAAATTTTACAGCCACCTGGACACTATCTAGCTACACTATCTGACTGTTATGCAACCGCCTAACTAGCTAGCTGAAATCTTGCTGGTAACAATGGCAGCATCAGGAGCAGCCTCTCTGCGCTGTTACAGTATCAAAATGGCGCTAAAACAAGATGTCTGCTATTTCTATGGAGGGGAACACGTGATTTAAGCAGGCAATGACACAAGCCGTTGTGTCAGGACATTGTGAGTGTTTCCTGCGCCCTGATTGGCTAGCCACAATGTGCACACATAAAGTTAGGAAAAATAAATGACTGCTGTGCTTGCAAGAATGCCGCGCCTCTGACCTGTGCAAACCCCCGCCCCTCAACAAACACGTGCCAAACGCTCAGAATACACCACCATTATCATTGCTAAAGTTCTGAAAATTTTTTTGTGGCAACATAAATAGTTTCCCGCATTTTTACCGAATGTTACCGATTTTATAAAATTTTGCTCATGTTTTCGATCACGAATCCAGATAAGTCATAGTTGATAGCATTCGTGAACCAACACTTTGTCAAGCATTTTGAAAAATGTGCTTCCAGCTGCAATATAACAATTAGGCATCCATACAGCACCCAGAAAGTATGGAGCACAGATTAGATTTTTGAAAAACAGAACAAAATAAATATTCAGGGGAGCAACAAGAATAAAACAAGCAAAATGAGGCCAATTTTGACTTGGTGACAGGTCTTTGAGGCAATATGCATTCTCTATGTGGCGCCCCTGAGGGTTCAGTCGCCACAGAGGTACTGCACCTCCTCCTGAGGTGTGGTGCCCCACCATTCAGGTAAGGTGGAGACACCTGACCACACTCCAACACGTGCATCCCACACAACATAGTAGTGTAGCAAAGCACCTTTGGTGGCTCCCTGCTTGGAACACGAAGAGTGCTGGGAGGTGGGTGGAGTTTAGTTGCACTAAAAGAGCGGGAAGAGGATAGGATTTAGTTAGTTAGTCACAGGAGTCTGACAAGGTCAGTCTGTGAAAGGAGATCCCCGGAGTGGGATGGATGAAGGAAGTGCTGCAGCCGACCTCAGTGATCTGGGTCCACTGGCACAAGAAAGGAACATAAATAGAAAGCCTGACTCTCCATAAGAAGGAAAGGATTAGTACGGAACATGAGGAGAAGAAGAGAACTAAGGATTAGGGTTAGAGGAGAACCCTTCCCAAGTTCTAAGCTCAAGGCCGGGGTCCGGTCCCCGGGGTTGTATGGATACTAATGGTCCTGCAGCAGACACCGGAGGAATAGAAGTTGTCACCACTTTATTCCCACACAAGACTTGGGGGCACAACAGCAACGTGTGTGAGCCGGGACTAGGTGGAAGGAGTCCCGAGGCAGGCTACAGCTGTCTGCCGTACAAGTAGAGTTCATAGGAACATCTGACAGGAGGAACTCCAGTGTAACTCAGTACTGTGAGTACTTCACCCAAAGTCGCTAAGAGGGAGACATTCAGAAAAGGCACATATGTTGGCGGAGTGTTGGAAAGGAGTACTTCATCTTGCCTGGAAGTTGGCTGAGCTCCTGACCCGGAGGACACGGCATGGATGCGGGCACCTGTACCACAACAGACTGTTAGTAAAGCTTTGGAACTACATGCCCTGGTGTCCTCCACTTATTCCTGCGCCAGCCTGCCCGACACCGCTACATCTCTCCTGCGCCCGACACCATACCATCTAAGTGTCACTTCACCTACACTGCCCTGGGACTACAGCCCTGCCTGTGGAGGGCTATAACATCCTTGCTGCACTACACCATCTGTCCCAGAGGATCTGTCTGCAGCATCGGCTTAACATTTGCCGAACACCACAGGTGGCGTCACGAATCACTTATAAACTTTCACCACCATAACTGAAACAACCCCTTTTGCAATGGGGCCACGGACCGGGTCCCTGCTGCCGTGACAACTCCCGTTGAGAAGATCAACCGGCCCGGTACCGAGTACCCCACGGCCCTGGCGAGTGAGGGCGCTCCATCTACAATATTTAAACTACCTTGGACGAAAAATAGACAGTTTACTAGGAAACAAAAGGCAAGAACTGAGTAATACAGCAGAAAGATATGAGTGAGTGTGCTTCAAAAGTAATGACACAAAAAGTTGTGCAAGTCCAAGTGATGATTCAGTATCCTGAATTCCTTCCATAAGGAATCACAATTAAAATGCAGATTCAGTCTGGACTGAATTTTGATTCAAAATGAAAAACATTAAATAGAATTCCTGCTCTCTTTACATAATGACAGAAACGTATTGTAGCTGCTTTAAATGACCCATTTCATATATTAGGTAAAAAATATAGGCAGTTCTTCAGGAGTGACCACTATCTGTCAGCAGCTCTCCTAAATCAGTGTCTGTTTATGGCCATTTATTGATGCTACTTCCTACAGTGCACATTTACTGGTGGGATGAAGCACTGGCCCCGCGCCATAATTGTCCAGTGTGGGCTCAAGAGCGGTTTCCGCTTCATCCATAACAGGTGTTAGATGTAACATACAGCTGCAATGACTTTGAATGACGATAACTACAATCCTGGCTGTTTATCTGCTTAGAATCTACATTCAATACTGATCAAGAGAACCTGCATGATTTTCCAATAAACCATCAATGCCCACGATACCAAAACGACACTATGGAAGTGGGAAGCGTAATAAAGACCCCTAGGTCAGCCATTTACAAGAGCCTATTAGTCCCGGCCTAAAACTGGACATGATAGGCTGCTTGTCAATTTTACACAGCATAATTAACTACAATACAGTGTACTATTGCAGCGATCAAGCATCAAATCCATATTGCTATTGTCTGTAAATTCTTTGTTAGTCATCATTCAGACCTCCAATTTTTTAAGTTAAGTTTGATTTTCTTTTTCACGGATATAACTAATACTTAAGTATAGACTATTATGCTGTTCAAATGCTCATTTATTTTTGTGGACTGAGTTGCAGAGATATGCCTGATATTGGTCTTAGTGCTGTAACAAAATCGTCAATGCAAGTATGTGTAAAAAATCATACCCCAATAATAAGAGATTAGTGACATGAAACTGGAGGTGCTGCTTTGTCGTTGCATATGGCAGAAGATAATCCTCTGTCATATGGATAAACCGAGCAGCATTTGCAGTTTGCCATCACATCACACATTTCATAAGATACATTCCCCAGTGCCACCAAATACCATGATGCAGCATAAACTAATAATAATAATAAATTTTATTTCTATAGCGCTGACATATTCCGCAGCACTTTACATTTCAGAGGGGACTTGTACAGACAATAGACATTACAGCATAACAATAATCACATAGATTATAACAAATACCAAGAGGAATGAGGGCCCTTATCGCAAGCTTACAGTCTATGAGGAAAGAGGTAGACACGAAGGGTGGTTGGTAACAGTTGCCCTGATTGTATGGACCAGCCATAGTGTTAAGTGTATAACAGTATGGATGCAGAGGGCTAATGGATGCATAAAGCATGTTGGAACATGATGCGGGGAACCTGGTTATGGTAAAAAAACTTTTGGCTGTGCCATATAGGGAGAGATTAGGTTAACGTGTTGAGGTGGTAGGCCAGTCTGAATAAATGAGTTTTCAGGGCACGCTTAAAATTGTGGGGATTGGGGACTAATCGTATTGACCTGGGAAGTGCATTCCAAAGAATTGGCGCAAACGAACCGATCAAGTGGCACTAATACCACAGTGCAGCATCATTATACCCCTTGCACATAGGAAGATGAATAAGCCTCTGAGGCTATCAAATTGACAGCTTGATTCACCCCATTTTCACACTTTGAGAAACATTGTTTTAGTATGTTATATAGAAATATACACACAAATATGTATAAAATATACATGATGGCACTACCTATTCCCAATATGGATGCCATAAAGGTGTGAGGTAAGAATACATTTTTAAGAGTATGTGAACATGTCTTTTCAGGTAGATTTTGCCCAAAACCTGCCTGGCAAGGCACTAAAATAATCCTAAAAGAATGAGCATATGCACAGCAATGTAGAAACAACTTGTTATACATATGTTCTAGCTTTTGCCACTTCTTTAAGCCACTTCAGACTTCGAAAGTCATGGAGGGGCTTAGACAGGGCCGGACTGCGACTAAAATTCAGCCCTGGCATTTGAAGTTACACAGGCCCACTAGTCACATGGTGACTATATAATATCTTTGTACACTTGTAGGTTACAAGAAGTGAGAGGAGATTAACACGACTGTATAACATGTAGTCAGAGCTGTGCCCAGTATTTCAGCTAAGTCCTATTTATTGCTTTTAGGTACAGTACTCCTCCCACAGCTCTGTCCCCTTTTGTACGCACGGTGACAGAATTCCTGGCAGAACTGCTATCCATTGGGCAACCAGACCCCCTGGTCATAACTGCCCCTATCATATCTCCCAACTTTTGAAGAAGGGAAAGAGGGACAAAGACTGCGGCGCGCGCAGCTGCAAATTTTAGGCCACGCCCTCCCACACTCATTTCACAACTAGTCACACCCAGGTCCACGCCTAATCACACCCATTTAGCACTGCTGATCACACTGAGTGGTACTGAGGGCACAGTGGCTGGCATTATGGGCACACTGACTGGCACTAAGGAAGAGAGAAAACAGAGAGAGAGAGAAAAAAGAAAAAAGAGAGAAAGAAAGGAGAGCGAGAGAGAAAGAAAGAACAGAGAGAGAAATAAGAAAGAACAGAGAGAGACAGAGAAAGAACAGAAAGAGAAAGAAAGAAGTAAAGAAAAGAAAGAATAGCGAGAAAGAAAGAGGAAAGAAGGGGAAAGAACAGAGAGAGAGAGAAAGAAAGAAAAAAGAAAGATTAGAGAGAGAAAGAAAGAACAGAGAGAGAGAAAGAAAATGAGGGAAAGACAGAACAGAGAATGAGAAAGAAAGAACAGAGAAAGAAAGAAAAAGACAGACAGAAATAAAGAAAGATTCTATAAAGATACTATAGCAGCCCGGCTCCCATTGTAGTGCCCACCTGAGCCTCCCGATACAGGACATATCATGATCCGCTCACATGGCCGGCATCCCCGATTCCAAGGCGATCCTGCTGTCTGGGGTGTCGGAGGAGGACACGGTGATGGATCTGAAGCATTCCTGGTTCCGTCACAATCTCCTCAAGAAATTATCTAATTTCCGGTCAGCTTCCAGCACATCACTTCAGGTGGAACGTCATGTGTGTGTTTTAAAATGCTCCATGGGGCTCCGCCATGTACTCCTGTGTCCGTGGGAAAAGCCCGCTTTTTATGCTTCGTACACACTTGGCTCCACTCCGTACATCTCGTACACACACAGCTCCGCTCCGTATACACCATACACACATGGCTCTGCTCCGTACATCCCGTACACATATGGCTCCACCTCATACACACGCTGCTCCACTCCGTAGTACACACATGGCTCCGCTCCGTACACCTCATACACACACAGCTCCTCTCCATACACCTCGTACACACACGGCTCCGCTCCGTACACCTCGTACACACACGGTTCCGCTCCGTACACCTCTTACACACACGGCTCCGCTCCGTACACCTCGTACACACACGGCTCCTCTCCGTACACCTAGTACACACACGGCTCCACTCCGTACACCTCATACACAAACAGCTCTGCTACATCTACCCTGTAAACCCCTCCTGACCCCACACATACGGTACTTACCTCATCCAGCACCATGACAACAGCACAGCAGAGTCTTGCAGACATCAAGAGGCAAGGCTGAGCACACAGGACCTGTCATGAGGTCACAGGAGGGACGGAGTCAGGGGTCACATGATCAGGGGTCTGGACAAAGGCTCCTGATTATGTGACCCCTGACTCGTCCCCTCCTGTGACCTCATCACAGGTCCTGTGAACAGAGAAGAGAGCAGGCAAGCGATGCTGTGAGTGGCTGCGGGGAGGAGGTCTCATGCTACGGCGAGGATGGGGTGCGTGGGGGGGGCGTGGCGGCTTATCTTCCGGCAGTGCGGGAGGGTTGGAAACAATAACCGCCGTGCCCACAGAGGGATGACGGCAGGAGCAACAGCCAGGCTAGTGGCCGCATCAGCTGGCAAGCGGCCAGATGATCGGGTGCTACCGCCCGCGGCCCATATGACAGCGGCCCAGTGGGAAAATGCCCAGTTGGTTATATTACCAATCCGGGCCTGGGCTTAGAAGTGCAAGACTAGTCAATTCTTTTGGCAGCTTCTGCTTGAAAGCTGCCACTATATTGAAAGAGATGTCAGAAAAGATTATTCAGGTAAAAGACCACCAGCATTTTCCTGAAGTAAATAGCAAAAATGATGCAAGTTCACGGATATCTAAGGCCACGTGAACACGTTGAGTATTTTGTCAGTATTTTACATCAGTATTAGTGTTGAGCATTCCGATACTGCAAATATCGGGTATCAGCCGATATTCGCGGTATCGGAATTCCGATACCGAGTTCTGATACTTTTTGCATATCGAATACCGGAATTGGAAGTACCCATAATGCTATGAGCCAGTTTGATTTGATTCAGCCAATGAGGAATCCTAAGAAGTGTGGGCACATCCTGTTAGGCATGTAGGCATGTTAACTAATGGCATGGCTGTGATTGGCTGCGAGCAGACCACCCAGCTGCTCCTCCCCCAGACACACGCTGAACAGTGATCTATGGAAAGTGAAATTAGTGAGGGAGGAGGAAACGACAAGTTCTCATTTCAATGCCAGAACACACTCCCCCTGGACGTTTATCTTAGAAGCAAGAGATGATATCTTGGAAACCGTGCAGACTAGCCACAGAAGGTAAATTACTTATTGTCAGCATTCTGCAGCCTAGATATGCACTGAGATTATGTGAAAAGCCCGGACAACCTGTTCTGTTATGTATTTCCGCCAAGTTGGATCGCCCGCCAGGGCTAGTGGGGTACTCGGTACCGGGCCCTTTGGTTTCAATGGGAGATGTCACGGTAGCTGTGACCCGGTCCATGGCCCTCGGCGTCCATTGTAAAAGGGAAATGTTGAACGTGTGGGTGATGATTAAAGTTTGTGAGTGAATGATTCGTGACGCCACCTGTGGTGTTCGGCAATGAAGATGTTAAGCCGACGCTGCAGACAGATCCTCTGGGACAGATGGTTTGGTGCTGCTTTGATGTTGTGGCCCTCCACAGGTAGGGCTGTAGTCCCAGGGCAGTGTAGATGGAGAGGTAGTGAAGAGACGTAGATGGTACAGTGCCAGGCACAGAGATGTAGCAGTGCTGAGTCTGTTGGCGCAGGAATAACTGGAGGACACCAGGGCATGTAGTTCCAAAGCTTTACTCACAGTCTGTTGTGCATACAGGTGCCCGCATCCGTGCCGTGTCCTCTGGGTCAGGGGCTCAATCAGCCTCCAAGCTAGATGAAGCACTCCGTTCCAACACTCCGCCAACATGTGCCTTTTCTGGACGTCTCCCTCTATTGCAACACAACCCCTTTAACATAGTCAATGTATTTGTAACTCCGAACGTCTTAAAAAAATAAATAAATAAATAATTCCTGCTATTCCATTTGATTGGGCTAAACCTCTATGCCTTTAATGTCTCCTCCACCTCCCCCAATACATTCTTCATTATTCTTAGTTGTTTTCCTTCATGTAGAATTAACCTACAAAGAAAGAAAGGGTTTATTTTAATTCCGATATTTCTGTCCCATTGACTTGCATTGGTTTCCGGTATCGGAATTGGCGATATCCGATACTTTTTGGGTATCGGTCCGATCCAATCCGATCCGATATTTCCCGATATCGGAAAGTATCGCTCAACACTAATCAGTATTTGTAGCCAAAACCAGGAGTGGGTGATAAATACAGAAGTGGTGATGTGTTTCTATTATACTTTTCCTCTGATTGTTCCACTCCTGGTTTTGGCTTACAGATACTGATAGAAAATACTGTCCAAATACTGAATGGCAGGCACGGTACTAAATAAGGAACGTGCCTCTGACTGGGAGCCCATATGGCTAAAATTAGGGTAAAATGCTGATCAGTGCCCAATTCCCCCCTTCCACCACTCCCCAGGTGAAGCACTAATTGGGAAGCCCAACTGACCAATGAGATCAAAGAGGAAGGGGCATCGAGCCACACATACATGGGTTAAATTCAGGTGCCTGGGGTCAGTGACTTTCTCTTTCCCCCAGCTGACCCCTGGAAGCTTTTGTCCTGAGGAGCTCGAAACCCCCTGCAGCTATGTATGATACTCTGGTGAAGGCCCTGAGATGGAGAGCAGCATAGGAAGGTGAGCATTGGCTTCAAGCTCTTATTACTGGCCTCGGCGCTCACCCTCCTGTGCCCTCTCCTGATGCCCTGTCCATGCCTTTGGTCGTGCCTCAGACGTCGCTTTCCTCCCCTAGGGCACCAGCCACTCCTGCCCTCCCTGACCTCTCCCGCCGCTGTGCTGCCCAGTACCTGATGGCCTCCCCTCCGATTGGGTCCCTCGCGGCTCTGCGCCCCAGCACCACCTCCCCCGTGGTGGTCCCATCTGCTGGCCCACCTCCATCTTTCCCCTTCCTTGAAGGCCTGTGCTCGTCGTCCGGGACACCCGCCGACCCCCCTTCCTCGGCTGGCACTCCTGCTGCTATTCTGCCAGTCCAGGAAGGCAGGCAGTCCACTTGGTGCTCCCGCCCTCCAGAACGACTCCGGGACAGCGACGAGGCATTGGTAACAGGATGCCATGTGGGACGTGCCGCTGCCCCTTTTGCGGCTCCGCCCCCTCGCACTTCCTGGGTGCAGGCCTGGATGCGCCAGGCCCGGGACCCTGCTGTCATCATGAATTCTCCCTTGAGTCACTGCCGGACTCCTCCCAAATTCCTGCATCCCATCTGATTTCCTCAAAGTCACTTCCGGTTCATCACATGACCGACCAACACCATCCCTCCTGCAGGCACAGCCGTACAGCCTGCACAGGGGGCGGGGAGACAGGGCAGAGGTCCCTCAATGCGGCTGCAGAGCGTGCTGATCGGTCCAACCCGACCGATGAGCGCGCCTTCCAGCTACAACAAGCCTGCAGCAGTGCACAAACTGCAATTGCACCAATCACCATTGATGCACTCTCAACACCCACAATAACTTCCCAAGTAGCAGCTAATAAAAGATATACACTTCCCCCTGTCCTCCAATATACAACTCATAATATTGCAGCCCAATATGGTAATGTAATACCACCTCTCATATTAAACAGCACAACGTTAACCAGCGTTATGGCCCAGTGGGTACTCAATGAACCCATTATTACAAATAAAAACATCACCAACACACCCCATATCCACACCAGATGCAGGCATAGACACCGCAGGTCCTCCCCATCCTCTGCAGATGATTCCTGCCATAATTCCCGCTGTCCCTCTAACAGACGCTCCTCCCATTACCACCGCAGACACAGCTCACATAGGAGCCACTGCAGATCTCGGTCCTCTAGATGGTGTTCCCCATCCACATCGGAATGGACTGACGTATCTGAGAGCCCTGAAAGGCAGGCTGAGTCACATGACAGATGCTAGCTGTCACGTGTTCCATCATTGGCCGCCAGCCGGGAGACCCATCCCCATCTCCCAGGGCCTCCAGCCAATTCAAACACAACCATCGACCGAGAGGGAGCCGGAGTTCATCCATCACCTGAAGTCACTCCTTCTGCGTCAGACAGCGGTGAGTGTTTCCAAGCCAACGAATACCTCGGCATACAGAATGTAATGCGTACACAGGGGAGAATGAGCTAGCCAAAATAACAGTCAAATATAAAGGGTCTCAGAACAAGAAATCATATGAAAAAACCCTAACAACGATACTTTATTATTAAAAGACCAAAGGTCACACCACAGAGTGAACAGAACAAAAAACAACAAAAAAACGTGTCCAATCAGTACCCAAATAAAAACATGTAATGGGGGTTACCTAGGAGTCCCTATTATCGTCTAAGGCTCAATCCTTCCTTGCTGCGGAGGTTGGCACCCTAGGGGGAGCGTTGTGGCGCCCCCGCTCAACGATGGCTGTCCCTGTGGACCCTGATGTACCCTACAGCCCCTGGGGATCCCTTCCCCGATGCTAAGGGGGCCCCTATCAATAGACAGAGATCAACTGTGTTAAAGAGGACCCTAATCCCCAAATACAATTAAAAATCAAAAGGAACACATTTGTGTACTGGCATTAAGGTGATGGCATATCAGTGACACGAGTCAAGTAGATATAACAGATACAATAGATAAAGTCCACAGCATATAGATTATCATTAACCTGAGGTTAGATCAAAATGGCACAAAGATGCAACCTCCACAGATGATAAATCACTCAGTAGCCAAGAATTAGATGTAAAGTGACCAATGCATGCCACCTGACTGGAGAAACAGTGCCAATAAATAAATAATTCAAACCCTCAGTGATCAAATGCTGCAGATACTCATCGTGTCAAACGCCTTCTGCCATATACATGAAGCGCCTCGACGCGTTTCGCCCCATCTGGGCTCATCAGGAGGGCCGGTCTCAGTAAAAATAGTGTCCTGATGTGGTATAGTCGATGTGCTGGCCTGATATCCCTTATTTTATAGTTACCGCCACAGCGTTCGCCAGCTCCGGACGCTATGAAGGGACACACCCCCTTAACACCACTGCGCATGTCACGACTCAAGGAGACTCACCCATTGGTTGTAAAGTGTCTCATTCACTTCCTCACATCAAGTACGCCTATCATGATTTCGGTAACGCCCCTTTCACGGATGTAAACAAAATCCTCGTATTATATTACGTTTACTGAGAGACGTGCAAGACACCGGGGGGTGGGCATGTGTCAACAGGAGAATGCCCTGACATTAAACATAACCCAGTCTCCAACACGCATATCGCCCATCAATACACCTCAGCACGAGACCTGCATGTATACAGCCCGGAACTGACTGCACTATCTCCGGATACGTCAAAAGTGAAACTCATCGTGCAGAGACACAGTCCCTCAAAAGGGCACCCAGTACATCTATAGCCCACAAGGGTCTGAAGGCACCATCATGAATCATTTTTTCTGCGCATGTCCCCCATCGGCCGTTCAAAGCCCGCATGCGCAGTGGGTACATAGCGCTAAATGGAAGGCAGCACAAATCGACCCGAACATAGGCACAATGAGGACAGAAGAAACCAATCCTCCAATACAGGAGAGTAGAGGCAATATTTAACGCTGGCACCATAACCGACAGCCCATGTTCATATCTTTGATTAAATTGCGACATGAAACGCGATCAATGTTGATCTATGTTGGAAATTATCATATTAGTAGATGTATTCCATCCTCAATTCGTATATTTATAAATATATATTTGGCCAGTATGTATAATTAGACACAATAATTGTTCATGGCAAAGCAGAGGCAATACACACTAATATCCTCATAGGAAAGCATGCATTTTAATGCCCATGTTCATCTCTTATGAATGGTGCCAAATACCGCACCCTGTTAATAACGTCTATTACGCCAATACATACATCTGTGATTGGCCAGTAATATGCCTCAAAATACCTTAATAATCTGGGTAGTCTCAAAAGCGGGGTGTCAATTCCCCAGTAGTGTAAGAGGGAATTTTTGGTCATCAAAATAATTTGTCATGGTAAATCCATGTAGGTCTCAAAACTAGACCTAAACAAGAATATGGAAGACAGTCCAGTCTTACAGTTGGTCCTCATTAAAATTATATCTGTGTTGATTCAAAATTTGATATATATCAAACCCATGAAGAAGGATGAAGGATCACAGAAAAAAAGAAAGAAGAATCACAGAAAAAATTCACAAAAAACAGGCAAAAGATAATTGTTCATTTAATCCCCTTGGTTCACGACTCTCCATCCTAAATATCCATTCACACTCTCTTTTTAGGATGGTTTTATCTGTGTTGCCTCCTCTAGGGTTAATGTTCACTACCTCAATAATCATGAACCTGACCTCCGCAAGGGAATTATTGTGGACTAATAGCATGTGCTTAGCCAAGGGGGTGTCTCTCCCATTCCTGATATCTCCCATGTGCTCACCTACTCTGCGTCTGAATTCCCTCTTGGTTTTCCCTATATAATCCTTAGGGCAGGAGCAAGTGGCTAGATAGATCACTCCAGTGGTCTTACAGTTTGAGAAATTACGTTGATAGAAGGTTTTTCCCGTGGCCGCACTACAAAAGGATTTGTTGGGTTTCATCCACCTACATAGGCTACAGTCCCCACACTTAAAGAAACCAATAGGTTTCCTCTCAAGCCAAGTACCCTTCGGTTCAGGCCTCTTATATTGACTATGTATTAACATGTCTCTAATGGACTTCCCTTTCCTGAATGTGATATTAGGGCGTTCGCCTATCAGACTTCCAATGTCTGGATCTAATTTAAGAATATCCCAGTGTCTTGTAATAATTCTCCTGACTTCTTGATGTTTATCATCAAAAGTACCAATAATTCTGACTATTTCAGATGTATCCCTTTCCGTACGTTTCTGTAGGAGTTTCTGCCTATCCGCTCTTTCAGCAAAATTTAATGCTGCATCCAAGACATGTGTCGGATATCCCTTTTCCCTGAATCTATTAAACATGTCACCAGCCTGACCATAAAAAATATCTTTTCTCGAACAATTTCTCCTCAGTCTCAGGAACTGGCTTTTAGGGATTCCTCTCTTTAGAGGGACAGGATGATGACTCTGCCAATGAAGCAAACTATTGGTACTAGTGGGTTTACGATGGATACTTGTTGAGATATTCCCAAAAGATTCTCTCCTGATTTTAATATCCAGGAAGGCCAGTTCTTGCTTCTCAATTTCAAAGGTGAATCTGAGATTAATATCATTATGGTTAAGCTCGTTGACAAACATCTCAAATTGTTGTTTCGATCCCGACCATACAACAAAAACATCATCTATATAGCGATACCACATAGAGATGTATTGCTGCCACCATTTTGTGTCACCTCCGAACACAATAGTCTCCTCCCACCAGCCCAGGAACAAATTTGCATACGACGGGGCACAGGAACTCCCCATCGCAGTGCCCCTGAGCTGGTGGAAAAACCTACCGTCGAAGGTGAAAACATTACGTGTGAGAGTGAAATGGAGAAGAGATGATAAAAAGCTATTGTGCTTTCTGCAGGCAATTGACCTTTGTTGTAGATAGTATTCGACACTGCTAATCCCTTCCTGGTGTGGGATACTACTGTATAATGCTTCTACATCAATAGAACCCAGCCAGGTACCTTCCTCAAGATGGATACCTTCAAGTTTTAATAATAGGTCTGATGTATCCCTCAAATATGAGGGAAGTGAGGTCACAAATGGACGCAGAATTTGATCTACATATATCCCACAGTTTTGTATCAGGGAGTCCACCCCTGAGACTATTGGGCGTCCTTTCAAAGGGTCTATACCCTTATGCACTTTGGGAAGTGCATAAAAGGTCGCTATCATTGGAAACTTGGGTACAAGGAAGTCAGATTCAGTTTTGGAAATTAATTTATTCAAGAGAGCCTCATTAACTAGGGATCTAAGTTCTGCCTTATAGTCCAATAGAGGACTTACCTTCAGGACCTCATATGTAGAAGCGTCCTGCAGAATATTTAGACACATCTTGCGATATTCTGGATGATTCATAATCACAAGATTACCACCTTTATCGGATGATTTAATAATCAGATGGTCATTTCTCTTTAAACCCATGAGGGCATTCCGTTCCCCTATTGTCAGATTCTCCTCGTCATCCCAGTTAGTTCTTTTCATGATCTTTTTAAGATCCCTCTCAACTAATGATGCAAAAATGTCAATGTTCTTAGTATCACCTTGAGGTGGCATCTTTTCACTCTTGTTTTTGAGTTTAGTAAAGGGACCTTTTCCATCCACTGGGAGATTCTCATTCTCTCTGAGGAGACCCAAGAGTGCTTGATAACTCTCAATGTCCTCATCACTGAGACCTTGTCTATAGCACTCCTCTCGGTCATTATGTCTAAAAAATTTTTTCCATTTTAGTTTTCTGCAGAACAGGTTTAGGTCCTTCACCCACTCAAAACAATTATAGCTATTCGTGGGGACAAAATTCAGTCCTCTTGACAGTACAATAGATTCTTCTTTACTAAGGGTGTGCGAGGATAGATTTATAATTTGACCCTTAGTTAGTTGAACCGGGTTCTTAGATGATAGCCTGCCCTCGCACCCCGCTCCAAAAAAGAGGACGAGGAGGATAAGGGTGTAATAGGTGAGGGGGTATTTAGGGAAGACGGTCCCGCAGGTACCGATGACATATTTACTTTTGAGTAAGATACTTCTTGTCTCATACTGCCCCTGTATGACCCTCTTCCCCTTCTTCTCCCCCTTCCACCCTGCCATCTTTGTTTCGAAAAAGAACCTCTGAATAATGGTACACTATCTGCTCTTTCTGTATCTGAGGCTTCTAAGTCAGACGACGATGCCTCTGACTGTCTTTCTGTTTGGAAATTAAAAACTTGGTTCTCACTGAAGTCCCTCAGATCCCTTTGAAACTGAAGGTGTTTTCTTTCCTTCAGGAGAGCCTGATATCTTTCTACAGAGGTTTGTAACAGACCTTCCCTTCTGGCAAAATCAGAGTCCGTTTTATGCTTGAGAGTTTGCTCAATTAATATATTGAGTTGGCTATTATACCTCTCAAATATTTTCTTCTCTTCTGCTAATAGAATTTGCATGAACCTTAATGATGCCTCAATGGATTCCTTTGTCCAGATATTCAAGAACTCAGGTGAGGTAACTCTTAGGGAAGGATAAATGTTGATTCTAAGCCCTCTTGGTACAATACGATTTTTCAAATAATTTTCCAATGTCCTGATCTCCCACCAGGATTTAAGATAGTTTTTATAACCAACGTATGTTTCATTAAACAGATTCTTTAGAGCCTGCGGACCAGTATTATTATCTATAGTACCACCAATGTTGAACGCCTGATTTGCATCCTCCATCCATATATCTGAATTAACCGGACCTGTCAAAAAACTGGCCATTCCAATTCCGAATTGCTAGCAAAAATAACAGTCAAATATAAAGGGTCTCAGAACAAGAAATCATATGAAAAAACCCTAACAACGATACTTTATTATTAAAAGACCAAAGGTCACACCACAGAGTGAACAGAACAAAAAACAACAAAAAAACGTGTCCAATCAGTACCCAAATAAAAACATGTAATGGGGGTTACCTAGGAGTCCCTATTATCGTCTAAGGCTCAATCCTTCCTTGCTGCGGAGGTTGGCACCCTAGGGGGAGCGTTGTGGCGCCCCCGCTCAACGATGGCTGTCCCTGTGGACCCTGATGTACCCTACAGCCCCTGGGGATCCCTTCCCCGATGCTAAGGGGGCCCCTATCAATAGACAGAGATCAACTGTGTTAAAGAGGACCCTAATCCCCAAATACAATTAAAAATCAAAAGGAACACATTTGTGTACTGGCATTAAGGTGATGGCATATCAGTGACACGAGTCAAGTAGATATAACAGATACAATAGATAAAGTCCACAGCATATAGATTATCATTAACCTGAGGTTAGATCAAAATGGCACAAAGATGCAACCTCCACAGATGATAAATCACTCAGTAGCCAAGAATTAGATGTAAAGTGACCAATGCATGCCACCTGACTGGAGAAACAGTGCCAATAAATAAATAATTCAAACCCTCAGTGATCAAATGCTGCAGATACTCATCGTGTCAAACGCCTTCTGCCATATACATGAAGCGCCTCGACGCGTTTCGCCCCATCTGGGCTCATCAGGAGGGCCGGTCTCAGTAAAAATAGTGTCCTGATGTGGTATAGTCGATGTGCTGGCCTGATATCCCTTATTTTATAGTTACCGCCACAGCGTTCGCCAGCTCCGGACGCTATGAAGGGACACACCCCCTTAACACCACTGCGCATGTCACGACTCAAGGAGACTCACCCATTGGTTGTAAAGTGTCTCATTCACTTCCTCACATCAAGTACGCCTATCATGATTTCGGTAACGCCCCTTTCACGGATGTAAACAAAATCCTCGTATTATATTACGTTTACTGAGAGACGTGCAAGACACCGGGGGGTGGGCATGTGTCAACAGGAGAATGCCCTGACATTAAACATAACCCAGTCTCCAACACGCATATCGCCCATCAATACACCTCAGCACGAGACCTGCATGTATACAGCCCGGAACTGACTGCACTATCTCCGGATACGTCAAAAGTGAAACTCATCGTGCAGAGACACAGTCCCTCAAAAGGGCACCCAGTACATCTATAGCCCACAAGGGTCTGAAGGCACCATCATGAATCATTTTTTCTGCGCATGTCCCCCATCGGCCGTTCAAAGCCCGCATGCGCAGTGGGTACATAGCGCTAAATGGAAGGCAGCACAAATCGACCCGAACATAGGCACAATGAGGACAGAAGAAACCAATCCTCCAATACAGGAGAGTAGAGGCAATATTTAACGCTGGCACCATAACCGACAGCCCATGTTCATATCTTTGATTAAATTGCGACATGAAACGCGATCAATGTTGATCTATGTTGGAAATTATCATATTAGTAGATGTATTCCATCCTCAATTCGTATATTTATAAATATATATTTGGCCAGTATGTATAATTAGACACAATAATTGTTCATGGCAAAGCAGAGGCAATACACACTAATATCCTCATAGGAAAGCATGCATTTTAATGCCCATGTTCATCTCTTATGAATGGTGCCAAATACCGCACCCTGTTAATAACGTCTATTACGCCAATACATACATCTGTGATTGGCCAGTAATATGCCTCAAAATACCTTAATAATCTGGGTAGTCTCAAAAGCGGGGTGTCAATTCCCCAGTAGTGTAAGAGGGAATTTTTGGTCATCAAAATAATTTGTCATGGTAAATCCATGTAGGTCTCAAAACTAGACCTAAACAAGAATATGGAAGACAGTCCAGTCTTACAGTTGGTCCTCATTAAAATTATATCTGTGTTGATTCAAAATTTGATATATATCAAACCCATGAAGAAGGATGAAGGATCACAGAAAAAAAGAAAGAAGAATCACAGAAAAAATTCACAAAAAACAGGCAAAAGATAATTGTTCATTTAATCCCCTTGGTTCACGACTCTCCATCCTAAATATCCATTCACACTCTCTTTTTAGGATGGTTTTATCTGTGTTGCCTCCTCTAGGGTTAATGTTCACTACCTCAATAATCATGAACCTGACCTCCGCAAGGGAATTATTGTGGACTAATAGCATGTGCTTAGCCAAGGGGGTGTCTCTCCCATTCCTGATATCTCCCATGTGCTCACCTACTCTGCGTCTGAATTCCCTCTTGGTTTTCCCTATATAATCCTTAGGGCAGGAGCAAGTGGCTAGATAGATCACTCCAGTGGTCTTACAGTTTGAGAAATTACGTTGATAGAAGGTTTTTCCCGTGGCCGCACTACAAAAGGATTTGTTGGGTTTCATCCACCTACATAGGCTACAGTCCCCACACTTAAAGAAACCAATAGGTTTCCTCTCAAGCCAAGTACCCTTCGGTTCAGGCCTCTTATATTGACTATGTATTAACATGTCTCTAATGGACTTCCCTTTCCTGAATGTGATATTAGGGCGTTCGCCTATCAGACTTCCAATGTCTGGATCTAATTTAAGAATATCCCAGTGTCTTGTAATAATTCTCCTGACTTCTTGATGTTTATCATCAAAAGTACCAATAATTCTGACTATTTCAGATGTATCCCTTTCCGTACGTTTCTGTAGGAGTTTCTGCCTATCCGCTCTTTCAGCAAAATTTAATGCTGCATCCAAGACATGTGTCGGATATCCCTTTTCCCTGAATCTATTAAACATGTCACCAGCCTGACCATAAAAAATATCTTTTCTCGAACAATTTCTCCTCAGTCTCAGGAACTGGCTTTTAGGGATTCCTCTCTTTAGAGGGACAGGATGATGACTCTGCCAATGAAGCAAACTATTGGTACTAGTGGGTTTACGATGGATACTTGTTGAGATATTCCCAAAAGATTCTCTCCTGATTTTAATATCCAGGAAGGCCAGTTCTTGCTTCTCAATTTCAAAGGTGAATCTGAGATTAATATCATTATGGTTAAGCTCGTTGACAAACATCTCAAATTGTTGTTTCGATCCCGACCATACAACAAAAACATCATCTATATAGCGATACCACATAGAGATGTATTGCTGCCACCATTTTGTGTCACCTCCGAACACAATAGTCTCCTCCCACCAGCCCAGGAACAAATTTGCATACGACGGGGCACAGGAACTCCCCATCGCAGTGCCCCTGAGCTGGTGGAAAAACCTACCGTCGAAGGTGAAAACATTACGTGTGAGAGTGAAATGGAGAAGAGATGATAAAAAGCTATTGTGCTTTCTGCAGGCAATTGACCTTTGTTGTAGATAGTATTCGACACTGCTAATCCCTTCCTGGTGTGGGATACTACTGTATAATGCTTCTACATCAATAGAACCCAGCCAGGTACCTTCCTCAAGATGGATACCTTCAAGTTTTAATAATAGGTCTGATGTATCCCTCAAATATGAGGGAAGTGAGGTCACAAATGGACGCAGAATTTGATCTACATATATCCCACAGTTTTGTATCAGGGAGTCCACCCCTGAGACTATTGGGCGTCCTTTCAAAGGGTCTATACCCTTATGCACTTTGGGAAGTGCATAAAAGGTCGCTATCATTGGAAACTTGGGTACAAGGAAGTCAGATTCAGTTTTGGAAATTAATTTATTCAAGAGAGCCTCATTAACTAGGGATCTAAGTTCTGCCTTATAGTCCAATAGAGGACTTACCTTCAGGACCTCATATGTAGAAGCGTCCTGCAGAATATTTAGACACATCTTGCGATATTCTGGATGATTCATAATCACAAGATTACCACCTTTATCGGATGATTTAATAATCAGATGGTCATTTCTCTTTAAACCCATGAGGGCATTCCGTTCCCCTATTGTCAGATTCTCCTCGTCATCCCAGTTAGTTCTTTTCATGATCTTTTTAAGATCCCTCTCAACTAATGATGCAAAAATGTCAATGTTCTTAGTATCACCTTGAGGTGGCATCTTTTCACTCTTGTTTTTGAGTTTAGTAAAGGGACCTTTTCCATCCACTGGGAGATTCTCATTCTCTCTGAGGAGACCCAAGAGTGCTTGATAACTCTCAATGTCCTCATCACTGAGACCTTGTCTATAGCACTCCTCTCGGTCATTATGTCTAAAAAATTTTTTCATTTTAGTTTTCTGCAGAACAGGTTTAGGTCCTTCACCCACTCAAAACAATTATAGCTATTCGTGGGGACAAAATTCAGTCCTCTTGACAGTACAATAGATTCTTCTTTACTAAGGGTGTGCGAGGATAGATTTATAATTTGACCCTTAGTTAGTTGAACCGGGTTCTTAGATGATAGCCTGCCCTCGCACCCCGCTCCAAAAAAGAGGACGAGGAGGATAAGGGTGTAATAGGTGAGGGGGTATTTAGGGAAGACGGTCCCGCAGGTACCGATGACATATTTACTTTTGAGTAAGATACTTCTTGTCTCATACTGCCCCTGTATGACCCTCTTCCCCTTCTTCTCCCCCTTCCACCCTGCCATCTTTGTTTCGAAAAAGAACCTCTGAATAATGGTACACTATCTGCTCTTTCTGTATCTGAGGCTTCTAAGTCAGACGACGATGCCTCTGACTGTCTTTCTGTTTGGAAATTAAAAACTTGGTTCTCACTGAAGTCCCTCAGATCCCTTTGAAACTGAAGGTGTTTTCTTTCCTTCAGGAGAGCCTGATATCTTTCTACAGAGGTTTGTAACAGACCTTCCCTTCTGGCAAAATCAGAGTCCGTTTTATGCTTGAGAGTTTGCTCAATTAATATATTGAGTTGGCTATTATACCTCTCAAATATTTTCTTCTCTTCTGCTAATAGAATTTGCATGAACCTTAATGATGCCTCAATGGATTCCTTTGTCCAGATATTCAAGAACTCAGGTGAGGTAACTCTTAGGGAAGGATAAATGTTGATTCTAAGCCCTCTTGGTACAATACGATTTTTCAAATAATTTTCCAATGTCCTGATCTCCCACCAGGATTTAAGATAGTTTTTATAACCAACGTATGTTTCATTAAACAGATTCTTTAGAGCCTGCGGACCAGTATTATTATCTATAGTACCACCAATGTTGAACGCCTGATTTGCATCCTCCATCCATATATCTGAATTAACCGGACCTGTCAAAAAACTGGCCATTCCAATTCCGAATTGCTAGCAAAAATAACAGTCAAATATAAAGGGTCTCAGAACAAGAAATCATATGAAAAAACCCTAACAACGATACTTTATTATTAAAAGACCAAAGGTCACACCACAGAGTGAACAGAACAAAAAACAACAAAAAAACGTGTCCAATCAGTACCCAAATAAAAACATGTAATGGGGGTTACCTAGGAGTCCCTATTATCGTCTAAGGCTCAATCCTTCCTTGCTGCGGAGGTTGGCACCCTAGGGGGAGCGTTGTGGCGCCCCCGCTCAACGATGGCTGTCCCTGTGGACCCTGATGTACCCTACAGCCCCTGGGGATCCCTTCCCCGATGCTAAGGGGGCCCCTATCAATAGACAGAGATCAACTGTGTTAAAGAGGACCCTAATCCCCAAATACAATTAAAAATCAAAAGGAACACATAACTATAAAATAAGGGATATCAGGCCAGCACATCGACTATACCACATCAGGACACTATTTTTACTGAGACCGGCCCTCCTGATGAGCCCAGATGGGGCGAAACGCGTCGAGGCGCTTCATGTATATGGCAGAAGGCGTTTGACACGATGAGTATCTGCAGCATTTGATCACTGAGGGTTTGAATTATTTATTTATTGGCACTGTTTCTCCAGTCAGGTGGCATGCATTGGTCACTTTACATCTAATTCTTGGCTACTGAGTGATTTATCATCTGTGGAGGTTGCATCTTTGTGCCATTTTGATCTAACCTCAGGTTAATGATAATCTATATGCTGTGGACTTTATCTATTGTATCTGTTATATCTACTTGACTCGTGTCACTGATATGCCATCACCTTAATGCCAGTACACAAATGTGTTCCTTTTGATTTTTAATTGTATTTGGGGATTAGGGTCCTCTTTAACACAGTTGATCTCTGTCTATTGATAGGGGCCCCCTTAGCATCGGGGAAGGGATCCCCAGGGGCTGTAGGGTACATCAGGGTCCACAGGGACAGCCATCGTTGAGCGGGGGCGCCACAACGCTCCCCCTAGGGTGCCAACCTCCGCAGCAAGGAAGGATTGAGCCTTAGACGATAATAGGGACTCCTAGGTAACCCCCATTACATGTTTTTATTTGGGTACTGATTGGACACGTTTTTTTGGGGAGAATGAGCTAGCCTCAGCTATTAAGGCGCTAGTTTAACACTTGACCAGCCCATACAGTTCAACCGACAACAAGACAATACCTCAGTTAGCTAGCTTACACAAAGATGTGTTTTTCTCTGGAATTAGCCTGCAAGGTGCATGTGAAGGTGTGATATGTTATGTGGGTATCATTTTGTGTATATTTATATTTTACGGATTTCCATAGTGTTCTCTTGTTGCCCTGTATCATTTCGTGTATTCCCATATTGTCTAGAGTCTCAATTACCTTCCAAAAGTCTGATAATGGAATTAGCTCACTTACTGTCTGAAGCCTGACTGTATCTATGCCTCTTGATGAACCCCCTGTAGTGCCTTAATCCCCAAGGCACGTTTGTCAGGTCTGGGAGGCCTGAAAACCACCCCAATCTGTCTGACTACCCCTGGACATAAGGAGGGGGCTGGGGAGGACAGGAGCTGTTCAAGTCAGACCCTGTGTGGTGATGATTGTGTAAAGACAGCACGTCAGAGAGAAGGGGAAGCATAAGGACCCATTTTATCCTCTGTCTGCTGCTGGATTATTGGACTCTCATCTCCTTGGACATTCATCCTCTTACTGAATGTCCTGGACTATTGTATCCTCAGTGTGGTGGATTATTTATGGATCTTTTAGTTTTGCCTATAATAAAGGTCTTGGGATTGTTCACACTTCCCTCACTCTGTTGATTGTGTGGTATCAGAGACGGACCCCTTGACAGTGCACACATAGATCAAGAAACCAGACATAAAATATGGAATAATGATTATGTCGACATATGGTCATTATTATCAGCCGACCAACAGACGATAGATAAAGAAAGGAGAACAAGCAAACTGTTATACAATAGAAATAGACCAAAAATAGCACAAACTATGAATAACTGGTTACAAGAGTTTGCCGTCCTAGGCTGCATTATGTGCCAGAAGCATTCGGAACACTGGTCCGAATTTTATATCTATCAAGACCTAATATATAATTTATATGAATCCCATGGCGGTTCCGTCTGGCAGTGGTATGACAAGGAGTTCCCCAAGCAGCTGGCCCTGCAGTCTGATCTAGGCTGTGGAATTAAAGCGACAGATGTGTGGTAACTAGTGTTGAGCGATACCGTCCGATACTTAAAAGTATCGTATCGGATGGTATCGGCCGATCTAAAAAAATATCGGGTATTGCCGATTCCGATACCGGAAGTCCCATTCAAGTCTATGGGACTTCCGGTATCGGAATAAGAAAAACCCTATTTTTGCCTTGTACAGCCTCTCTGGGGTCTGTACGGGCCTTTCTGGGGGCTGTGCCGGCCTGCCGGGGGGTCTGTGCAGGCTCCGGTGGTCCGTGCAGGCCTGCCGGTGGTCTGTGCAGGCTCCGGTGGTCTGTGCAGGCCTACCGGTGGTCTGTGCAGGCTCCGGGGGTCTGTGCCGGCCTGCCGGGGGGGCTGTGCTGGCCTGCCGGTGGTCTGTGCAGGCTCCGGTGGTCTGTGCCGGCCTGCCGGGGGGCTGTGCCGGCCTGCCGGGGAGCCGTGCAGGCTCCGGTGGTCTGTGCCGGCCTGCCGGGGGGCTGTGCCGGCCTGCCGGTGGGCTGTGCAGGCTCCGGGGGTCTGTGCAGGCATCGTCCGATGGGACTACAAGTAGGAATTTCCCACGCAGCAATGGCATAAAGTGAGACTAGGGACTTTTTTTCTTAAAAAAGTGGTGGAGGAATACAGTGCGGAAGAATACCTACCTTCCGTCATTGTATTCCTGGAGCTGGTAGAGAACGGTAGCATCAGCTGATGCTGCTGTTCTCCACGCAAGATGGACGCGGGACCCTCGTGGACTTCTGCGGATCGGGGTAAGTATATTGGTGTTTTTTTATTTTGATATTTATTCCTCAGGCGACAATGGCTTCGGGGATCAAAGTGACAAGTGACGGTGAGTATGTACTCTATGTTATATGTACTGTATGTCTATATGTATGTATTGTATGTAGTATATATGTATGTTGCATGCATGTAGTATATATGCAGTATATATGTAGTATGCATGTTGCATGCATGTGGTATATATGTAGTATGTATGTAGCATGTATGTAGTATGTAGCATGTATGTAGTATGTATGTTGCATGTATGTAGCATGTAGTGTGTATGTATGTAGCATGTATGTAGTATGTATGTTGCATGTATGTAGCATGTAGTGTGTATGTTGCATGTATGTAGCATGTAGTATATATGTAGTATGTATGTTACATGTAGTATATATAGTATATATGTAGTATGCATGTTGCATGCATGTAGTATATATGTTGTATGTATGTTGCATGCATGTAGTATATACTGTATGTATTATGTATGTAGTATGTATGTAGCATGTATGTAGTATGTATGTTGCATGTATGTAGCATGTAGTATATATGTAGTATGTATGTTACATGTAGTATATATAGTATATATGTAGTATGCATGTAGTATACTGTATATGTTGTATGTATGTTGCATGTATGTAGTATATATGTATTATGTATGTAGTATGTAGCATGTATGTAGTATGTAGCATGTATGTAGCATGTAGTATATATGTAGTATGTATGTTACATGTAGTATATATAGTATATATGTAGTATGCATGTTGCATGCATGTAGTATATATGTTGTATGTATGTTGCATGCATGTAGTATATATGTATTATGTATGTAGTATGTATGTAGCATGTATGTAGTATGTAGCATGTATGTAGCATGCATGTAGTATCTAGCATGTATTTAGTATGCATGTTGCATGTAGTATGTATGTTACATGTAGTATATATGTAGTATGCATGTTGTATGTATGTAGCATGTATGTAGCATGTATGTAGCATGTACATTTTTTTTTTTCTTTTTACATTCAACACATTAGCCGGATGATGGGACTACTACTGTCCCATCATTGGCTAATGTGTCAATCACTGTCATGGTAGCAGGCATCGCCCGATGGGACTTGTAGTCCCATCGGACAATGCCTGCACAGACCCCCGGAGCCTGCACAGCCCCCCGGCAGGCCGGCACAGCCCCCCGGAGCCTGCACAGACCACCGGCAGGCCGGCACAGCCCCCCCGGCAGGCCGGCACAGACCCCCGGAGCCTGCACAGACTACCGGCAGGCCAGCACAGCCCCCCGGCAGGCCGGCACAGACCCCCGGAGCCTGCACAGACCACCGGCAGGCCGGCACAGACCCCCGGACAGTCGGCACAGCCCCCCCGAAGGCCCGAACTGACGGCGCATCAGGATGCGCACAGACAGCGCATCATGATGACATCATTTCGGCAGCCAATCAGAGCCACAAAAGTGGCTCATTGCATTTTGGACTTCCGATTCCGGTATCCGATACGAAAAAAGTATCGGTACTCGGTATCGGAATTCCGATACGGCAAATATCGGCCGATACCCGATACTTGCGGTATCGGAAAGCTCAACACTAGTGGTAACGACAGACGCTGTCACAGAAGCAGCCCCCCTTTTAATCTACAACCACTAACTACTCCATCACTGCAGGTCAACAATCAGTGATCGTACAAAAAAAACAGGGCCTGCTGGCTATTTAATGAGGGAAACTGGCATTTCCACGGGTCATGCAGATATAGGCAAGACTGCTCAGCTTGCGGAGGGGGACACCCAGCAACAAGGTGTACTCATCCGGTAAACAGTGCATAACCCCTGTGAGCGTAACTGCGATGGGCCCCTGGCTAAACCTCTACCCCAATAAAGAAGCAGGACGGCAATTACATTCCGGCTTTACATAGATTTTTTTTATCCCTTTCAAATTCAGTAGAGCACCAACCCTGGCTTATAACCTAAAATATGCTCGCGAATTCCCCGAAATCTTGCACCAAAAAATCGAAAAGGTGGTTGAACTAGGTAAAATGGCATGCCCCTTTCAATCGTTGCCTTTCCAAAATATCAGAATCTCACCGTTAGGCATTATTTCTAAAAAGGAACCCAGATAATATATTGTCTGATCCATCATCTATCACACCCAAAAGGTGAATCAGTTAATGACGCTATCCCCCCAGAGGAAGCTTCTGTGACATACGCGTCTTTTGACAAGGCAGTAGAATTAGTCCGCACAGTTGGGCCCGGTGCCCTGCTAGCAAAATCAGACAGAGTCGGCATTCCGCCTATTACCTGTGCACCCTGACTGCTTCCACTTGTTAGGTAGGTTGCAAAGTGGACCAGCACTATTATTTCGATATGTGCTTGCCCATGGGATGTTCCATTTCGTGTCACTATTTCGAGCTATTCACTACTTTTCTGAACTGGGTAGTCCGTTATGAAACAGGCAGCAATTCTCTGATTCACTACCTCGACGATTTTTTGTTTGTCGGCCCCAAAAGTTCAAAACTCTGCTCCTTCCTTCTCGAAAAATGTAAATTTATATCATGGCATTTCGGCATACCGCTATCACCCGAAAAAACAGTCAGAGCATGTAATGCATTGCCTTTGCTTGGCATTAAAATAGACACCAATATAATGGTTAGGTTTCTGTGGCATAAAAAAAAAAGTCACACTCAAACACATGCAGTCCTTGATGGGTCTAGTGACATTCACCAGCCTCGTAATGCCAGTCGGCAGAGCCTTCTCTCGCCAATTATCACTGACAACAAAGAGCGCTTACCAGCCAGGCCATAGAATTAGGCTCACTCGCTCGTTGAAGGCAGACTTTCTAGTCTGGAGAACATTCCTACAATCTTACAATGGCCATACCTGCATCATGGCAAAAGGGATGTCAAGCAAGTACCTAGGGCTCACGGCAGGAGGATGTAACAAAGAGTGTTTTGTAGCAATCTATAAAAACCAATAGTGCAAAGGCAGCTGGCCAGAGCTATGGACTATATCAAGCAGGGGTTGTGATCCAGCTGTGGTGCCCCCAGGAGTATGGTCGCCACAGTGGCATTGCCTTCCTCCTAGGGAGAGTGATGTCACGCCTGGAAGCAATGAAGGGTCTCTCTGGCAGTTAATCACTGCATGCAACACAGTTCCCACTCCTCCCAGCAGAGGGAGCGCTAAACCCAGAACTGAGGGGAGGAGCTGTCTCTGGGGGCCACAAAAGAGTGAGTCAGTTAGTGTGAGGAGGGCGTCGTGTGCAGACGTGGAGGAGAAGAGCTGGGGAGACTGAGGAAAGTGGAGAGCTCAGTCCCAGTGATAGCGCATGATCTGGAGCCTGGTCTCCAAGGGTGTATGGATACTAACGGTCCTGCACCAGAAACCAGAGGAATAGGAAGCTGTAAATGCCCTATTCCCACATAATCCTCGGAGGCACAACAGCGACGGGTGAGCCAAGAGAGATAGAAGGCTACGGCTGTCTGCCATGCGAGTGGAGTGTGGATAACATCAGAAAGGAGGAATTCCAGCGTAACTCAGTACTTGGAGTACTTCGCAGAGAGCGCTAGTAAGGAGACTGCACAACCCATCTGCCAGAGTGATTCCTGATTTGCTTCCAGGCTAACCAGCTCCTGTGCCATCTGTACTCAGGACCCTGGACTGCATTTGCCAAGTAAAGCTAAAGAAACTTCAACCTGTTGTGTCCTTGCCTTCTTGCTGCAACCTCCCCGCACTCCTACATCTCTGTGCCTGACACTGCACCTTCCTTCTCAACACCCACCTACACTGCCCTGGGACTACAGCCCTGCCTGTGGAGGGCTATAACATCATTGCTGCACTACACCATCTGTCTCAGAGGATCCATCTGCAGCGTCGGCTTAACATTTGCCGAACACCACAGGTGGCGTCACGAATCATCTATTTATAAACTTTATTCCATCACTTCACTTCCTTACATGGACGCCAAAGGGCCACGGACCGGGTCACCGCTACTGTGACACTTCCCTGTGTAATACCGGCCTGGTACCGAGTACCCCACTGCCCTTGGGGGCGATCCACAGCCCTGTTAGAAATTTTTGCAATAGTGTCGCCGGTAGAGTTATGGGGTACACAGTTGAGAAACACGAATATTCGATTTCAAACGAAAAATCTGAGAACGGCAAGGAGCTTAAACCATATGTCTTCTACATCCCTGCCCTTACTCATTCTTTAACGTTGGCTAGCACTACTATGCTTGAAACACAACATCTGGCACCAGGCCAGATTAGTGGCAGGGGCAGACGATAATCTCATTAACTCACTTTTATCTTAGGATTGGCAGGCCTTCAGAGACCTTCTCCCTAATGTGCAACCATCGGGTATCCAGTGTCCTCCATCCCAATGAGACACAGTGGCCAATCACTGATGCTATTGTGGGGAAGGTGACTTGACGGACAGACGTGACTGGTAGAAGGAGGGGACGGTTTGTGCACTAGTGACAGAGATTGACAGGTTAGAAAGGTAACAGCAGGGAAAGACAGAAAAGGGAGTGCAGTACCGTGAAATGACCACAAGATGGCAGGGGAGAGTAGTACAGGACTTAACATCAGCTTAGGGCTTAGGAATCCGCTTAGTCATGGGGGACGGGGAGATAGGAGCCCGGGTGGGAAATTCCCCTGTGAGAGAGGGGATAAATAGGAGAAGGCGGGGCTCCAGGAGAGTTTAGTCCCGGGAGGAGCTCAGAAGAAGACGGCGAAAGTGAGAAGAGCTCGGCCAGGGGGACGGACAAAGGAGAGACAGTCAGGGGGGTGGCCCTGACCCGATGGACTGCAGGACAGGCAAGGAGAAGAGGCAGCCAGGGGGGAGACCCTGACTCGACGTACTGCAAGACAGACGAGGCCCCGGGGGTACCGATTGGAAGACGATCTCGGGCAGGTGAAGCGCTGGGGGTAGATTGGTCTAGGACAGCCCCCAGTGAAAGATCCACGAGGTGCGTTACTGTGACTGGAGCTGAAGAATAGATACCCGGGCCTGGCGACACAGTGGTGTAAAGAAGCTGCGGTGCGTGTTTGGTGGTCGTCGCGAGGACGACGAATAAATCCAGAACTGTTACAAGTGGAAGCTGTCTCCGTCTCATCTTTGCCTCGTCTAGTAAGCAGTGGTCCACCCCCCTAGCCCGGCCCCCTACTACAGTTGGCGTAGTCGGCAGGATCGCCGCCGCTAATACGACACCTTCCGCGGCAGGCCTGCGTTTGAAGAACCTAGAAGGACTTGGACTGTTCTTCTGTGGATTACAAACTCCTGTGGATTACAAATCGCTGACCTGTGGATTATAATTTGGAGACTGTGTTCCGGATCCTTGCTTGTCATCGGAGGATCTGGGGTGGTACGAAAGCCAGACAACGGGTGGAGAAGAGGAGCGACTGCGGGCCCGCGGGAGCGGCCGCTGAAGACATCGCCAGGGAGCCTCCCTGCGGGATACCCCAGCCATGAGGCTAGCCCCGCTGGACGGCGAGGTGAAGAACGGAGGCTGCGGGAGGAGCCGCGGGATGACGTGTTGGAGGCTGCAGCGCTGGGGCAGGTGAGAGTTCCCCTGGCTCTGCCGGAGGCTCCGCAAGCGGCCCCCACCACCCAGCCGCACCGCACGGCCACCTGTGCTCCTGGAGGCTTGGCCGCGGAGGACTTGGCGGCCTCCGCCGGGCTGATCGATGCCTCTGCTCCCGTCCCCGAACCACCCTGCCCAGCGGCGCCATGTCCGGTGTCGCCGGTGCGGAACTGCCACGTCCCCGAACCACCCCGCCTGGCGGCGCCACGTCCGGTGTCGCCGGTGCGGAGCCAGCCCACGGCCGACGCTGCTGCATTCCCCCTTTCAGCAGCGGCCCCGTCCATGAAGCCGGCCACTACTCCAGCCCCGTCTGCAACTCCGGTTGCGGCCTGCTCCGCTGCCATCCCTGGTTCGATTGCGGCACCAGCCGCGGCCTACCCGGCAGCACCCGTGGCCGCTTCTGCCTCGCTCATGGTTCCAGCTGCGGCCTGCTCACCGATGTCCACGGCCGCCTCTGCCGCACGCCACACCGTGGCTGCGGCCTGCCCATCAATGTCTGTGGCTGCTCCGGCCCTGTTCCAGATTGCGGCTTCGGCCGGGTCATCGGGCTCCGCCGCCTCTGCGGAGGCATGTGCTAACCACGCTAGCAGGCCCCAGCTTCGCCTTTCCGCTTCTCATCGGTCCACGACCTTGGTCCCTCACCTGCGGTTGGAGCTGCAGGAGCTGGGGGCCGGACGGAGCGAAGCCACCACATCGACAGAGATGAGTGCGTCCACGCCGCCACCGGTGGTGGACTGCTGGTTCCCAAGCAGAGAACTGGCGCGGAACACGCGCCGTGGAACCATTTTCGGCCCCTTCTATCCCTTTTGACTCATCTCTCAGGAGGGAGATGGCCCCTGAGCCCTGGGCAAAAAGAACACTAAGGGCTCGGGAACAGTCGAGACATCCCGGGAACCTCACGGCTGTGGGGTTCCCCTGCTGGACTGGCGCAACATCCGCCATCAGGAGATGGCCCGGACTGTTGGGATTTCGTTGCACCGTTGTGCAGGCCTAAAGAGGACAGTTATGCATCCAAAGTTGAGGAAAACGTTTATTGTTTTCTCCTGATACAGCGGGGATGTGGGAAAAAGTGCTAATGTTAAAGGGAGGGGGAGAAGTTCCATTTTATGTTTGAAAATAATGTGTTTAACGAAGGAGTTAAAGAGGGAAAAAAGAGGAAAAAAAAGAGAGAGAAAAGGGGGTTGCTCCGGTTGAGTAACTCCTATTGTTATTAGAATAGTGGTAATCATATATACGGTATGTTAAAGTTGATTTAATAAGTAGTGTGTTTAACAAAAAAATGTATGTAACAGGTTTCGGGTACGAGGTAGTTGTGACAAAAACGCCGACCATGACTCTTTTAATGAAGGACGAGGATATGAGAGATATCGAACCAGACAGTGGTCCCAAGCCAAATCCCCGACACCACGGACACCCCAAAAAGGAAGAAATAGTTGAAGGTAGTGGAAGGGGAGAGCAGTGGGAGGTACACGCCGTAGAGTAGTCTGGGTGGACCTCGCCAACCCGAAAGAAGTTGTCACGTGGCGTGCGCGCTGGCGGGTAGTAGTAGGCTGCTCGGAGCATGGTGCTCCTGGTTTAGTTCGGTCCCCGTGGCGGGGGTGGCCCAATGACCGGTCCGACAACAGACTGTGGATAAGATTCAGAACGACATAGGTAGGACGTACGATTGTCGGGACGACAATGGACAAAGGGTGGGGAGTGTGGGGAAGGTGACTTGACGGACAGATATGACTGGTAGAAGGAGGGGACGGTTTGTGCACTAGTGACAGAGATTGACAGGTTAGAAAGGTAACAGCAGGGAAAGACAGAAAAGGGAGTGCAGTACCGTGAAATGACCACAAGATGGTAGGGGAGAGTAGTACAGGACTTAACATCAGCTTAGGGCTTAGGAATCTGCTTAGTCATGGGGGACGGGGAGATAGGAGCCCGGGTGGGAAATTCCCCTGTGAGAGAGGGGATAAATAGCAGAAGGCGGGTCTCCAGGAGAGTTTAGTCCCGGGAGGAGCTCAGAAGAAGACGGAGAAAGTGAGAGGAGCTCGGCCAGGGGGACGGACAAAGGAGAGACAGTCAGGGGGGTGACACTGACCCGACGGACTGCAGGACAGGCAAGGAGAAGAGGCAGCCAGGGGGAAGACCCTGACTCGACGTACTGCAAGACAGACGAGGCCCCGGGGGTACCGATTGGAAGACGATATCGGGCAGGTGAAGCGCTGGGGGTAGATTGGTCTAGGACAGCCCCCAGTGAAAGATCCACGAGGTGCGTTACTGTGACTGGAGCTGAAGAATAGGTACCTGGGCCTGGCGACACAGTGGTGTAAAGAAGCTGCGGTGCGTGTTTGGTGGTCGTCGCGAGGACGACGAATAAATCAGGAACTGTTACAAGTGGAAGCTGTCTCTGTCTCATCTTTGCCTCGTCTGGTAAGCAGTGGTCCACCTGTATACTATGAGTTATTTTTAATGGTTTCAACACTCCAATTAATTAATACCAACTATTGATATAGTTTCAATCAGCTCTTTGAACCTTCCAAGAAGGTCATTGAAACTTGTTTCAACCAGATGGTCAAATTGTCCAAGCAGAGCAAATAACTGGCTTACACTTATCTACCAACAAAGGACCTTTATTGCCATAATTAGATTGGGTGGGTAAACATTCCTCCGAAGCCCCTCCTCCAGCTTGCTGTATTTCTGCCATGTGGCACACATGAGGCCCCTTTCCTCCAGCTTCCTTTATTATGTACTGGTTAAAACAGGTATTGAGGGGATGTGTTTATAGCCAATGGACAATAGACTTGTGACATCATTCCCCACATGCTGGGGCTGGACACACCTTTTTAGCTGGACATTTAAAAAGAACCAGGACACATGTGCTTAGTCTCTCTTGGCTCCTGGAGGATGACTGGTCGACGTCTATCTGAATAATGTAACGTATGAATAGTGCTTGCTTCTGATTAATGCAATTGTATTTATAGTTTTATACTGTTTATTATTTAATCTTATCATTTATTAAGTAAATCAATTTAGTAAATTCTATTCTTGTGTGAGCATTTGCTTATTCATCACAATCCATTGGAACCCTTACAATACACCACCCCCCTAGCCCGGCCCCCTGCTACACTATTAATCCGCACCTCTGTTACACCAGCTACCTGGCAGGTCTATGGTAAGGCGTGGAGGAGTGGTGCTCTCTAATTCAGGGTAGGCATGTCATTAAGTGCGACCGAGCGAGATGTGAAGTGTCAGCGGAATTTTTGATTCGGCTCAAAGAAAGAAGGGCGTCAGGTACATCAGCACAACAGCAATTGTCAGGAATAGCTTGTTTCTTTCAACTAATGGGGTGGATGGATGTAACAAAGTTGTTTTTAATCAAACAAGCTATTAAAGGCTGGAGTCAGGAATATTGTCGCCCCATTTCACTTGGATTAATGTATGACGACATTATTTCAATGTTCCCATCAGTATGCAAGTCGCAATACGAGGCGATCCTCATGTCAGCAGCCTTCGCTATCGCTTTTTTCGGTGTGTAGCACATTAGCGAATTGTTGCCGCGGTGAAAAACAGTGATGGAAGGTGGTTTAATCCCTTAACCCCCCAAGGGTGGTTTGCACGTTCATGACCAGGCCAATTTTTACAATTCTAACCACTGTCCCTTTATGAGGCAATAACTCTGAAACTCTTCCATGGATCCCGGTGATTCTGACAATGTTTTCTCGTAACATATTGTACTTCATGTTAGTGGTAAAATTTCATTGATACAGCTTGTGTTTATTTGTGAAAAAAACAGAAATTTGGCAAAAATTTTGAAAATTTTGCAATTTTTCAACTTTGAATTTTTATGCCCTTAAATCACAGAGATATGGCACACAAAAAACTTAATAAGCAACATTTCACATATGTTTTCTTTACATCAGCACAATTTTGGAACCAATTTTTTTTTTCTTAGGAAGTTATAAGGGTTGACCAGCGATTTCTCATTTTTGCAATACCATTTTATTTTTATGGACCACATCACATTTGAAGTCACTTTGAGGGGTCTATATGATAGAAAATCCCCAAAAGTGACACCATTCTAAAAACTGCACCCCTCAAGGTGCTCAAAACCACATTCAAGAAGTTTATTAACCCTTCAGGTGCTTCACAGGAATTTTTTGAATGTTTTAAAAAAAATGAACATTTAACTTTTTTTCACAAAAAAGTAATTCAGGTCCAATTTTTTTATTTTACCAAGGGTAACAGGAGAAACTGGACTGCAAAAGTTATTGTCCAATTTGTCCTGAGTACACTGATACCTGATATGTGGGGGGAACCACTGTTTTGGCGCATGGCAGAGCTCAGAAGGGAAGGAGCGCTGTTTGACTTTTTCAATGTAAAATTGGCTGGAATTCAGATCTGACGCCATGTCGCGTTTGGCAAGCCCCTGATGTGCCTAAACAGTGGAAACCCCCAACAAGTGACCCCATTTTGGAAACTAGACCCCCCCATGGAACTTATCTAGATATGTGGTGAGAACTTTGAACCCACAAGGGCTTCACAGAAGTTTATAATGTACAGCCGTTCAATTAAAAAATCATATTTTTTCCACAAAAATGATCTTTTCACCCCCAATTTTTAATTTCCCAAGGGTAACAGGATCCAAAAAGTTAATGCGCAATTTCTCCTGAGTTCGCTGATACCCTATATGTGGGTGTAAATGACTATTTGGGTGCATGGCATAGCTCGGAAGGGAAGCAGCGCCATTTGACTTTTATGGCTGGAATTGAGATTGGACGCCATGTCGTGTTTGGAAAGCCCCTGATGTGCCAAAACAGTGGAAACCCACCACAAATTACACCATTTTGGAAACTAGACCCCCCAAGGACCCTATCTAGATGTGTGGTGAGAACTTTGAACCTCCCAGGGCTTCACAGAAGTTTATAACGTACAGCCATAAAATTAAAAAATCACATTTTTTCCAAAAAAATGATCTTTTCACCCCCAATTTTTATTTTCCCATGGGTAACAGGACCCTAAAAGTTATTGTGCAATTTATCCTGAGTATGCTGATACCCCACATGTGGGGGTAAACCACTATTTGGGCGCATGGCAGAGCTCGGAAAGGAGGCAGCGCCATTTGACTTTTTTGGCTGAACTTGGGATTGGATGCCATGCCGCGTTTGGAAATCCCCTGATGTGCCTAAAAAGTGGAAACCCCCCACATATGACCCCATTTTGGAAACTAGACCTCATAAGGAACTTATCTAGATGTGTGGTGAGCACTTTGAACCCCCCAGTGCTTCACAGAAGTTTATAACGCCCGGGCTTGAAAGTAAACAAAACATTTTTTCCACAAGCATGATCTTTAAGTCTACAATTTTTTTATTTTCCCAAGGGTAACAGGAAAAATTGGACCCCAAAAGTTGTTGTCCAATTTGTCCTGAGTACGCTGATACCCCATATGTGGGAGAAAACTACTGTTTTGGCACACGTCAGGGCTCGGAAGGGAAGTAATGATGTTTTGGAATGCAGACTTTGATGGAATGGTCTGCGGGTGTCATGTTGCCTTTGGAGAGCCCCTGATATGCCTAAACTGTTGAAACTCCCCACAAGTGACCCCATTTTGGAAACTACTCCCCCCACGTAACTTATCTAGATGTGTGGTGAGCACTTTGAACCCCCAAGTGCTTCACAGAAGTTTATAACGCCCGGGCGTGAAAATAAAAAAATCATATTTTTTCCACAAAATGATATTTTTGCCCCCAATTTTTTATTTTTCTAAGGGTAACAGGAAAAATTGGACCCCAAAAGTTGTTTTGCAATTTGTCCTGAGTAGGCTGATTTGACTTTTTCAATGCAGAATTGGCTGGAATTGAGATCAGACGCCATGTTGCATTTGGAGAGCACCTGATGTGCCCAAACAGTGGAAACCCCCCAATTCTAACTCCAACCCTAACCCCAACACACCCCTAACCCTAATCTCAGCCCTAACCCTAACCATAACCCAAACCCTAGCACTAGCACTAACCCTAATGGGAAAATGGAAATAAATACTTTTTTTGTTTTATTATTTTTCCGTAACTAAGGGGGTGATAAAGGGGGGTTTGATTTACTATTTATAGCAGGTTTTTATGTTTGGCAGCTGTCACACGCTAAAAGACGCTTTTTATTGTAAAAATAGTTTTTGCATCACCACATTTTGAGAGCTATAATTTTTCCATATTTTGACTCACTGAGTCACGTGAGGTCTTATTTTTTGTGGGACAAGTTGATCTTTTTATTGGTACCATTTTCGGGCATGTGACATTCTTTGATCGCTTTTTATTCCGATTTTTGGAACGCAGAATGAACAAAAACCAGCATTTCATGAATTTCTTTTGGGGAGTGCATTTACACCGTTCCGCATGTGGTAAAATTGATAAAGCGGTTTTATTCTTCGTGTCAGTATGATTACAGAGATAACTAATTTATGTCTTTTTTTTATGTGTTGGCGCGTTTATGCAATGAAAACAATTTTTATGTAAAAAATAATTCTTTTTGCATCGATTTATTCTGCGAGTTATAACTTTTTTATTTTTTCACTGATGATGCTGTGTGGCAGCTCGTTTTTTGCGGGACAAGATGATGTTTTCAGCGGTAGCATGGTTATTTATATCCATCTTTTTGATTGCGCGTTATTGCACTTTTTGTTCGGCGGTATGATAATAAAGCATTATTTTTTGCTTTGTTTTTTATTTTTATTTTTTAAGGGGTTCGCTAAAGGGGTTAACTAATGGGACAGTTTTCTAGGGCGGGTCGTTACGGACGCGGCGATACTAAATATGTGTTCTTTTATTGTTTTTTTTTATTATTTCCAAAAAATGAATTTATTAGGGAATTTTTTCTTTTTTTAATTTATTTAACGATTTTTTATAAATTATTTTTACACTTTTTTTTTAAAACTTTATTACATTGTCCCAGGGGGGACATAACTGTCATGTGTCAGATCGCTGTGACAGATCAGCGATCTCACATAGGCACTGCACAAGGCTTCCTCATGCCTGCGCTGTGCAGGCAGTGAGGAAGCCGGCTCCCTGCAGGCCCCCGAAGGTCCCCGCCACCATATTGGATCCGGGGACCTGCAGGGAAGGAGGTCCCTGCAGCAGCGCTGCACATCGCAATGCTGCGGGAGACTCAGGGAAGCAAGGAAGGAGCCCCCTCCTTGCCGATGTTTCCCTAGCCCCCTGGTACACTGCGATCGTGTTTGATTGCAGTGTGCGAGGGGTTAATGTGCCAGGGGCGGTCCGTGACCGCCCCTGACACATAGTGCCTGGTGTCAGCTGTGATAATCAGCTGACACCCGGCGGTGTTCAGCGGCGCTCCCCCCGTGAGCACCGCTGATCGCTATGACGTACTCTCCCGTCCTTGGGATAGTACGTCATATGGCAGAAAGGGGTTAATCAACTAGTCAATGAGGACTTAGTCATATGCAGCAACGCTCTGCGCATTCGCGTGCTTAAACCCAAGTGCGATCCTGACGCTAGGGGCACGTGGGTCCTGGTAAACTTATCAATTGGACCAGCATGCCCACTATAAAATAGTAAAACGATACGCATTAATAAGACACGCAAGCAGATTTTTTTCGTGGTAAGGGTGACATCACTAGTTTTAGGCAACGGGTGCACGGTAAGACCAAGAAACAAATATGTTTCAATGATTTTTATCATATGTGTTAAGCCTATCACCTGACCGTGTAAGAAATTGTGCAGCAAGGCACTTACTCATGCTTTTCATAGTTTGGGCAGCATGAATCAGATTACAGGTTTTCTTACACATCATATATTCTTGTACACTGACTACATAGTGTACTATTATAGCATTTCATGTAATCCAAAAGAGTGCAGCAAAACTCTAGCATTCTGATATTAACCTAATAATTCAATGTTCAAATGAGAGAATTTTCATAAGAAAAAGTTTCATTTAAAAAAAATCTAAAAACTGATAGTAATACAGTTAACCTTGGGGAAGGCGCATCTCTGGCACTCCCAAGTTCAGAAGCAGTGTGCCTGACAGGCGCAAATTCGAAAATCGCCTATAAAATTTAATTATCTCAATTTCTGGGCTCTAAAAGTAATCATTGACCTTCAGGGACATATTAAAATTATACACAAAATCACATGCAAAAAAAAATTTAAATAACCATAAACGTAATAAAACAAAAGTACACAAATTTCACAACTAACGCCCAATAGCCTGCAGTTTTCAAGACATAACTATTACTAAACATTAAAATTAGGAAAAAAAACTTCATTGTAAGGCACTTAGATGCTACTGGACTCATAGTCACTCAGATTCAAGCGTCAAAAGTTCAGCAGAAGTGTCACGAGTGGGTCACGCCAACCTGGGACATCTGGGAAAAGAAGATCATTGCAAATTGTGAATTGCAGATCTTCCATTTAACCTATGTGCCTGAATCCTATACTAAATGAATTTGGCTTCCTTTGTTGCTGAAGAGGTTAACGACCCTTTCTATGATGGTCAGAACAATGCAGCTCCCATGCAGCTGCTTCTGATCTGGTTGCAAACTCTTCCTATAAAACCTGGTCAGACCCTCTCTGGCTTGCCAGCAAAAGTTCTGCTTTCTTGCTCTTAGGAGACACTGTGCTGAATAGGAGTTTGTTAATGCTTTAGGGGATTTATTTTTCTGTCCTGTGTATTTAAGCTAAATGTCAGGACTAGTGTTGAGCATTCCGATACCGCAAGTATCGGGTATCGGCCGATACTTGCTGTATCGGAATTCCGATACCGACTTCCGATATTTTTTCAATATCGGAAGTCGGCATCGGAATCGGAAGTTCAAAGTTGATTGACAGCCTGACGTCATCATGATGCGCGGTGTGTGCGCATCATGATGCGCCGTCATTTCGGGCCTTCCGGGGGTCTCTGCCGGCCTGCCGGGGGGCTGTGTGGACTGCCCGGGGTCTGTACCGGCCTGCCGGGGGGCTGTGCCGGCCTGCCGGTGGTCTGTGCACCCTGTGGGGGTCTGTACCGGCCTGCCGGGGGGCTGTGCCGGCCTGCCGGTGGTCTGTGCACCCTGTGGGGGTCTGTACCGGCCTGCCGGGGGGCTGTGCCGGCCTGCCGGGGGGCTGTGCTGATGTCCGGGGGTCTGTGCAAGCATCGTCCGATGGGACTACAAGTCCCATCTGGCGATGCCTGCTACCATGACAGTGATTGACACATTAGCCAATGATGGGACACTAGTAGTCCCATCATCCGGCTAATGTGTTAAATGTTAAAAAAAAAAAAAAAAAAAAATACTACATACATACTACATGCATGCTACATACATACTACATGCTACATACATACTACATACATACCACATACATACTACATACATACTACATACATACTACATACATACCACATACATACCACATATATACCACATATATACCACATACATACCACATACATACTACATACATACTACATACATAACACATATATACTACATGCATGCTACATACATACTACATGCTACATATATACTACATACATACTACATACATACATACTACATATATACTACATGCATGCTACATACATACTACATGCTACATACATACTACATATATACTACATACATACTACATACATACTACATGCATGCTACATACATACTACATGCTACATACATACCACATACATACTACATACATACTACATACATGCTACATACATACTACATGCTACATACATACTACATATATACTACATGCATGCTACATACATACTACATGCTACATACATACTACATATATACTACATGCATGCTACATACATACTACATGCTACATACATACTACATATATACTACATACATACTACATACATACTACATGCATGCTACATACATGCTACATACATACTACATATATACTACATACATACTACATACATACTACATGCATGCTACATACATACTACATGCTAAATACATACCACATACATACTACATACATACTACATGCTACATACATACTACATATATACTACATGCATGCTACATACATACTGCATGCATGCTACATACATACTACATGCTACATACATACCACATATATACTACATACATACTACATACAATACATTCATACAATACATACATAGACATACAGTACATATAACATAGAGTAACATACTTACCAATACTTGTCACATTGTTCCCCGAAGCCATTGTCTTTTACGGAATAAATATTAACATAACAAACCACAAAAATACTCACCCACGATCCGAAGCAGTCCACGAGTGTGTCCCATGACGATCTTGGGTAGAGAACTGCAGCATCAGCTGTTGCTGCCGTTCTCTACGGGCTGCAGGAATCCAATGACGGAAGGTAGGTATCCTTCCGCACTGTATTCCTCCGCCACTTAAAAAAAAAAAAGTCCCTAGTCTCACTTTATGCCATTGCTGTGTGGGAAATTCATGATGCAGCAATGGCATAAAGTGAGACTAGGGACTTTTTTTTTTTTAAGTGGCGGAGGAATACAGTGCGGAAGGATACCTACCTTCCGTCATTGGATTCCTGCAGCCCGTAGAGAACGGCAGCAACAGCTGATGCTGCAGTTCTCTACCCAAGATCATCGTGGGACACACTCGTGGACTGCTTCGGATCGTGGGTGAGTATTTTTGTGGTTTGTTATGTTAATATTTATTCCGTAAAAGACAATGGCTTCGGGGAACAATGTGACAAGTATTGGTAAGTATGTTACTCTATGTTATATGTACTGTATGTCTATGTATGTATTGTATGAATGTATTGTATGTAGTATGTATGTAGTATATATGTGGTATGTATGTAGCATGTAGTATGTATGTAGTATGTATGTAGCATGCATGTAGCATGCAGTATGTATGTAGCATGCATGTAGTATATATGTAGTATGTATGTAGCATGTAGTATGTATGTAGTATGTATGTGGTATGTATGTAGCATGTAGTATGTATGTAGCATGCATGTAGTATGTATGTAGTATGTATGTAGTATATATGTAGTATGTATGTAGCATGTAGTATGTATGTAGTATGTATGTAGCATATATGTAGTATGTATGTAGCATGTAGTATATATGTAGTATATATGTAGCATGTAGTATGTATGTAGTATGTATGTGGTATGTATGTAGCATGTAGTATGTATGTAGCATGCAGTATGTATGTAGTATATATGTAGTATGTATGTAGCATGTAGTATATATGTAGTATGCATGTTGCATGCATGTAGTATATATGTAGTATGTATGTTGCATGTAGTATATATGTAGTATGTATGTTGCATGTAGTATATATGCAGTATGCATGTTGCATGCATGTAGTATATATGTAGTATGTATGTTGCATGTAGTATATATGTAGTATGAATGTAGCATGTATGTAGTATGTAGTATGAATGTAGCATGTATGTAGTATGCATGTTGTATGTATGTAGCATGTATGTAGCATGTAATTTTTTTTTTTTTTTATTTTATTTTACATTCAACACATTAGCCGGATGATGGGACTACTACTGTCCCATCATTGGCTAATGTGTCAATCACTGTCATGGTAGCAGGCATTGCCCGATGGGACTTGTAGTCCCATCGGACGATGCCTGCACAGACCCCCGAAGCCTGCACAGCCCCCCGGCAGGCCGGCACAGCCCCCCGGAGCCTGCACAGCCCCCCGGCAGGCCGGCACAGCCCCCCGGCAGGCCGGCACAGCCCCCCGGAGCCTGCACAGCCCCCCGGCAGGCCGGCACAGCCCCCCGGCAGGTCGGCACAGCCCACCGGAGCCTGCACAGCCCCCCGGCAGGCCGGCACAGACCACCGGAGCCTGCACAGACCCCCTGGCAGGCCGGCACAGCCCCCCGAAAGGCCCGTACAGACCCCAGAGAGGCTGTACAAGGGAAAAACAGGATTTTTCTTATTCCGATACCGGAAGTCCCATAGACTTGAATGGGACTTCCGGTATCGGAATCGGCGATACCGATACTTTTTTTTAAGATCGGCCGATCCATTCCGATCCGATACTTTGAAGTATCGGACGGTATCGCTCTACTCTAGTCAGGACTCAACTGTTGGGTGACTCGGGACCAGAGGCTCATTCCCTATCCCTAACTCTAGGGGGCACCCTAGCTCTCCCTATCCCCTGGGATACTTCTGAAGGTGAAGATACCGGGTCTGCCACCCTTGCCTCATCTCCTGAATTAGAGCTCTGTCTGTTCTCTTCCCCTAACCAGGGAATAGGGGTGCTGTCATTCACCGCAGTACACCAAACCGACAAACAAGGCAACTCAAACAAGGGGTAACAGAAAATACCAAGCATACAAATATTCTTGAGGGTCATGAGTAAGACTGCTTAGTGCAGATGAAACGTGTCAACAGGGTCATGTCGACCACGAAAATTTTCTTTTGTATGCACTATAATTTCTTTTGAAAAATGAAAAGAAAAGGAAAATCCAGTCCTGTTGATCCGGACTCCAATTTTTTTTATTATACAAATACTCACTCACATATAACAGAGGAATGCACCGGGGAGTGGAGGACAGGACAAAACCAAAGTTAGAAGAGTGAAAGGAATTGTCAGACTTACAAACCCAAGCAACAGTCACAGATAGTTCCTCCAAACTCCTTCCCACATAAACACCTTTTCTCCAAGCCATGCAGCATAAGCTAGCTCTAACATGGGTTTTGGATAGGAGTGTCTAACCAAGCTCAACTGAGAGCCCAGACTCTCAGAGCTTCCAACATGGCCGATTAACCTCTGTTCTGCCAAAAGAAATTAACACCATATAAAAAGAAGGTGACGTGTTTCTTTTCAGTGCAGGATTAGGAGTAATCCGTTGCTGTTGTTCTTCTGAATTCTCTCTGTTGCCATAACCCCGTGACACTAAATGTTTTAAGAGAAACATTTGTGAGAGTTGTGGAGGTGTTCTGTAGTACGTGTCCCTGTTCCCGTTTAGTTTATACCTCCCAGTCCCTACCCTCCTTCCAATTGTTGGTTGATGTTTACGTATGATGGAGGGTTTCTGTTATTACTGTTTTGTCTTTTGTGTCTTGTTCATATTACATTTTTGTAACCAGGCTCCATGGGGTGGTGGTGGAATGAACAGACCATGGATTAACAGGAGTATAGTGAAGTCATAGACTCGGGCCTCTCTACCATCTACCATCAAGAGTACCCCCTGGATGACAGAGATAGTTAGGGTACCAGTTCCAGGTACAGTTTGATGCCCCCCTTCAATACCCAAGACTGTTGCAGCGTGACAAGAAGAAACACACTAGCAGAGAGAAAAGCAGTGTTGGCAGATCATATTATCATATCAGAGATTAGTATTATGTGATAGAGTGCATTGTGCCTGAGAGACCATTTCTAATAAACTCTCTTATTTAATTAAACACCCTACTTATTTCTATGAAATATCCACAAACTTTGCATTATTTATTCATAAAATGAGCAAAATGAACAATTGTGATGATAAAACCCAGTAACTACGAACCTTCAAGGGTGAGACCCATTAGGAGCAGTGAGCCTGAGAGGCTACGCAGAACACACCTGTTCTAAGATGGCAGTAACACTGATTAAATGGGTTTCAAGCAGCACCTGATGATAGGAAGGTACTGGAAGGGGTGGGATCCTGTGCCACCTTGGAGAGGATGGCAAACAAAAATGTATGCTGTGCTTGTCAGGCCTATTGCGCCTGACACAAAGATAAGAGGTAACAAGGTGGATGGTTATTACTAATTGGATGTTTACTATTTTAAACTGCTGCTTGCTTTGATGAGATCTAATAAGTGTTAAGGGGGCTTTACACATAGCGATATCGCTAGCAATATCGCTAAAGTGTCACCAATTTTGTGATGCAGCAGCGATATTGCTAGCGATATCGTTATGTGTGATACTTACCTCCGACCGGCTCCCCCACTGGTTATCGCTGATCACGCGAGATCGTCCACTTCCATTTCTTGGCGGCGGCTTCTTGCTGGGCTTCCTGCCGGCGCCGACAAGCGACGCGTGGATGCGGGCGGAGGACGTCATCATCGCCTCGTCTGAAAGGTAAGTAATGACCGCTGCTGCGTTGCTACATCGCTGTGAGATCTGCCTGTTTGGCAGCTCACTAGTGACCACTTAGCGATGCACCAGCGATCCTGACTGGGTCATATCGTTGTCGGGATCGCTGGTGTATCGCTAAATGTAAAGGGGGCTTTATATTACAGAAAGATATGGCAAAAAAAAAAAAATACTGTTCAAGTCAATCTCAAAGAAAGTATAGTGACTACTGTCTGCAGACACTCCAGCTGCAGAAAGCTCGGCTGAACATATCTGAGGAAGAGTCCCATACTCACAAATCATGAATCTGGCTGCCAATGAAACCAAACTGTACAAAAACCAGAACCTAAAGCAGTTTGTCCTAAATTGATAATGAATGTCATAGATGTCTGCATATCTATTCATGCATGGTTCTTTAAATATTGTGTTCCATTTTATAAGGATATTGTTATAAATTAAGTTTCCCAAGAGCAAAGCATTTATATTCCTGCTAATGCTCCTTGACTAAAAGTGGAAGGTGTTTTCCTGACAACGAGCTGTACCCCAATCGGGACAGTACCTAAATAGATAAGGACAGGGTAGGACCTGGGTCCTGACTGTTCAGACACCTGCCCCTGAAAAGCTACAGTATAAACAATAAGACAAGAACATAAGAAATGAAGAGCCATGCCCCTTTATGTACAAGGTACAAAAAAAAAACAAAACCGAAAAAAATTGAGCTAGAGCATATGTTGGTTTAAGTAAAATACATAGGTGACTGTGCAATCACACTGAGGCCATTTAACAAGCAGAACCTAAAATAAAAAATGAGAAAATACCCTGTTGTAAGTAAATAAATAATATAGTACATGTAAGTAACATAGGGTACTTTTTAAACTTTGTTTTGATTAAAAAAAAACTTCAAAGCCATTCCATGTACAGTATATGGCCACTGTGACTAGTAATTTGCTGGAGCACTCGTCATCAATGTAAGCATACACTGTCCAAACTGTAGAGGATGTAAAGGGTGATACATAATAATAATACTTTATTTTTCATATAGCGCTAACATATTCCGCAGCGCTTTACAGTTTGCACATATTTTCATCACTGTCCCTGATGGGGCTCACAATCTAAATTCCCTATCAGTATGTTTTTTGGAGTGTGGGAGGAAACCGGAGTGCCCGGAGGAAACCCACGCAAACACGGGGAGAACATACAAACTCCTTGCAGATGTTGTCCTTGGTGGGACTCGAACCCAGGACTCCAGCGCTGCAAGGCTGCAGCGCTAACCACTGAGCCACCGTGCTGCCCTGCTTTGTTGTCTGTATGTATGTATGTATGTATGTATGCTTTGTTATCTGTATGTAATGATATACAAAGCTGCCACTTTGCTTTTTTAAGCTTAGAAAACACCAAAAGCAGGAAATAGGTCGTCCTACTTCTGTTCCTAACACACTCATCAAATAATCCACCATAAGATCTTGGGTTATTTCTTACTTTGTGTTTCATTTAGCATTAAGTGCCAATATTGTTCATTTAGGCTGTATCTCCAGGGGGACACGTTTTGTTCTTTGCTCTTTGATGAGATCACTTCCAGTATATGCCTCTAGTAATCTCAAAAACATCTGCCTACACTGTAGTTAACATCATTTCAAGCCTGGAGGTCCTTCAAAAAAATTGAAAGACAAAGGCTGCTCACACCGCACCCAATGAGCAGAGGAGGTTTTTTTTTTTTTTTATAGCATTAGAAAAATAATTTATCATGTTTGGATTCTGAATTTTAAACAATGAAATCAGATTTTAACCCCTTCACCCCCCAAGCTTGTTTTCACCTTTATGATCAGACCAAATTTTGCAATTTTGACCAGTGTCACTTTATGGCCGGGGTCACACATGCGAGAAACTCGCACGAGACTAGCATCTTAATACCCGGCACTGCAGCAGGCACTCGGGACTGGAGAACTCAGCTGCATGTATTTGTATGCATATAAACCAAAAGAAAAATGGAACCAAGAGCGATAAATAAAATATAAAAAATATTTTTTTATTGTTATCCAAAATTGGGTAAAACACAAATTTATAATAAATTAGTCACAAAAAGATATATGAGGGAATCAGCAACATCCAGTTACCACACACAGATATAGGTAAGGATAAAAATTGCAGTATATAAACAAAGGCATGTAAAGGCATCACCCAACACAATTCATATAATATAATATAATAAAATTCATATAATATAATATAATATAATTCATATAATATTCATATAAAGTGCAGTAGTGCATAATACATTAGTCCAAAAACCAGACTGAGTCTGGTGCATAAAGAGAAGTATGGTCCTATATCAATCACAACTGCTGTCAAAAAGATATAATAGTATCCACCAGTCTGGGAATATATATTTCTATAGTGGGAAAGTAATCCTAAAATAGGAGCTGCTATTTAACCAAAGATATAATAGCATCCACCAGTCTGAGAATATATATTTCTATAGTGGGAAAGTGATCCTAAAATAGGAGCTGCTAATTAACCACAGACAAGGAGGCTATGAACCAGTGTGAGAGATAGTTATTATTCAGAGAGATAGAGTCAAGAGTAAATACATGCCAGAGATAAGTAATAAGCCTGTAAGCAAATACCGACCTATCTGTAGTGTGTGCTACGAGACCCCAACGCGCGTTTCGCGAAGACACCCCCGAAGAAGCAAGAAGCGAAACGTATTGATTGATGCCCCAGCCTCTTCTGTGATGTACAGATACCCTAGCCTTTCCTATGGTTCAGAGAAGCCCCAGCCTCTCATGTGCTGTATATATACTCCAGCATCTCCTGTAATGTATAAATACCTCAACCTCTCCGGTGCTCTATAGGTTTCCAAGTATCTCCTGTGCTGTATAGATGCCCCAGGGTCTCCTGTGATCTATATATGCCTCATCCGCTCTTGTGATGTACAGATGCCCCCTCCTCTCCTGTTATGTATAGATGCCATTGCCTCTCCTATAATGTATATATACCTCAGCTTTATCTTGCGCTGTATATATGCTCCATCGCCTCTATGTATACAGTGGCAAGTAAAAGTTAGGGCACCCCTGGTCAAAATGACTGTTGTGAACAGTTAAGCAAGTTGAAGATGAAGTGAGCTCTAAATATCTACAGTTAGAGAAGACATCGTGCTCCTGCGTAGGAGTACTTATCTGCCCTGTTTAAAGTACTGCAGTGCACAGGTGCCAGGAGCCATGAAGCAAGCAGGAGGGTGGCGGCGCACACCCAACGAACCGGACCGCACTGGACCGCCCCCCCCCCCCCCCCCCGTGAGTACAGTAAAACTTATTTTTCTTATCCTGCAGGTTGAATCAGGGGCTTAACTACAGCATTATAGAATGCTGCACATAAGCCCTAAAAGGCGGTGGCTGCATCTTATAGTGGACAAAATAGGTTCCCTTTAAGTGCAAAGGTACCAAATACTAATGAAATGTATACAAACTTTTGAAAAATATTTAGAATTGAGAGTTCTCAGTGGTTGATACCTTTTAATGGCTAACTGAAAAGATATCAAGGTATAAAAGGTATCCGCCACTGAGGACTCTCAATTCTAAATATTTTTCTATCTACTGGTTAACACGGTATGAAGATATTTATCTTTCCTTTAAACTTTTGAGTTTGCAATAAGTAATAAAAATGCCTTAAATCATTCTATCTCTCATTATTCTGGCAATTTGCAAATATTAATAACTAGCTGAAGAGCCTGGTGTTGCCCGGGCATAGTAACTAACACTGGTTAGTTCTAACATATTGTAATGATTATATTGCACATAAAAAACATTTCACATCATATATTGAACACTACAGATTTACAACACAAATTAACTAAACGATTACCCAATTATTGATAGTATTTTTTTTAACCAGCGCAATTTTGTTGAAGCAAACTTTTTGTTTAACACAATAATAACCACTTAACGACTGCTGATATGACTTTTAACGGCAGCAGTTAAAGGATTTTATTCCTCCTCCACCTAATGCTTCTTCTTTTTACACAGCCTCCTCCTGCACCTCACGCTCCTCCTTTATACACAGCATTTTCTGCAGCACAGTTTTTCTCCTTTATAGTCGCCTCCTTTGGCAGCTTCTCACACTCCTCTTCCATATACAATTGGAAACACTTGATCCCGAGAGAAATTGCATTAATTGCAATAAAGCGTATTGTAGACACAGCCTACTTCTTCTGCAGCACCACACTTTTCTCCTTTTCACCTCATTCACACGTTATTTGGTCAGTATATTTACCTCAGTATTTGTAAGCTATAACTTGAAGTAAAACAATCATAAGAAAAGTATATTAGAAACACATCACCACTTCTGTATTTTTCTCCCACTCATGGTTTTGGTTTATAAATACTGAGCTAAAATACTGACCAAATACTGAACGTGTGAATGTGGCCTTATACACAGCCACCACCTGCAGCGCCTACTCTTCTCTATACACAGCCTCATCACTTCTCTCATTTTTCCATCCGCCTCTCATTTTCCCCCTCACAATGTAATGGTCGGGGGGGCTTCTCCCTCCTGCACAGTGTGTAGCACAGGTCTGTCACAGTTGTAAACTGATGACAAAGTCCGAGTCCGGTGTTTGCTCCTCCGTTGCCTCATCCAGGACAATCCCTTTAAGATCTCGGGAGAGCTGACAGATGGGAGTCACCTGGGGCAGCGACCGGAGCTCTGAGTATCAGAAGAATCAGAAAACTTTCCCATCCGGAGAACTTATCCAGTGTGACACTCACTCACACTAGAGATGCTGCATGTCCCTCCTCCTCTTCCAGGATGGAGAGCGCTGGAGATCTCCCTCAAGTCCAGGTAACTCCAGAGCAGCGACCTGCGTCACACACACTAGCAGCAGCCCATGCAGTGTGAGAGCCCGGACCCGCAGGCAGAGCACATGCCGCTCTCCACCGCCATCTGCACACTCAGCGCTGTACACCACAAATCTCATCACTACATTCCTGGAGATCAGGGCATGGGCAGGAGGCAGACAAGCCAGTGTCACTCTCACAGGGGAGCCATCAATCAGCAGAGACCCCACCCATGCCACTTCCACAGGCAACTCCAGGTTGAAGAGGGAGCAATGGAGGGAGCAGCTGCGAGACACCATGGGGCCCGAGCTCTGCACTGTGTGCTGGATATACATGTGCTATATCATATACTGAATGTATCTGTAGAATGGAGGTATGGCTGTGTGTCATGTGCATATGTATGTTATGTACAACGTGGGCCGTGTCAACAGGGCTGTGCATGTGGAGTGAGGGTCGCTATGCGGAGTGAGCGAGGCTATGTGGAGGGAGCATGGCTTGATACATACAAACACACACATATGCATGCACTTGGAGCACCCACCAGGGCAATGGGAATTACTCTGTACCGGGCCGGTATTTAAAGGAGATGTGTCACGGCAGCAGTGACCCGGTCCGTGGCCCTGGGCATCCAATAAAAGGAGAATATTTACAAGGGATGATAAAGTTTATAATGAAGTTTGTGCTATAGTGTTCGTGATGCCACCTGTGGTTTCTGGTCAGAGGTGACCAGCGCTGCAGAGTAGGTCCTCTTGGACTAATGGTGATGCAGCAGAGTTGGTACAGCTCTCCACAGGCAGAGCTTTGTCCCAGGGCAGTTGTGATAGATGAGATGTTATGTTTAGTGATGATAGATGTAGCAGAGTTGGGTAGGTGACACAGGAAGAATTCAGAGGACACAGCTGGGTGCAGTTTGTAATGCTTTACTCACAGTTGTTGTGTACACAGATACCCGCTTGGCACTGTGCCCTCCAGGAGAGGGGTCCAGCAAGCTCCCAAGCATATCAGGATTCACCATCCCAGGACTCCCTTCAGTATATGCCTCTCCTGACTTTCTCACTGTGTTGGCTCTCCTCCCTTCCTACCCAACACCTCATAGTCAGTGTCCCAGGCCAGAAGCCGCAGACCTTGTCGGGTGACGTCCTCTCTGCATTCCCTTGCTTCCTTATGGCTGCCTTTCCAGAGAAGATAACTGTGGCTTGTGGCTGCAACACCTAAAGGTGCCTCTGCCTCCGGCTTGCTAATTGACTCTGATGATTTCACCACTAGGCTAGGGGACCAGCACCCCACTGTGACCTGATCCCTCCACCCAACGTTAGTCGGCGTGGAACGAGTCCCATGGGCAGTATGGCCGCTGCCCCGTGCCTCTAGGACCCTTTCTGTCCTCCAGGGAGCTTAATTCTCCCTCTTCACTTCTTCTCTAACTTCTTCTCTAACTTCTTCTCTAACAGTCCTGTCAGTTCCTTCCTCCAGGTTTCCCTCCTGATGACTGACTGACTACACAAAACTTATCTCTCTCTAGCCTCCTAAGCTCCTCAACTTTATTCCTACTATATTCACCCACCTCCCAACAACACCCTTTACTACCCAGCCAGGGATGAGACACTCCTCCCGTAGGGTATGTCCTGGGTGCCCTGCTGCTATAGTGTGAGTTGGGTGCTGGTGTTAGAGTCCTTGGTAGTGTTCCCTCCTTACCTGGGATTGGGGTGCCACACCTCTGGATGAGGTGCAGTACCTCTGTGGCGACTGAACCCTCAGGGCCGCCACACACTCAGCTTTATATATATAGATTATGGTAATCCTAATTGACCTAAAATGGGAAATGTTTATTCTGATTTCATGTCAGATATTGAGAAAAATATGCATATGTAGTTTTTGTTATAGAGCATGTAAACTTTGGTTTTTAACTGTATATTTAAAATAAAAAGAAAAGGTGTCATCTTTGACATTAGGCATTTTAGAGATTATTTCCTCTTCAACTTGCCTAACTGTTCACAATAACAGTAAATTTGACCAGTGGTGCACAAAATTTACATGCCACCATATATGCCGAAGGGTCTCCTATTTGCTATATATATATATATATATATATATATATATATATATATATATATATATATATATATATATATATATATAAAGTAGGCTCTGTGTTTTTTATGTGATGTATACTGCAGATCTCCCACTGCTGGTGTTCTATAAATGTAACATGAGTAGTGATGAATTTCCCACAATGAGTGTGTACAGAAGTCACTGCTGCAAATTCTTTTCAAAATTCATAGCAAGGAGTCAACTGTTCCCCATACCAATGCAATCCTGGAAAAGCACTTGTGAGTAGCAACACTATCAACACATGTCACAACTAAGAAAACCAGCTTCAGCCTTCACATTAGGGATGAGTTCCTTATTTGTTTGACCAAATATTGAATAAATTTCAAGTTGATAATATTGTATGGCCCCAGCTGATGTTTTAAATATCCAAATGGTCCCTGGCAGAAAAAGTATTCCCCTCCCCTGGTATAGGAGTTCATTGTAGTATTTCCAGCAGGGCGAGGAATCATTTTTTATGCCAAGGCTCATTGCTTTATTTGGCCAAACATTTAATTAACTCACCGATTGTGCTTCTACTCACCAGCCCCCAGGGTATTGTGTGCCAGCACCCCACCTCCTCCAGCATACATCTCGACCCAGGGAGGCTTGGAGCACTGACAGACGTCAAAGCGGCTGAGTAACTCAGAGGGAGTCCCTCCGCCTCCTCTGTGATGCACTGGTAATGGTGCATACGCAATTATATCATCGCGACCGCGCCATTATGTAAGATGCCAGGATGCAAGTCCAGAAGTGGAGCTGCAGGGGATCATATGAAAGGTAAGTAAAGTATATAAAACATTATTTTAATAGAATTACTTAAATGGTCTTTGAAGCAAGTGATGAATTGGGAGTGGGGGGGTGGGGAGACCAAAGTATGAATTGGGAGTTGGGGGATGGAGAGAGCAAATAGTGAATTGGGAGTGGGTGGTAGGGAAAGCAAATGAAGAATTGGGAGTGGAGGTGGAGAGAGCAAATGATCTATTGGGAGTGAGGAGAGCAAATGATGAATTGGCAGTGGAGGTTGGGAGAGCAAATGATGAAGTGGGAGCGGGGAGAGCAAATGATGTATCGTTAGTGGGGTGGAGAATAAATGATGAATTGAGAGTGGGGGGGAGCAAATGACAAATTCGGACTGGAGGTGGGGAGAGCAAATGACGAATTGGGAGTGGGGGTGAGGATAGCAAATGATTAATTGGGAGTACGAGATTGGGAGAGCTAATGACTTATTAGTAGTGGTGGTGGGGAAAGCAAATGACGTATTAGTGAGGGAGAGCAAATTACAAATTGGTAGTGTGAGGTGGGGAGTGCAAATGATGAATTGGGAGTGGGTGGTGGGGAGAGCAAATTATGAAATGGGAGTGGGGGGTGAGGAGAGCAAATGACGAATTGGGAGTGACGGAGGCCAAATGATGAATTTCACATCAAATCATGAGTGGGGGTGTGGACAGCAAATGACAAATTGGGAATTGGGGTGGGAAGAGAAAATGACGAATTGGGAGTGTGGGGAGACCAAATGATGAATTGGGAGAGGGGGGAATCATAGAATGGTAGAGCTGGAAGGGACCTCCTGGGTCATCTGGTCCAACCCCCTGCTCAAAGCAGGACTCACCAAATCATCTTAGACAGCTAACTGTCCAGCCTCTGTTTGAAGACTTATAGAAAGAGAACTCAAAACCTCTCGTGGCAGCCTGTTCCACTCATTGATCACCCTAACTGTCAAAAAGTTTTTTCTAATATCTAATCTCTGTCTCCTCCTATTCAGTTTCATCCCATTGCTTCTAGTCTTTCCTTGTGCAAATGAGAATAAAGATGATCCTTCTACAATGTGACAGCCCTTGAGATATTTGTAGACAGCTATTAAGTCTCCTCTCAGTCTTCTTTTTTGCAAGCTAAACATTCCCAAGTCCTGTAACCGTTCCTCATAGGACATGGTTTGCAGAAAGGTTGCCTGAAGAGCAAATGATGAGTGGTGGTGGGGAGAGCAAGTTATGAATTGGGAGTGGAGGATGGAGAGAACAAATGACAAATTGGGAGTGGGGGTGAAGACAACAAATGACAAATTGGTAGTGGGGGGGTGGGGAGAGCAAAAGATGAATTTGGAGTTGGGGGAGAGCAAATGACAAATTGAGAATGTGGGGTGGGGAATGCAAATTTTGAATTGCGAGTGGACTATGGGGAGAGCAAATTATGAATTGGGAGTGTTGGATGGGGAGAGAAAATTATGACTTGGGAGTTGGGGATGGGGAGAGCAAATGACGAATTCGGAGTGGGGGGGAGACCAAATGATGAATTGGGAGTGAGGGGTGGGGAGAGCAAATGATGAATTGGGAGTGGGCAGTGGGAAGAGCAAATGATGAGTGGGGTGGGAAGAGCAAATGATGAATTGGGGTGTGGAGAACAAATGATGTCATAGTTCCACCACTCAGTGTGTCTGGGATAAAGTTACTGACAGCTCAGCCATTCAATCTAGTACAGGAGAGTGCTGAAGCTGTCAGTGCTTTGATTGTCAGCTCAGCCATCCAATCTGGTACAATGGCGTGCAGAGCTGTCATTGTTTTGATTGACAGATCAACTATCCTATCTGAGGCTGAAAGGGTTCTGCTTTCTTCAAGTGCTCATTATCCTAGGTGATTGCCAGGCTACTTAGCTGAGCTTTTTCCTCCAGACCTCTGCCAGATGTACATTCAGTGTGGTTTGCTTCCTCTTTGCCTCAAGTTCTGTATGTTGATCTTTTGTTGCCTGACCTTGGACCTCGGTCTGACCATCCGTCTGTTTAACCCCTTTTGCTCTGATCCACTATACTACTGGTATTCTGACCCCAGAATCTTACCTGACTACGCTTCTGTCTCTTCCTTCTGTTTATGAAGTACCCTCCTGGCTTCTGACCTTGGACTTCTTGTACTTCCTGATTCTCGCCTTAGTGTGAAAAGTGACTAGCATCACAGATGAATTGTGAGTGTGGGTAGACCAAGTTATGAACTAGGAGTTGGGGGTGGGGAGAGTAAATGATATATTGGGAGTGGGGGGTGAGTAGAGCAAATTATGAATTGGGAGTTGGGGAGGAGAGAGGAAATTATGAACTGCGAATGGGGGGTAGGAAGATGAAATGATTAATTGGGAATGGGGTGGGGAAAGCAAATGATGAATTAAGAGTGGGGGTGGGGAGAGGAAATGATGAATTGGGAGTGAGGGGAGAGCAAATGATGAATTGGCAATGGGGGGTGGGGAGAGGAAATGATAAATTGGGAGCAGGGTAGAGCAAATGATGAATTGTGAGTGGAGGGGAGAACAAATGACGAATTGGGGGTGGGGGGATAGTTCAGAGTGGGGGAGAACGCAAATGAATTGATAGTAAGGGGCGGGGGACAGCGTATGATGAATTGAAGGTGGGGAATGGAGAGAGCAAATAATGACTTGAGGGTGTAGAGGGAGAGCAAATGATGATGAATAGAGGGTGAGGGTGGGAGAGCAAGGACATGACATAGTGAATTGGGGCAGATGGGTGCATGTAAATATACTGAGTAGGCGAAGCGGGAGGTACAAAGTGGGGGACGTTGGGAATGACTGAGTTTGCTTTGTAATGAATTGGAGGAAAGACTACTGGTGCTAATTAATTTATATACAGTATTTATAGGTTGGGGAAAGTGATTCTGTAGTTAGTTGGGGCACAGTAGTGGATTACAATTTATAGTTGGAATATTGGGTTGAATAATAACTAATTATATATTAATGGTAGGCGCACATCTGTATTCAGCTGTGTAGTGTAGAAGTTAGTGAATGTGCTCTGAAAGTGGGAAGAGATGCGTTCTGGCTGGAAGAAAGGATAACGCTTTGTGCTGGATGAAGGAGAAAAGCGAAAATGAAGGACTTCAACTAGAAACGTCACCGTTGAGTCAATATGTTATCTGTATATTGACACTATACACTATATACTGTGTAATGGGGCTCCTCTGTATAATGTCACTGGTAGTCACTGTATTACCTGTACACTATACATTATATACAGAGCTACTAGGTATATTGTCACTGGAGAACATTGTGTTACCTGTACACTATATACAGAGCTTCTGTATTTAAGGTCACTGGTTATCACTGTATTACCTGCACATTATACAGTTGTGGCCAAAAGTATTGACACCCCTGCAATTCTGTCAGATAATACTCAGTTTCTTCCTGAAAATGATTGCAAACGCAAATTCTTTGGTATTATTATCTTCATTTAATTTGTCTTAAATGAAAAAACACAAAAAGAATTGTCCTAAAGCCAAATTGGATATAATTCCATGCCAAACATAAAAAAGAGGGTGGACAAAAGTATTGGCACTATTCGAAAAATCCTGTGATGCTTCTCTAATTTATGTAATTAACAGCACCTGTAACTTACCTGTGGCACCTAACAGGTGTTGGCAATAACTAAATCACATTTGCAGCCAGTTGACATGGATTAAGGTTGACTCAACCTCTGTCCTGTGTCCTTGTGGGTACCACATTGAGCATGGAGGAAAGAAAGAAGACCAAAGAACTGTCTGAGGACTTGAGAAACCAAATTGTGAGGAAGCATGAGCAATCTCAAGGCTACAAGTCCATCTCCAAAGACCTGAATGTGTCATGATCCCAGTGCAGATTTTGACCTGCACGTCAGGAGTTAATGTCTTGAGCTCAGTGCAGGCTTTGACCTGTACACCTGGGGTTAATTATTGTGGCCTCTCTTTGGTTCAGGCAGAGCTTTTTATTGCCCTAAGTTACTCCAATCCCTGTCAGTTATACTTTCGCCCTTGGCATTGTGTGGTGACCCCTGAGTGTGTTTGTACTGTGTTCTGGTTGCTTGATTCTCTGTGTACGACTCTGTCTGTTCTCTGGATATTGCTTTGGATTCTGCTTGGTACCTTCTATGTCTGTTTGGTTTTGACTTCTGCTTGGCCCTGACTATCCGTTCTGTCTCATCCCTGGTACTTTACTGATATTTCTGTGTATGACCTCTGTGTTGCCTAACTCTGAGTATTTCTGTATAGTGTCCTGCCATCTCTGAAAGCAGGACACTAAGCTCCGCCCCCTTGCAGTCACATGACCGTAGGTCCTGTGACTGCTTGCTAAACTTCAGCATCCACAGGTCCAGTGTATCTGTACTTTCTGGCTGTACCTGACCCCGGGCCCCCCTCCAGTGCGGGTGAGTCCCTGCTCAGCGTAGGCTGCACACCGGCGCTGACAGGATCCTAACATTATAACTGACCGTGAACTTTTTTTTTTTGTCTCTCCTCACTTCTGCAGCATGGACCCAATGCATGCCTTATCTGAGCAGGTGAAATGCTTGACTCAGTCGCTGCAGAAGCTAAGTTTGGAACACCAAGCTCTGGCCCAGTCCCAACAGCAGGTTGCGGACTCGGTTCAGGGGGTGCTTTCCGCAGGCTTTCAGCAGGTGGGGAATAGAGATGTCATTTTAGTCCCACCCGAATCCCCGGTTAAGTTACCAGATACGTTTGCTTGTGACAAAAATTAATTTAGAGCATTTAAAGAGGGCTGTAAGCTCTTTTTCTCCTTGAGACCCCGCTCCTCTGGGGATGAGAAACAGAGGGTGGGGGTAGTTATGTCCATCCTTAGGGGATCCCCACAAGCCTGGGCATTTTCTCTTTCCTCTTCTGTCCCAGAGAGAATGTCTGTGGATGCGTTTCTTGAGGCCTTAGAGCTTATTTACGATGAGCCAGATAGAGTGCGTTTTGCTGAGGACAAGGTGATGAGTGTCTGTCAGGGGGAGCACTCGGCCGAGTGGTTCTGTTCTGAATGTAGGCGTTGGGCAGCTGAGGTTTCTTGGAGTGATGCCGCCCTTCAGGGGCTGTTCCATTGAGGCCTGTGTGAACATCTGAAGGATGCCCTGGCACTCCATCCTCCACCTGACTCCCTGGAGGATGCCATGACCCAAGCGGTTAGCATGGATTGCAGACTGCGGGCAAGAGGTGTTATGCAACTTGAAACATTATTATTCTCCAGTGGAGTTGAGACCCGGACTCCTCCGGTGGCTATGGAGGTGAGCGCTGTCACCTGTGATGAGAAGGAAAGAAGACGCCACCGGGAGAAGCAGTTGTGCTTCTATTGTGGGCAATCTGGACATTGGAAGAAGGACTGCCCCTCCTGTCCGTCATCCTCCAAGGTGGCGGGAAACGACTAGGTCTGGGTAGTAGTCGAGGAGGCTACCCAGACCTTCAGGTACCTTTTTCCTCACTTGCAAAACTTGTGCTTCGGGTGGAACTGGAACTTGGTGATGGTCCTGTTCAGACTACCGCCTTTGTTGACTGTGGCTCTGCTGTTAACCTGATTGATGCCCGGATTATGACTCTTAATAAGATAGGGACAGTCAGGCTTCAGGATCCTGTTAAACTTGTGGCAATTAACTCGTGCTCACTTGCCCGGGACGGTATCTGTTTCAGGTCTGAACTTTTTTCTCTGAAAGTGGGTTCCACTCATGTGGAAAAATTAACTTGCCTTGTGTTAGATAACTTGCCTGCAGGACTGGTACTGGGGATGCCTTGGCTACAACGCCATAATCTTACCATTGATTGGGTGACGGGGGAGATCACTCAATGGGAATGTAAAGATAAGTGTTGCAACCTGGGGCCTTTTGTTAACTCTGTTAAAACCGTATCTGTATCGTCTGTCGGTCTGGAAGGTATCCCGGAGTACCTGAAGGATTTTGAAGACATGTTTTCCGAAAGTGAGGCTGAGGCGCTGCCACCACATAGACCCTACGATTGTGCTATTAAGTTAGTACCCGGGGCCAAGTTACCTAAGGCTCGATTATTCAATTTGTCCAGGCCTGAGCGTCAAGCCATGAAGGAGTACATAGCAGAGAGTCTCCGCAAAGGGCATATCAGGCCTTCTGTGTCACCCGTGGCAGCAGGATTCTTCTTTGTGAAGAAAGATGGTGGTTTGCGGCCGTGCCTAGACTTTCGGGTACTTAACAAGATAACAATTAGGAACATTTATCCACTTCCCCTCATCCCACACCTATGTAACCAGTTATCTGGGGCCCAATGGTTCTCCAAATTAGATCTCCGGGGGGCCTACAACCTGATAAGGGTTCGGGAAGGAGACGAGTGGAAAACTGCGTTCCTCATATCTGAGGGACTCTTTGAAAACCTGGTTATGCCCTTTGGGTTAACTAATGCCCCTGCTATTTTCCAGAACTTTATCAATGATGTGTTTTCTGACCTGTTAGGCCGTTTTGTTGTCATTTATTTGGATGACATTTTGGTGTATTCCATGGACAGTCAGTCTCACGTACAACATCTACAGACAGTTCTCCAGAGACTCAGGGAAAACCACCTGTTTGCTAAATTGGAAAAATGTTCGTTTTTCGTACAGGAACTGTCTTTTTTGGGGCTGATTGTATCTTGTGAGGGGTTTCGTATGGACCGTAAGAAGGTGCTGGCGATAGCAGACTGGGTTCAGCCTCATGATCTCAAAGGGCTCCAGCACTTCTTGGGATTTGCAAACTATTACCGGAGATTCATTAAAGGTTTCTCTCAAGTGGTTAAACCACTCACAGATCTTACCCAGAAGGGGGCTGATGTAAAATATTGGTCGTAACTCGCTAAGGAGTCCTTCTCAGCTCTTAAGAAATGTTTCATGTCCGCCCCGGTGTTGGTCCAGCCAGACCCGTCCAAACCATTTATTGTGGAGGTGGATGCTTCTGAAGTAGGGGTGGGGGCAGTCTTGTCCCAAGGTCCGGTGACCCTTACTAATCTCAAACCCTGTGCCTTCTTCTCCAAGAAGTTCTCATCCGTTGAGAGAAATTATGATGTAGGCAATAGAGAACTTCTTACGGTCAAGCTGGCATTCGAAGAATGGAGGCACTTTTTGGAAGGGGCGGCTCACCCTATCACTGTTATCACGGATCACAAAAATTTGGCATACCTTGAATCTGCTAAGAGGCTTACTCCTAGACAAGCCCGTTGGTCACTTTTTTTCACGCTTTCAATTCTCTATTACTTTTAGACCAGGGTCCAAAAATGTTAAAGCGGATGCCCTGTCCAGAAGTTTTGACCCGGTGTCTCCCCCCGAGCCGCCGTCCTCCATTCTTCCCCCAGGGGTGGTAGTGGCGGGGGTCTCATCAGAGTTGGAACAAGAAATTTTGAGGGCTCAGTTCCTAGCTCTGACGACCAGGCCAGGGGATAAATTGTTTGTTCCGGATTTATTGCGGCCTAGACTTCTGCAGGAGTTTCATGAGTCTAGACTGAGTGCTCATCCCGGTATCACGGCCACTAGAGAGGCAGTAGCCAGGATTTTTTGGTGGCCTTCAGTGGGGTCTGATGTCAAGAAATTCATTGCTGCTTGTGGAGTTTGTGCCCGTTCCAAAAGCTCGCATAACCGGCCGGCTGGGGAACTCATACCTTTACCGGTTCCTGATAGGCCATGGACTCATCTCTCGATGGATTTTATTACTGGTCTTCCACCTTCCAGGGGCAATACCGTGATCTGGGTGGTGGTGGATAGGTTTTCAAAACAGGCCCATTTCATTCCCTTGGCAGCACTACCCTCAGCTGAAACATTGTCAAGGTTGTTCGTGCAGCATGTGGTCCGATTGCATGGGGTACCCCTGAATGTGGTGTCTGACAGAGGTGTGCAGTTTCTGGCCAAATTTTGGAGGGCATTCTGTATGAAATTGGGTATCTCACTCTCCTTCTCATCGGCATATCACCCGGAGAGTAATGGTCAGACGGAACGCACCAATCAATTCCTGGAACAAATTCTCAGGTGTCTGACCTCCGCCAGACAGGAGGATTGTGGGATGCGTTACCGTTGGCGGAATTCACTTTTAACAACCGGGTGAGTCAGTCCACCAACATGTCCCCATTCCTAATCAATTATGGGTTTAATCCTCATTTTGGGGAGTTTTCACGGATGGATTCCGGTTGTCCAGGGGCAGAGGGGTCCGTCCAGTGGTTAAAAAACCTCTGGGCTGAAGTCCAGCGTAATATCTCTCGGGCCCAGGGGAGGTACAAATATTTTGCTGACAAAAAGAGGGCTCCGGGACACATGTTTCAGGTGGGGGAGAAGGTTTGGCTTTCCACACGTAACATCAACTTGACGGTACCGTCGGCTAAATTGGGACCAAAGTTCATTGGTCCGTACGAGTTTGTGGAGATAGTCATCCCGGTGGCATATAGGTTGCGTCTCCCCGCCTCCTTAAAGATATCCAATGTGTTCCATAAATTTCTGTTGAAACCCGTGGGGTCTGTCAAGGAGGACTCTGAGTCTGTTGTTCCTCCAGTGTTGGTGGAGGGTCACTTGGAGTATGAGGTTGGACATATTGTGGACTCTCGGCGGGTGTGCCGCTCTTTGCAGTACCTGGTCCACTGGAAGGGATATGGACCGGAGGATCGCTCATGGGTCCCTGCTCACTCTGTACATGCAGATCGCCTGGTTTGGGCTTTCCATGCCAAGTACCCGGGGAAGCCTGGGGGTCCAAAGGCCCCTCGTTGAGAGGGGGGTACTGTCATGATCCCAGTGCAGGTTTTGACCTGCACGTCAGGGGTTAATATCTTGAGCTCAGTGCAGGCTTTGACCTGCAAACCTAGGGTTAATTATTGTGGCCTCTCTTTGGTTCAGGCAGAGCTTTTTATTGCCCTGAGATACTCCAATCCCTGTCAGTTATACTTTCACCCTTGGCATTGTGTGGTGACCCCTGAGTGTGTTTGTGCTGTGTTCTGGTTGCTTGATTCTCTGTGTACGACTCAGTCTGTTCTCTGGATATTGCTTTGGATTCTGCTTGGTACCTTCTATGTCTGTTTGGTTTTGACTTCTGCTTCGCCCTGACTATCCGTTCTGTCTCATCCCTGGTACTTTACTGATATTTCTGTGTATGACCTCCGTGTTGCCTGTCTCTGAGTGTTTCTGTATAGTGTCCTGCCATCTCTGAAAGCAGGACGCTAATCCCCGCCCCCTTGCAGTCACATGACCGTAGGTCCTGTGACTGCTTGCTAAACTTCACCATCCACAGGTCCTGTGTATCTGTACTTTCTGGCTGTACCTGACCCCGGGCCCCCCTCCAGTGCGGGTGAGTCCCTGCTCAGCATAGGCTGCACACTGGCGCTGACAGGATCCTGACAGAATGTTCCTGTATCTACCGTGCGCAGTGTCATCAAGAAGTTTAAAGCCCATGACACTGTGGCTAACCTCCCTAGATGTGGACGGAAAAGAAAAATTGACAAGAGATTTCAACGCAAGATTGTGCGGATGTTGGATAAAGTACCTTGACTAACATCCAAACAAGTTCAAGCTGCCCTGCAGTCCGAGGGTACAACAGTGTCAACCCATACTATCCGTCGGCGTCTGAATGAAAAGGGACTGTATGGTAGGAGACCCAGGAAGACCCCACTTCTTACCCCGAGACATAAAACAGCCAGGCTGGAGTTTGCCAAAATGTACCTGAAAAAGCCTAAAATGTTTTGGAAAAATCTTCTCTGGTCAGAAGAAAAAAATAGGCATTCAAAGAAAAGAACACGGTCCCTACAGTCAAACATGGCGGAGGTTCCCTGATGTTTTGGGGTTGCTTTGCTGCCTCTGGCACTGGACTGCTTGACCGTGTGCATAGCAATATGAAGTCTGAAGACTACCAACAAATTTTGCAGCATAATGTAGGGCCAAGTGTGAGAAAGCTTGGTCTCCCTCAGAGATCATGGGTCTTGCAGGAAGACAATGACCCAAAACACATTTCAAAAAGCACTAGATAATGGTTTGAGAGAAAGCACTGGAGACTACTAAGGTGGCCAGCAATGAGTCCAGACCTGAATCCCATAGAACACCTGTGGAGAGATCTAAAAATGGCAGTTTTGAGAAGGCACCCTTCAAATATCAGGGACCTGGAGCAGTTTGCCAAAGAAGAATGGTCTAAAATTCCAGCAGAGCATTGTAAGAAACTCATTGATGGTTACCGGAAGCGGTTGGTCGCAGTTATTTTGGCTAAAGGTTGTGCAACCAAGTATTAGGCAGAGGGTGCTAATACTTTTGTCTGGCACATTTTTGGAGTTTTGTGTGAAATGATCAATGTTTTGCTTTTTGCTTCATTCTCCTTTGTGTTTTTTCATTTAAGACAAATTAAATGAAGATAATAATACCAAAGAATTTGTGTTTGCAATCATTTTCAGGAAGAAACTGAGTATTATCTGACAGAATTGCAGGGGTGTCAATACTTTTGGCCACAACTGTATACTATATACAGAGCTCCTGTTCACTGTGTGTATAGCTGGAGCACATTTTTATTTTCACTTCGTAAGCTGACAAATGAGATGCTAAGATCAGAAGCTATAAGAAATACCAGTTGTAAGCTGTGTTATCTTTGTTCCTGAATAAATATATATTCTGTTACCAATGACCTTGTGACAGCAAAATGTAACGGTGAACACTCTCTGCTCATTCTTCTAGACTTTTCTGCAGCTTTCGACATTGTTGACCACTGTCTGCTACTCTCTAGGCTCCAGTCCCTAGGCATTAAGGACACTGCTCTCTCCTGGTTCTCTTCCTATCTTTCTGACCTCTCATTCAGTGTTTTGTTTGCTGGCTCCACTTCATCTCCTCTTCCTCTCACTGTTGGGGTACCTCAGAGCTCAGTCCTTGGCTACCATCTCTTCTCTCTCTACACGGCCCCAATTGGATAGACCATCAGCAGATTTGGCTTTCATTAGCATCTTTATGCTAATGACACACAACTATACACGTCATCCCCTGATCTTACCCACGCTGTAATACAGAACGCCAGTGACTGACTGTCCGCAGTTTCCAACATCATGTCCGCCCTCTGTCTGAAACGCAACCTCTCCAAAACTGAACTCCATCTGCTCTCGCCATCTACTAACCTCCCTAAACCTGACATTTCCCTCTCCGTGGGTGGCACCATAATAACACCCCAGCAGCAGGCGCGCAGTCTGGGTATTATGTTTGACACCAATCTCTCCTTCACATCCCATATACAATCTCTTGCTGCTTACACCTAAAGAACATCTCTAGAATCTGTCCATTTCTCACCATGGAAACAGCAAAATCCCTTATTGTCGCTGTTCTGTCCTCACTAATTGAAGCAAACTTCATGTAGATTAAACAGGCAGCTAAACTGCTATACCGGGGTCCAATAAGGAGACTGTAGGTTGAATCTGTATTTTATTGAACGTGGTGGTATATTGATGCAGTGAAACTGCAAATAAAACATATACATACAGTGGGTAAATACAGGGTACATGAGGGATACATATCATACATAATACATTAAGAATCAACATCTGCACTACTAGCTGAGGAGGGGGAAACTAACTGAGCAGGCCAATCTGAAACAGGAATTTTATACAGGAAGCATGTTTACGAACCAGCGATGCAGTCACAAGAGGGAGAAGAGAAATTAGATGTTTCCAGGATGAAGGCAGAAGAAAAATGGTGGACTGGAGGAAAAATGGGGCTGAACTAACCCTGATCCTTTGCAAAGGGCTCCCAGAAGTCACTGCAAAACGTATCATAGTGCTTTGCAACGTTCCCAGAATACATTGTGAACAGGGGGAAAGATGCAAAGTGAAAGTAAACTCCAATATACTGCGGTTATGACTCTGGCCACTAGATGGAGCCAGACACAATGAAAATAATACAATCTATAGAAAACTGAACATCCTATATATTCTCAGTCAATCATTGCAAATATTATCAAATAGACAGTAAAGTCCCCGTTACACACTGCGATATCGCTAGCAATATCGCTGTAAAGTCACCGATTTTGTGACGTTATAGGGATATTGCTAGCGATATCACTGTGTGTGATACTTACCTCTGATCGTCTCCCCCGCTGGTTATCGCTGATCGCGCGAGAAGCTGCTGGACCATTTCTTGTCGGCCACTTCCTGCGGCGCTTCCTGCTGTGACGACGAGCGACGCGTGGAGCCGGGCGGGAGGACGCAGGATCGCCGCGTCTGACAGGTAAGTAACGACCCCCGTCCCCAGCGATGTCACTGGTGAGATCTGCCTGTGTGGCAGCTCACTAGCGACCACCTAGCGATGTACCAGGGATCCTGACCGCGTCATATCGCTGGTCGGGATCGCTGGTGCATCGCTAGGTGTAACGGTACCCTTAAAGGTTGTGAATTAAATGTCGGAGACAGAACAGTCGCCTTGATCCACTCCCACCTGGACTAATGCAACGCTCTATTAATTGGCTTCCCTGTTACTCAATTTTCCCCTCTCCAGTCCATACTTAATGCAGCAGCCAGGGTCATCCATCTGGCTAATCGGTACTTGGACGCGTCCGCTCTTCGCCAATGATTACAGAATCCAATTCAAAGTACTTGTTTGATCTCGCAGAATTTTCACACCACTTATCTAATCTTACCTAATTAAGGATTCCCTCTTCTAGCTAAGTATTTGTTTATTGAAATGTCCATGTTTCACACCAGCATGTGCTTAAAACTGTATATAAATACGGTTTCTTCAAATATTTTGATATATAGCCTGATGAAGGGACGTAAGCAGTCCCGAAAGCTTGCTTTGTAACATCTTTTACTAATATTTGTTAGCCATTAAAAGTTATCACACCCACAAGATTCCTATTTTGTTTCTCTCACTGACAGCACTTTATATATTTTTTTCTACTGGCTAACATGGTACCAAACCACTTTTTCAAAGTACTTGTTCTCACCCACAAAGCTCTCCACAGTACGGCACCACCCTACATCTCCTCCCTCATTTCTGTCTATAGGCCTAACCGACCGCTGCGCTCTGCAAACAACTTTCGACTAACCTCTGCACTAATCCGTTCCTCCCACTCCCAACTCCAAGACTTCTCCTGCATTGCACCAATCCTCTGGAATGCTCTAACCCAAGATATTAGGAATATTCACAATTTGCCCTTCCGCAAAACACATTTGTTCAGAGCAGCCTTTCACGTTCACTAATCAGTCATTTTATGTGGAAGTGTGCATGTGTAACCCATTGTGTATCCCCATCTATCCCCCACTCCCTCAAAATGGTTGGACCATCATTGTAAATATATCATTGTAAATACACACCTGTACTTTGTATCTCCCCCACCTCATTGTAGATTGTAAGCTCTCTAGAGCATTGTTGTTGAAACTGTTAAACTGTAAAGCGCTGCGAAATATGTTGGTGCTAGATTATTATTATTATTATATTCACTGTTGCTCAGCTGAACAGTAATGACCCTTCAGAGCTGGCCCCCCATCGCTGCTCCAATCTCTGTGTTGTGGCTGCAGCAGTGATATCAGCAGCTATGCCTTTTTAGACAGCATAAGCCGCTTAGCTTATTGATTGGCTGCAGCAGTGATGTGCGCTGTGGTCATGATGACACCACTGCAGCCAAAACACAGAGATTGGCGCAGCGATGGAGGCCAGCGATGGAATACGTTGGATAAGTACTATTTGGCTTTGTTATTTTACATGACAGAAAATGTTAGGGGATCCATTTCCACCTTCAAAACAGGTGGCATACTGCATTATGTTGAGCTGTTCAACTGCAAAGGACCCATATACTGTTCTTGCACAGGGTCCTTTTCTGTTTTTGTGCTCCAGAGGGTTGTGGTAAGCAGGGCTGCCACTGGGAATTTCGGGGCCCCATACTGGAAAAATTTTCGGGGCCCCCCTTGAGACTCCTCCAAGGCTCTACCCCAGTCCCGCTTCCACCTTTCGAACTGTCCACAGTCCCACTGCTCTCTCTTGGAAAAACTCCACTTCTCACCAATCACACATTAACAGTTCCCATCACCAGATCACACACATAGCCAGCAACTCTTTTTCTGGCCAAAAGATTTTTTAAATCCACCACCACAAGGTAGACTCTTTTGGCTGGGCCCTTCTCTACTCTGCTCTAACCTATTAAAAATTTGTACAATATCCAATACAATTTATGTATATTTTTATTTATTTTTCAACCTTTAAAATGACCAATAATATCACATCCAAAAGGGACAAACACCACCGCATCATGACCAGACCACATATTACCACCACATGGTGACTGATTACTATAATACTGATCATTAATAAAAAAAAAAACACAATACTATCACAAGTGCCATTATACACATGAGATCTGTACTTGGTATGCAGTGTCTACGTACAGGAAATACAGTGATCACTGATGACATTATACACAGGAGGTCTGTATATAGTGTCAGTGCACAGGAAATACAGTGATCACCAGTGACATACACAGGTGCTCTGTATATAGTACCAGTGTACAAGTAATACAGTGATCACTAGTGAAATTATACACAGGAGCTCTGGATATAGTGCATAGTGTCAGTGCACAGGTAATACAGTGATCACTGGTGACATTGTACACAGGAGCTCTGTATACTGTGTATAGTGTCAGTGTTCAGTGAACACACTGACTCACCAGTGACGTCTCTAGGTGAAGTCCTTTATCTTCGCTTTTCATCTTTAATCCAGCACAGAACGCCATCACGTCTTCCAGCCAGGGTTCGTCTCTGCAGGAAATAACATTTATCTAGAGCTCCGCTTGCAGTACACTGTCACGATCAGGGGGTGTGACCTTTGGCCGCACACGGCTATCACAGGCACAGGGGGGCTTATCTTAGTTATCCCACCGCTGGCACCATGTGATAAAAATGGCAAGCTAGTCTTGCCCTAACAATTTACCACAGGGAGGTTTATTTTAGTTATCCCACCACTGTCACAATATGTTACAAGCTGTCGGGATTTATGGATATCCCACTTTCCAGTTCCACTTTGGAACTTGCGGCTCTCCGGTGCCCCCTTACCCTCAGGTCAGTCAGGGAACTACACCAAGGATAATTAGTCGCCGGATCTGCTGCTTGTTGTGCAGTGGCTGTTAGGCCCGCTTGCAGTGAGGGACTTATAAATGCTTTTGCCACAGTCACACAATCAGCTTACAATACCCGCTCAGTCACTGCCAGCGCTACCCACCTAGCCAGAACACACTTCGCTGCCACCAGCTCCAGATTTCTCTTATTATTATGTAAAATTAATAGAGGGGTACGAAGCTAACCCAAATCAGTAGCGTAATTAGCTGACAGGCATGTGAACTCATCACAGAGCAAAGAGACTGAACTAATAAATGTTATAGTTTATTCCCAAAAGATGGGCAGTGTTTACAGAATATAAAAAGGTTTTTATGATATGAGATGATAACAGTATGTACAATGCAACTACAAATAAAAGGGATTTAAATAAACAGAGAAACTTTAATATTGCTTAGATCATTTCGGCAGAACCATGCTGGGGGTGGAGCCATATGTCATAGTTCATGGATGAGGTCTTGTGGCAACAGCTCCCAAACAGAAACTACCTGGGGAGTGCTCAGTTGCAGACTTATAAGTCTTGGCTTGTGACATCACCAAAGGGGCAGGCTGTTGACAGTCTTCCCCTTTGCTTCCACAGTTACAATCTAGCTAAAAAACTTACCATAACCATAACTCGCAGAGGGTACCTCATATAGAAATGCACATAGTATCATCTTTTCTAGCTTGTCGCTTGTATTCATCCAAAACCAAACTCGAACTAGTTATTCCACACCGTTCAGGAGAAATCCATTTCTCTGGTTCTGTTGGGGCTGGAACTTAGCAAGAACCACTGTAGTGAAGCCCATTCGGAGCACGTCCCAATGTGTCATTTTCATATTTCTGTCATAATCTGGCAGCTTTTTATGACCAAATGATTAGATTCTCATTATTGTCTATGAGAGTGGCTGCACTTGTTTGAGACAAAGAGACCCTCTGCTGTGAGGCGGGATGGGGTTCACACTGGTAATTCAGGTTAGACTTGTGTGTGTGAGCTCAGAGGGGGAAGGGGGAAGGAGCTCACACTGGAGTTTCACTTTACAGTCAGGCAGAGGGAGAAAAGTTGCAGCTGTGACAGGCTAACATGAGGGAAAGGAAGGGGGGTCAGGGGGTCAACCCCACACCACTGGCATAGCAGTGTTCAGTATGCGAATAGAAGATTCTGCAATGTGATTATCAGGAAAATCTTACGTCATACTTTACATTATCGTTATAAACACATTACATAATTTTTCCCAAATTCCACATTACACCAAGAAGAAGAAAAAAAGGTGACAGTGTCGCTCTTCACATCAACAGGACCGCCCCCCAGTTAAAACAGTATCCTCCAAAAATAAAATAAATACAGTACATCATTGCAGTAATAATATCCCTTAATTAGCCCCTATGGTACTAATATCCCCCATCCTGGCCCTGCATATCTCATTCCTGGCTCCAGCCATATGTTCTCCCATCCTGCCCTAATGAGTATCCATTATGCCCCATATGATCTCCCGATCCTGCCCCATCTGTCTCATGATTCTGCCGCCCCATCTGTCCCCATTCTGCCTCATGATCCTGCACCATGTGTCTTCCATACTGCCCCCTCCTGTGTCACACATTCTGCCCCCGTGTCTCCAATCCTGACCCCTATGTCCATTCTGCCCCATCTCCATTCTAATCCTGTACCTCCATTTTGCTTCTGTATCCATTCTGCCCCCGTGCATCCATTCTGCCCTCCTGTGTCCATTCTGCCCTGCTGTGTCCATTCTGCCCCCGTGCCTCCATTCTGTCCCCGTGCCTCCATTCTGCCCTCCTGTATCCATTCTGCCCTCCTGTATCCATTCTGCTCTCCTGTGTCCATTCTGCCCCCCTGTGTCCATTCTGCCCTTCTGTTCTGCCCCCCGTGCCTCCATTTTGCCCTCGTGCCTCCATTCCTCCATTTTTCCCCCTGTGTCGACCATTCTGCCCCCAGCTTGTCGCTTTCAATTAAAAAAAAACACTTTCTCCTTACCTGGCAGTGGTCCTGCGGCGAAGATCCATCAACTCCATTGTAACGTGCACTGCCGGCGATTGACAATGATGTCAAACGCCGGCGGGTGCATACTGACATTAGCTGCCAGCCTCCAATTGGCTGGCAGCTTTAACTATTGAGTAACTGAGCCTGCGTCTCGGACGCAGGTTCAGTTATTTGATGGGCAGTGGGGCACGATCGACGAAAGTGATGGGGCCCGATGCGGGCCCCCTCTGCCCACCGGGCCCCATATGCCAGTCAGAGCAGTAATTCCCTGATGGCGGCCCTGATTGTAAGACTATGATATTACTAAAGCGTTATATGTTTCCATATTACTATAGCCTCCCATGTAGTATAGTAAAGACAAAGGTTATTAGACGAAAATAGTACTTGGATAAGCTGAATAGTAGTTTTCTATCATATACATTGGGGAAAAAAAGTATTTCGTCAGCCGTCAATTGTGCACGTTCTGCCACTTAAAAAGATGAGAGGCCTGTAATTGAGAGTCAAAATGAGAAAACAAATCCAGAAAATCAACTTGTCTGATTTGGCAAGATTTATTTTGCAAATTATAGTGGAAAATAAGTATTTGGTCACCTAAAAACATGCAAGATTGCTGGCTCTCACAGACCTTTAACTTCTCTAAGAGGTACTTCTCACTAAGCGAGATCGCTAATGAGATCACTGATGCGTCACCGATTTTGTGATGCATCAGCGATCTCGCTCTGTGTGGCACGCATCAGCGACCGACCCCCCCGCCGGGTATCACTCATCGCGCAGGAATGTCCTGGGCCATTTTTTGATCGTTGGTCTCTCGCTGGCCAGCATGCATCGCTGCATGTGGCAGTGGGAGACCAACAATCAGCGAGCTCCCAGCGCTGTAAGCAGCTGCTGGGAGCTGGTATCCAAGGTAAACAACAGGTAACTAAGCACGCTTAGTTACCTGCTGTTTACCTTGGATACCAGCTCCTAGCACGAGCACGCTGGTATCCAGGGTACACTGTGTGTAACTAAAGGACGCACACGCTTAGTTACCTACTATTTACCCTGGTTACCAGCGTCCTCGCTGGTCCTGATCGTTGGTGAGTCTGCCTGTTGGAGAGCTCACCAGTGATCATGTAGCGACGCACCAGCGATCCTGACCAGGTCGTATCGTTGTCGGGATCGCTGGTGCTTCGTTTAGTGTAATGGGACCCTAAGAGGCGCCTCTGTCCTCCACTCATTACTTTTAGTAATGGCACCTTTTTGAACTTGTTATCAGTATAAAAGACACCTGTCTACAACCTCAAAGAGTCACACTCCAAACTCCAATATGGTGAAGACCAAATAGCTGTCGAAGGACACAGAAACAAAATTGTAGCCCTGCACCAGTCTAGGAAGACTGAATCTGCAATAGGCAAGCAGCTTCGTGTGATGAAATCAACTGTGGGGGCAATAATAAGAAAATGGAAGACATAAGAGACCACTGATAATCTCCATCGATCTGGGGCTCCACGCAAGCTCTCACCCTGTGAGGTCAAAATTATCACAAGAACTGTGAGCAAAAATCCCAGAACCACACGGGGGGACCTAGTGAATGACCTGCACAGAGCTGGGATCACCGTAACAAAGGCTACCATCAGTAAGACATTACGCTGCCAGGGACTCAGAACCTGCAGTGACAGACGAGTCCCCCTGCTTAACCAGTACATGTCTGGGCCGTCTGAAGTTTGCTAGAGAGCATTTGGATTATCCAGAAGAGTGTTGGGAGAATGTCATATGATCTGATGAAACCAAAGTAGAACTGTATGGTAGAAGCAAAACTCATCATGTTTGGAGGAGACAGAATGCTGAGTTGTATCCAAAGAACATCATACCTACTGTGAAACATGGGGGGTGGCAACATCATACTTTGGGGCTGTTTCTCTGCAATGGGACCAGGATGACTGATCTGTGTACATGAAAGAATGAATGGAGCCATGTATCGTGAGATTTTGAATGCAAACCTCCTTCCATCAGCAAGGACATTGAAGATAAAACATGGATGGGTCTTTCAGCATGATAATGATCCCAAGCACACTGTTAGAGCAACGAAGGATTGGCTTCGTAAGAAGCATATGAAGGACCTGGAGTGGCCTAGCCAGTCTCCAGATCTCGACCCCATAGAAAACCTTTGGAGGGATTTGAAAGTCCATGTTGCCCATCGACATGCTCAAAACATCACAGCTCGAGAGAACTGCATGGAGGAGTGGGCCAACACACCACCAACAGTGTATGCCAACCTGGTGAAGACTTACAGAAAACGTTTGACCTCTGTCATTGCCATCAAAGTATATATAACAAAATATTGAGATGAACTTTTGCTAATGACCAAATACTTATTTTCCTTCATTATTTTGGAAAATAAATCTTGCCAAATCAGACAAGGCGATTTTCTGGATTTGTTTTCTCATTGTGACTCTCATAGTTGTGGTCTACCTATGATGTCAATTACAGGCCTCTCTCCTCTTTTTAGGTGGGAGAACTTACACAATTGGTGGCTGACTAAATCCTTTTTTTCCTCACTGTATTTTATATGCTGAGGCATTGGGAGTATGCTGCGTTCAGTTTGCTGAGGAATAATATAAAGCTCTTAAACACAAAATTAAAAAGTGGAAATGTTTCTACTTTCCCCATGCTCCTCATAATTTCCCCCTGCTTTTACCTAGGTTTAATTTATTGTATTCAAGTAGGCTCAGCTATGAATAATAAAGCAGAACAGAAGTTTCAGAAAAAAATGCAAGGTGCACTGACATCTAGTGATCCATGAGAAGTTTGCAATCATGAAAGTGAGGATTTTCACAATGATAGCTGTGACCAGGCTTGGACTGGCCCACAGAGGAACAGGGGTGTCCCTGTGAATTACTGGGCCTCCTGACCTCCTACATGAGCAATACTTGGCACAATACACTTGATTCACTATGTACAGGACAAAGGCAGCCTCTCACCATTTGTTTTGCAGGCTACCCAGTGTATTCCAAAATCAAAGCACAGATACGTTCATGAACGAGGGTAATGGAAAATTTGTATGTAGCTGAATAGTGGACGCCCAGGGGCAATGATAATGTTGGGCCCTCGGCACCTTAGTCTGATAGTGAATGTTATATACTGTAACCAAACACATCCTAAATACAATTTCTTTTCACAAAAAAGAAATGGTGATTAGTGACAATTTCGTAAGAATTTCCCTTTGCGGGAGATCGGATTGAAAAACTGTTGCAGATGCAAGAATTTCATGAAAAATGATAGATATTTATGCAATATTCAAAATACTCCAAAGTGTATTAACCCCGTCTCGACCAGGCTATTTTTTGTTTTCCCATCCACATAGTCAAATGAGGGCTTTTTTGTTGGACGAGTTGTACTTTTGAATGACACTATTCAATTCATTATTTGATGCACTGAAAAGCAGAAGAAAACTTCCAAGTGCAGGGGACATGGCCGGAAGTTGAGAAGAACAGACGCTTCCAGAGAAGCTTTGTTTCACCCAATTTCAAATCACTGCAGTCATTGCTACAGATCCTTCACAGACAACCATAAGGGCTATATACAGCACCCTTGTTCCACACAGATGCTTTCTGGCCCTGTATCTTTGACCTTTGGGACCGTAATGAGGTGAGGCCTACATATTGATCTATAGCAGCAGGTTTTCCTGCCGAGACAGAGGAATTGAAGCATTGGTTTTATCCCCCTGAAAAGTGGGGACCTGTAACACAGCAGTCTGCTGTGCATGACGGATTCCATGACTATCTGCTGCCTGATAGCCTCGGACCAGTTCCTGTTGTGCCTACCAGGTCCTTTGCCGATCTTGATGAGTACACACCGTTATCTCGCGAGGTATCCCCTTTGGTCTCCAGTTGAGTGCTCCCAAGCTTAATAACAGCACCATGTTGGAGATACAGGTGTGTTATGATTCGGTAACTGAGGATGATAGCAGGGGAATAGGCTAGGCAACCAGATAACCAGAGGGGTCATTGCTGCTAACAGGTATAGACACAGATTCCTTACATGGGCACCTTTTGCATAACCAGTGTTTTATTGTAGTGCTTTCTCATGGTAATTAGACTTGATTGGTTTGATTATTCATTCATCCTGGGCAATGCTAGTATAGCAATTTAATTATATACCTTAAGGACCATGGACTTGTCCCTTTTGTAGACTTATTTGTCTGGAATTGGTTCTTTTTTTGCACAGTCATTTTATTCACTCCATTATTGTTATGCTTGCATTGCTCTATTAATAGAGACTTCTCTCTAATACTTAAGCCTTCGTATATACATATATATATAAACATTTCACCAGGATTTGGTCATGTAGGCTAGTCTTTTGGACATTTTTTGGTAAAATAACCCTTTTTGTATTCTCCATTAAGCTTAACTTTATCTGGGCACACTTTTATGCAGGGAATGCATCATCCATCTATACCATAGGATATTTGTGCAGCAATTTTTTTGTGTTGGTGTTACCCGCTTTTAATTGGCATTGTTGCATTTATTAAATAAAATTTGTCTTTTACTATGAAAATATGTAAAATTTGCATTGTTGCATGTACTAAATAAAAATCCATTTTTTATGGTATTTGAGCTTCCATTGTTTTTTCGGTTTTCAGATAACCAGAGAGGTTGGTAACTTAGCGGACTGCAGACCCCTAAACTGACAACACAACTAGAATTAGCCGTGGGACGTACCAACGATGCCCTAGACGCCTCGGCACAGCCAAAGAATTAACTAAGCCTAAAGAGAGAAAGGGGTAAGCTAAACTGCCCCGCAGTAGAACCCCAAAGGAATAGATAGCCCCCGAACATATATTGCCGGTGAGACAAGATGAGGCACAAAACACAGGCAGAAAATAGAGTAAGCAAATGATGGGGCCCAAACTGTCTAGCTAGAACAGGACAGGAAAGGATACTGTCTTCAATCACGCAAAAACCCTAAGAAAAATTCCAACACATCTGATATGTAAAAATACTGAGGCCACACGACCTCTCCCCCACTAAATCAGAACTCTGGTGTGAACTGGACGCAAAACAAAAGATAATGATATAACAGGGGATTAGAAATACTGAAAAGACTGACATAAGCCGTGGCAAATGAAACAGAGTCTAGCACAGGTCCCAGCAGGGAACAAGGCTGAACTCACACCAGCAAGGCAGAAATCAGAGAAAAGCAAAAAATGGATCAAATCCAAAAAGATTTAAGCAGACAAATAATTTATCTGAAACATGCAGGGCAAAGCAGGAGGCAAGCATACTTCCAAAATGCTCAGGAAGAAAACCAAATCACCGGCAACAATTGAGGGAAGGTTGCTTACTTAAATCGAGATCTCCAGTCTGTAACACCTGACCGCCAATCATCCTCCTCAGGTGATTGACTTCTGGACTGTTGCTCAGTGGTCCAAGGTGTTGTTTTCAGATGAAAGTAAATTTTGCATTTCATTTGGAAATCAAGGTCCCAGAGTCTGGAGGAAGAGTGGAGAAGCACATAGTCCAAGCTGCTTGAGGTCTAGTGTGAAGTTTCCTGAATCAGTGATGGTTTGGGGAGCCATGTCATCTGTGATGTAGGTCCACTGTGTTTTATCAAGACCACAGTCAGCATAACCATCTACCAGGAAATTTTAGAGCACTTCATGCTTCCCTCTGTCGACAAGCTTTTTGGAGATGGAAATTTGAAATCTCCAGCAGGAATGGGCACCTGTCCACACTGCCAAAAGTACCAATACCTGGTTTAAAAACAACAGCATCACTGTGCTTGATTGGCCAGCAAACTCGCCTGACCTTATCCCCATACAGAATATATGAGGTATTGTCAAGAGGAAGATGAGAGACACCAGACCCAACAATGCAGATGAGCTGAAGGCTGCTATCAAAGCAACCTGGGCTTCCATAACCTCTCAGCAGTGCCACAGGCTGATCGCCTCCATGCCACGCCGCACTGATGCAGTAATTGATGCAAAAGGAGCCTGACCAACTATTGAGTTCATTTACTGAACATACATTTCAGTAGGATACTAAAATCATTTTTCAAGCTGGTGTTATAAAGTATTCTAACTTACTGAGATAATGACTTTTGGTGTTGTAAGTTCATTTTCCCCTTCATTACTGAGGCCCGAGGAACTCCCTCTTCTGGTAAAGAAAGGTAGTGAGCCTGATTATCAAACACCTGAGGCTGATGATGATGACTGGCTGAGTGGAGTTACTGACTGGATATAAGGCTGCCGACGCCCTTCTGCCCTGCGGGTGATTTCTCTGTGGGATCCTTGGAGACCAGTCTGAATTCCTGCTCCTCTAAAGCTAAGTTTGCTGCTCGGCCTTTTGCTTTGGTGCTTTGACTTTGTTTTGCTTTGTTTTTCTGGATTTCTGCCATTCCCTGCTGGGTGTGCTGAATTCATTTAGCTCTGTCTTCTGAAAATACCTGAGTGCTGATTTAGTTTTTGAAGCCTAGCTGCTTCAGGGCCTTTTTCATATCAGCTTGTTGGCTTATGTCTTTGATAGGGTTTTGGCAGATTGCAGACAGCAGCCTTCCTGTCCTTTCCTATCTAGGTAGTTTTGGGCCCCGTCTTTGCTCAGTCTCTTTCTGTCTGTGTTAGTATTTTCATCTTGCTTCACTGTCATTATATGTTGGGGGCTGCCTATTGCTTTGGGGTCTGCTCTGGGGCAGTTTAGATTTCCCCTTTCTTTCTTTAGGCCTATGTAATTCTCCGGCTGTGATCGAGGGGTCTAGGGCATCGTAGGAACCCCCCACGGCTATTGCTAGTTGTGTTGATAGGTTCAGGGGTCTGCAATCTGATAGTTGCCAACTTCTCTGGTTTTCTGGACTTAGCTTGTATTTCTGCTTTTGCCTCCTACGGTGACTCATTCATAACAGAATCACCCGCCATACCGCAGATCCTAGGGTACTCAATAGCAGGAAAGAATTGTAAAAAAAAAAAAAAAGTGTGTATATTTTTTCCTCTATATCTCTGAGGCCGTAGGGGGAATTTTTTTTTCTCTCAATGGAGATAAAGCAATTGGCTGATCGTGTGGAGCAGCTCGCTGCGGAAGTGCGGGGAATTTCCGCCTACCTTGCTCATTCACATGCTGCTGAACCAAAGATTCCTACACCTGATGTATTTTTTGGGGATCGGTCTAAATTTTTGAATTTAAAAAATAATTGTAAATTATTTTTTGCCTTGAAGCCTAACTCGTCAGGGAGCTCCGCGCAGCAGGTTAAAATTGTCATCTCTTTGCTGCGTGGCGATCCCCAGGATTGGGCGTTTTCTTTGAAACCAGATGATCCTATTCTGACTAATGTGAACACATTCTTTCAAGCTTTGGGGTTGTTGTATGACGAACCTAATGCCATTGATCAGGCTGAAAAGACCCTGCTGGCATTGAGCCAGGGTCGTGATTCTGCAGAATTGTACTGTCAAAAATTCCGAAAGTGGGCAGTACTTACTACCTGGAATGATAATGCCTTGGCTGCTCTCTTTCGGAAGGGGTTGTCAGAAGCTGTAAAAGATACTATGGTGGGATTTCCTGTTCCCTCTGGTTTTGACAATTCTATGTCATTAGCCATTCAGGTTGATCGGCGTTTGCGCGAACGCAAAGCTGCACGAGAGGTGTTGCCACCTGTTGAACAAATGTCTGAACCTATGCAATGTGATAGAGTTTTTTCCAGAGAGCAGCGTCAGGAGTTCAGAAGGCGTAATAAGTTGTGTTTTTTCTGTGGAGATGCCTCGCATATTATTTCTGTCTGTCCTAAACGAGAGAAACGCTTTGCACACACGTTTTCTGTTGGGGGTGTTCAACCTAAGTTTCTTCTGGCTATTACTCTGATCTGCTCCCTGTCCACATTTTCCGCCAAGGCTTTTGTGGATTCGGGAGCAGCCCTAAACCTAATAGACTTGGATTTTGCTAAACGTTGTGGATTTCCGATGACACCTCTGCAGACACCTATCCCTTTGAGGGGGATTGATGCTACTCCTTTGGCTAAAAATAAACCCCAGTTTTGGACCCAGGTGGTAATGCGGGTCGCCCCAGACCATCAAGAAAATTGCAGATTTTTGGTGTTGCATAATCTGCATGATACTATTGTTCTGGGGTTTCCCTGGTTACAGATTCATAATCCAGTTTTGGATTGGAAATCTGTGTCTGTGGTGAGTTGGGGTTGTCGGTGTGCCTTTAGTGAGGCTCCGGTGTTTTCCACCTCTCCTCAGTCGCATGATGTTCCTGATTATTTAGCGGACTTTCATGATGTAGTTAGTGAGAATGAGTCTGCGTCTCTGCCTCCTCATAGGAGTTATGACTGTGCAATTGAACTGAGCCCGGGGTGTAAATTTCCCAAGGGTCGGCTCTTCAATTTATCTGTACCCGAGCACGAGGCTATGCGATCCTATATTAAGGAGGCGTTGGAGAAGGGTCATATTAGACCATCCTCGTCACCCTTAGGTGCCGGTTTTTTTTTTGTAGCCAAAAAGGATGGATCATTAAGACCTAGTATTGATTATCGTGCCCTCAACAAAATTACTGTTAAATATCAGTATCCGTTACCCCTGATTTCTGATCTATTCTCCAGAGTTAAAGGTGCTTGCTGGTTTACCAAGCTTGACCTCAGGGGGGCGTATAATCTTATTCGCATTAAGCATGGGGATGAATGGAAGACGGCGTTTAATACTCCGGAGGGACATTTTGAGTACCTGGTGATGCCTTTTGGGCTCACTAATGCCCCTTCTGTCTTCCAGTGCTTCATGAACGATATTTTCCGAGATTTTGTCGATAAATTTTTGATTATCTATCTGGATGATATTTTGATCTTCTCCAAGGATTGGGATTCTCATGTGGAACATATTCGGACTGTGTTCCGGATCTTGAGGGAGAATTCCCTATATGTCAAAGGATCTAAATGCCTTTTTGGAGTACAGAGGATTTCTTTATTGGGATTTATTTTGTCCCCGTCAACTATTGAAATGGACCCGGCCAAGGTACAGGCCATTCACGATTGGGTTCAGCCCACTTCTTTGAAGGCCCTCCAGAAGTTTTTGGGTTTTGCTAATTTTTATCGGAAATTTATAGCAAAATTTTCTAGTATTGCCAAGCCATTGACTGATTTGACTAAGAAGGGTGCTGATGTGTTAAATTGGTCTCCGGAGGCTGTTTCTTCCTTTCAGGAGCTGAAGCGAAGATTCACCTCCGCCCCGGTTTTGCGGCAACCTGATGTCTCACTTCCATTCCAGGTAGAGGTGGATGCTTCTGAGATTGGTGCAGGAGCTGTTTTGTGCCAAAAGGATCCTGTAACATCTAAAATGAATCCCTGTGCTTTCTTTTCCCGAAAGTTCACTCCATCTGAACGTACTGTAACTATGATGTGGGGAATAGGGAACTGTTGGCCATGAAATGGGCATTTGAGGAGTGGAGACATTGGTTGGAGGGAGCTAAGCATCAAGTCGTGGTCCTCACTGACCACAAGAATTTGATTTACCTAGAGTCGGCTAAGCGCTTGAACCCTAGACAGGCTAGGTGGGCTTTATTTTTTTACACGTTTTGATTTTGTGGTTACTTTTCTTCCTGGAACAAAGAATGTCAAGGCAGACGCCCTCTCTAGGAGCTTCTTTGCTGATTCTCCTGTGGTGACCAAGCCTGCTACCATCTTAGGCAAAGGGGTAGTTCTTTCTGCCATCTCGCCCGATTTGAGACGTGCTCTGGAAGAGTTCCAGGAGGACAAACCTGAGCGTTGTCCCAGTGGAAAGTTGTATGTTCCTGACCAGTGGAAGAAGAGAGTGATGTCTGAAGTTCATTGCTCTGCTTTGGCTGGTCATCCAGGTATTTTTGGTACTAGAGATCTGGTGAGTCGGTTTTTTTGGTGGCCCTCCTTGTCTCGTGATGTCAGGAATTTTGTGCAGTCCTGTGGGACGTGCTCCCGGTCTAAATCGTGTTCTCGCTCTAGTGGGTTGTTGATGCCTTTGCCTGTCCCCAAGAGGCCATGGACCCATATTTCAATGGATTTCATCTCTGATATGCCTGTCTCTCAGAGGATGACTGTTATTTGGGTGATTTGTGATAGGTTCTCTAAGATGGTTCGTCTTGTACCACTCCCTAAGTTGCCGTCTTCCTCTGAGTTGGTGCCCCTGTTTTTACAACAGGTGGTTCGTTTGCACGGGATTCCTGAGAGCATTGTATCTGACAGAGGAGTCCAGTTTGTGTCTAGATTTTGGAGAACTTTCTGTTCCAGGCTGGGAATTCAGTTGTCCTTCTCCTCTGCTTTTCACCCTCAGACCAATGGGCAGACAGAGAGAACAAACCAGACCTTGGAGTCATATTTGAGATGTTTTATTTCTGCTGATCAGGATGATTGGGTTTCATTTTTGCCCTTGGCCGAATTTGCTTTAAATAATAGAGCTAGTTCTGCCACTTTGATGTCACCTTTTTTTTTGTAACTTTGGGTTTCATCCTCGATTTTCTTCAGGGCAGGTGGAGCCCTCTGCCTGCCCAGGTGTTGACACTGTGGTGGAGAGAATGCACCAGATCTGGGACCAAGTGGTGGATAAGTTATCTCTCTCCCAGGAAAAGGCCCAGCGATTTTCCAACCGACATAGGACCATTGGTCCCCAGTTTAAGGTTGGTGATATGGTGTGGTTATCATCAAAAAATATTGCTATGAAGGTGGCTTCTCCTAAGTTTAAGCCTAGATTTATTGGACCTTACAAGATTGTGGAGATTATTAATCCGGTCTCTTTTCGTTTGGCTCTTCCTGTCACATTTAAAATCCATAATGTGTTCCATAAATCTTTGTTGAAGAGGTTTGTTAAACCTGTTGTTCCGGGGGTGGCACCTCCAGACCCTGCATTGGTTGAAGGTAACATGGAATATGAGGTAGAGAAAGTACTGGATTCCCGTCTGGCTAGACGGAGACTCCAGTATTTGGTTAAGTGGAAGGGTTATGGTCAGGAGGATAATTCCTGGGTCTCTGCCTCTGATATTCATGCCAAAAGATTGGTGCGTGCCTTTCATCGGGCTCACCCTGATCGCCCTGGTGGCGTAGTTGAGGGTTTGGTGACCCCTCCTCAAGGGGGAGGTACTGTTGTGAGTTCATTTTCCCCTTCATTACTGAGGCCCGAGGAACTCCCTCTTCTGGTAAAGAAAGGTAGTGAGCCTGATTATCAAACACCTGAGGCTGATGATGATGACTGGCTGAGTGGAGTTACTGACTGGATATAAGGCTGCCGACGCCCTTCTGCCCTGCGGGTGATTTCTCTGTGGGATCCTTGGAGACCAGTCTGAATTCCTGCTTCTCTAAAGCTAAGTTTGCTGCTCGGCCTTTTGCTTTGGTGCTTTGACTTTGTTTTGCTTTGTTTTTCTGGATTTCTGCCATTCCCTGCTGGGTGTGCTGAATTCATTTAGCTCTGTCTTCTGAAAATACCTGAGTGCTGATTTAGTTTTTGAAGCCTAGCTGCTTCAGGGCCTTTTTCATATCAGCTTGTTGGCTTATGTCTTTGATAGGGTTTTGGCAGATTGCAGACAGCAGCCTTCCTGTCCTTTCCTATCTAGGTAGTTTTGGGCCCCGTCTTTGCTCAGTCTATCTTTCTGTCTGTGTTAGTATTTTCATCTTGCTTCACCGTCATTATATGTTGGGGGCTGCCTATTGCTTTGGGGTCTGCTCTGGGGCAGTTTAGATTTCCCCCTTCTTTCTTTAGGCCTATGTAATTCTCCGGCTGTGATCGAGGGGTTTAGGGCATTGTAGGAACCCCCCACGGCTACTGCCAGTTGTGTTGATAGGTTCAGGGGTCTGCAATCTGATAGTTGCCAACTTCTCTGGTTTTCTGGACTTAGCTTGTATTTCTGCTTTTGCCTCCTACGGTGACTCATTCATAACATTTTGGGTTTTCATTGTCTATGAGCCATAATCATCAACATTAACAGAAATAAACACTTGAAATAGATCACTCTGTTTTTAAAGACTATATATATATATATATATATATGAGTTTCATTTTTTGTATTGAAGAACTGAAAATAAAGTCTAATTTTGTGAGAAGCACCTGTATTTTACCTCCTCTCTGTGCTGATTGACAGCTCCATTGCTGATCTGACCATGGCTCATCTGCAGTGGGTCAGCTGGGGCTGAGGGATATCTGCTGGAGCCATCTTGTGCAGGTCTGCCTATATTTTAATCACAGAAGTACCTGCAAGTTCTTTGACCCACACACACTATTGAACTCGTCAATTTAACATTAGCTGTTCTCTGCTACCATCTCCTGGCACTTCTAGCAACTGCATACATCTGATTGTACTATACCATATAAATGCTTATACTCCCCCATCAGAAGGTCTTCATTCTCATTGCCGTGAACTGATTCTATTACAAATACTGAAGTATAAGGAAATATCTGTAGAAAATGAGGACTTTACACTGGAGCCACTGACCTTACCCCACACTTCTTATGCTCAGAACCTTGGCTAGGTGTACTGTATTTTATACTTCACTATTATCAATCAACCATGAGTCCTAGCAAATCTCAGTCTTTAGCTGAAAAGGTGAGAACATATGCCAGAGCCCTCTGTGACAACACAACGCTCTTCTGCAACATCATCTCTACAGTCAACACCTATATCACAGGAGACGGATGAAACTGAACTGGAGCCAACGCTTAAACAGGTGTCAGCATGACTCTTAACCGTCATAAAAACATGTAAACCTCTTGTAATCGGGAAAATTGAGGAGGTAAAGGTGGATGTAGGTCTCCTGCATGATGATTTATCTAATCTGGGAGAAAAAGTACGACACACAGGAGAGAATTTCAGACCTGGAGGATCATTTAACACCTCTCTGTGAACAAACCTGCCCAGTGGAACAGAGACTTAGCTTGTATGAACAGAAGAAAGATGACTTGGAAAACAGGTTAAGACTAGGGATGTTCGGGTTTGTCTCGTTCAGCTGAACTAGAGTAAAAAGTTTGATTCGGTATACAAACTTGACCCTGAAAAGGAGCCCAATACAAGTCACTGGGGACACGAACTTCGGTGCTTTACAAAGGCTGTAAAATGCTCATAGTAAGGGATTAGGGGCTGCAATTGGAAGGCAAATGAGGGTAAGAGCAGGACAATTGCCCTGCAAACCAATTTGGATAGATACTGTATGTAGCCACTGTGCAATGCACTGTGTAGTTAGGTGTATTGTGCAATGTTTCCTGTACTTTATTATGCTTTTGCGCTGCTTACAGATAAATTGCACTTCTGTATAGAGCAAAACAGTGTTGCAGCAATTCTGCATTATGCTATTTCTGTGCAGTTTCTGTAAAGCCCCAGTTACTGATGTTAATTGCACCCCATATCATGCTGTTGTCTGTTATCTGCCAGTACTGCTACACTGTTTATTTCCTTTGTGAGTTAGCGCTGTCATTCACATAGGGGATCACTCGCTTGGCAGCCAACAAATCACATCCGGCACAGGTTTTCCATAAAACAATCGTGGTCCAAGCGGTTTATTCACCATCATAAACCATGACCAGTAACATAAAGTTCATATCAAACGGCATCGCGTCCATGACAGAGCTCCACTTTGATTATCCTGTACTCACACAAGTTATGCAATGTCCATTTCGCAAGCTTTCTAGCCTTACAGTTCTCACCCCGTCAGGGTTTTACCTCATGGCTGCTTCTCCATGCTGCAGACGTCCATTCCCTCCTCTGGGAACTCTCAGACACATGCAGCCATTACACACAGGCACTTCAGGGAGGCAAACACATCTCCCAGCGAGACCTTCCAAACGGACCAACCGGGTCCCTGCATTCACCACATGTGACCTACCCTGGCCACCTTATATGGTCCGTAGCCACGCCCACTGGGTCACATGGCTATGACCTCATCACAGGTCCTTGAACCCTTCAGACACATTTTGCAACAGCGTTCTTAAACACACCCCCTGGGTGGGTTTGTAGGTAACTGAGACCGCCCATCTCCCCAGTTACCTGGAGACTACTCCCTGACACATTGACACAACATGTCAGCAGTATCACTGCTGATCAACACACACATCAGTCTCCATCTCAAGGCCACCCACCTTGAGATACATAATGGTCATTCATGACTCTGCCATTCATCCTCTCTCTTGGGACATCCACACAGCACCCCCTAGTGGACACAGTGGTCATTACAACACATACCTCCCCCTCTGTTCAAACCTGTGGGGTTGAACACACAGCATAACCCCAGGATCTCGAGACCGGGCACGCACTACACCTTGCCCCACAGGTTGAGAGAACCATCTCCATCTGTCATACGGCCTCATCTCTACGTTAGGCCTCCCCCGCCCCCAACGGTCCGAACATTGGCCTTGATCCTTGGCCCTCCAGTCACAGTCTGTCTGCGTCATCAGACACTGTTTAGTCACCACATTCCTCTCCCTGTTTGTTCCATTCCCCGACCAGCTTCCCCGGTCAGTACGGTCATAAGTCTTAGTTAAGCCTACTGTCTGGCCTGAGTCTAACTCATTCAGCGTCTCACAGGAACTACGGTCTCTCAACGTCATCCTGCCAGTCGAACTACCACTTGCTGACATTCTTCGGCCATCTGCGCTGTCACTTCTTGGAGGAACCCTTCGGGTCCTTACATCTTGGGTTGAAGGCGGCAGCCAACTGGTGTTCCGTGCCTCTTTATTGATTTGCTAACGGTCCCGCCTCAACTGCTCAATCTCTTGCAGATACCCCACTCGATACTCTATGAGTATCCGAAAGTCTCAAAGGCGCTCCACGGAGCCAACCACCATGATGGAAATCCTACTCACTTCACTGGATACCTGGTCTTCATCATCAGGAGGGATCCTCACCATCATCACATCGGAGATATTCACAAGGTCTTGCGTTACCTTCCCGGATCTTAAAATGATTCTCCCAATCAGAGCTTTGGGTACCGGAACCACATCTTTCCGCAAACCCAGCCGATCCATCGCCTCCTTCGGTAACTCTAGGCGTCGAGCAGCCTTCATATTACTCCGCCTGACCAACTGTTTGGCGTGGAGACATTGTAAATGCATATCTTTCAGGACAGCTACCCGGTTTGCTGTATCTTCCCTGGCTGATATTTTCACCAACTGCCGAGTCTCAGGTGCCCAGTGCACCTTACACGCCTTGACCACCACTTTGAAAGCCTCATGCACACCTTCCTCAGCACAGGCTTCTTGCATGTCTTCGGGTACCTCGACTACAAATTTGAAGGTCGTGGTCTTTCTCTCTTCCTGGACAGAAGACTCTGGCTTTACCACGGACACTTCCCTCACTACAGATGAGACAACCGGATGACCGTCTTCTTCAGTTGTTTGCTCACCAACTTCACAAGATTTTATCTCTTCATGACCCTTTGCCACGATTGGTACTGGCAGTTCCGTCTTGTTGTCACTCGGGCCCAACTGCTGTAAGTCTTCGTCCAGTTTCCTCTCCTGCCGAAGATCTCTTACAGTTTCATTGAGTTCCTCCATCTCTTCCCTAAGGGTCTTGTTCACACTTTGCCAGGTGGACAGGTGACCTCTGAGCTCCAAGACTTCTTTCTTGAGCTCCTCGACCCTGTGCTCGGCCGATTGTCTCAAGACTCTTTCTCGTTTAACATGTTCTTCTACCTCGTCTCTGAGGGCCTTATTCAGTCTTTGCCACGTTACCATGTGACCTTTGAGCTCAGAGACTTCTTTTTCTAGCTCCTCTAGTCTGGGCTCCCTGTCTCTCTCAGAGCCACAGTCACCCCAGAGTCTGAGTCACCCCGACCTACCGAGCAATCACTCCAGTTACCCATTAACCGTGCAAATACTCCAGCCGTCTTATCGACCAGGTCAACATCAGTCCTGTCACGAGATGTCAGGTCCGTCCATTGGGCCGACCTACCCCTTTTCCCGGTCACTTCTACCTCTGACCTCTCCACGTCAGGAACCGTCACCGTCTTAGTATCGGTTAGCCCAACCGTAGGAACGTCTCCACCCTCCAGGGATGTCATCAAACCTGACAATGTCCCGGCCCCACTCCAAGGCATATACTAAGTCTGGTGGAATACTGCCACCTTGGCACTCACTGCCTCTGATCCCCTCAAACATTACTCTGTTTACCGCACAGTTCACCGTGACCCCATGTTTACAGCGAACCTGGACCATTTTCTCGGTCAGACAGAAAGTGAGAGGAGTTCCTACCAGAGTCCGTCCCGAGATTCCTTCCCAGTGCAGCATCACAGTACACACTTGCGGCCAGTCATCATTTGGAAAGAATATCCCACATTCTGAAAACAACATACACGTACACTGCGGTTTCCCAGACATACACACTGAGCCAACCAGTGCTGCCATTTCTTCAAACTCGGCCCCTTTCTGGACCACCACCCCAATTTGGGTCACGCCTCCCTCTAGGATTCCACCCCGATTTGGGCCACCGTCCCCTTCCAGGACTTCCCCATATCCATTATACCGGTCTTTTCAGACCTCAGTTCACACCATACAGTTTATGTCTCTTACGATACCACACAAGTCCTTGTTGGCACCACCATAGCTCCTGCTGTCACCGATCACCAACACCACCGGCTGCCGTTCACACCCTGCTGCTGTTGTCTTCTTCGTAACCCCCACCAAGTTACCGGAAGCCGCTTGTCCCCTTCGTAACCCCGCCAAGTTACCGCAAGCCGCTTGTCCCCTTCGAAACCCCGCCGAGTTACCGGAAGTTGCTTGTCACCTTCTTAACTCCCACTGAGCCACCGCAGGCTGAGTGGAGAAAAGAAAAAAAAAACACACCACATAAAACTCATGTGTGCTATTCAGGACATTCCGTCTCCGCCTGAGACCGTCCAACACACAGGGCGCACCAGGTGTGATTCAGGGAGCGACCCTCCACCCAGGGTCTCCCCACACACCTGCCTAACCCGGTCCAGGAGCTCGGCTGGTGCTCTCCAGGACATCCATCTCTGCCTGAGACTGCCCAACACTCACGCCTCACCAGGTCCAATGTCATACCACGTGCTCCAGGGAGACGACTCTGCTCCTAGAATCTCCCAACACTGACCCTCCAGGACCATTCCTCACTGAACCCTCCAGGTACACCGTCTTACTCACTGACCCAGGTCAGTACCAGATGAACACCTGTCCATTACCTGTGTCAGCCACACAGGTACTCGGGTACCTCTTCTCCGCAGAGGAACCCTATCAATCACCAGTCTCTCTCTGACTCCTGTCAGCACATCACATGGCTTTCCAGACTGTCAGCCCACCTGGCTCAGCGATGCCAGCACTGCAACATGTGCTGTTGGAAGCCATTGCCCTTAGCAACCAAACATTGCAGTACTCTTCCGTTGCTCCAGCAACAAGGCTACAACATTACCCATAGCTTTCTACACCAATTGTGAGGTAGCGCTGTCATTAACATAGGGGATCACTCGCTTGGCAGCCAACAAATCACATCTGGCACAGGTTTTCCATAAAACAATCGCAGTCCAAGCAGTTTATTCACCATCATAAACCATGACCAGCAACATAAAGTTCATATCATGCGGCATCGCGTCCATGACAGAGCTCCACTCTGATTATCCTGTACTCACACAAGTTATGCAATGTCCATTTCGCAGGCTTTCTAGCCTCACAGTTCTCACCCCGTCATGGCTGCTTCTCCATGCTGCAGATGTCCATTCCCTCCTCTGGGAACTCTCAGACACATGCAGCCATTACACACAGGCACTTCAGGGAGGCAGAAACATCTCCCAGCGAGACCTTCCAAACGGACCAACTGAGTCCCTGCATTCACCACATGTGACCTACCCTGGCCACCTTATATGGTCTGTAGCCACGCCCACCGGGTCACATGGCTATGACCTCATCACAGGTCCTTGAACCATTCAGACACATTTTGCAACAGCGTTCTTCAACACACCCCCTGAGTGGGTTTGTAGGGAACTGGGACCGCCCGTCTCCCCAGTTACCTGGAGACTTCTCCCTGACACAACATGTCAGCAGTATCACTGCTGATCAACACACACATCAGTCTCCATCTCAAGGCCACCCACCTTGAGATACATAATGGTCATTCATGACTCTGCCATTCATCCTCTCTCTTGGAACATCCACGCAGAGCCCTCTAGTGGACACAGTGGTCATTACACCACACCTTGTAGTTTTTACCACAATATCATCCACCGTTATCGTCCACTAAAGTATATCGTCCATATTGCCCACCATGATTGTCTACAGTTATCGTTCATTGTTACCAAGTTCACATCATCACCTCAATAAATATAGACTTAAGCATCCATACAGTCTGTTTGCTGGGGAAGTGGATGAGGTTTAGCTGTATGCTGAAATCCACACAGCACCATATGTGGAGGAAGGCAAATCAGTAAAAATGGACCGCCGGTCATATGCGGTGATTACACATACTGTACCGGACCGCTACCACCCAGACTGCTCCGCATATGGGTATTACAGCAGCTGCCACACAGTCACAGGGAACAAGAGTCCAGGCCCAGTAAGAACGCTGCCTTCAGTGAAACTGATAGTCGGTCACAGGCTATAGTAGATCAGACTGTACGGGACCGCTAACACCCACACTGCTCCACATATGTGTATCACAGCAGCTGTCATATGGCTCCAGAACAAGAGTGCAACCCACCAACAAGCGCTACACCATTCCCGCCACACGGAAGCTTGCCCGCGCATAGACTGTTTCCCGCCAAAATGCTCAACAGAAAATACAGCATCTAAGCACCAGTTAAGCACACAATGTCTCTGGGCAGCACATCCCCACTCAAGACGAGGACAAAATAAATCTATAGCAGGTCATCAATGGCAGAGATTGCTGCTGTTGCTCGTGCCAAAGCGGACAAAGTGAGGTCATCCTTCACCGAACAAGAGATTCATCTAAAGCTGAAACAGGCAGAGCGAGCAGCCGAAACTGCACGATGCAAGCTGAAACGGCACGTTTGCAGGCAGAGCAAGCGGTGGAGAGTGCGTGGTGGAGAGTGTGCATCTCTAGAAAGACTTGTGGCAGACAAAAAGACAGCAGCTGCAATAGCTAAGGTAGAGTACTTGGAAGCTATGAAGGATCCTGCTTATGAGAAATGCAGCAAAGTCCTCGGAACAGATCTAGAGCAGAAAGATCCAGCTCAGCACATCACAGAGTACGTCCATCAATACTCCGGCATGAATGTCAGCCCTGACCAGCTGACCTACCTTGACCAGCCTATGGCAATTACCAGCGATCCAACCCCGAACTTCACTATCACAAACAAGTAGTCGTCCAGCACAGATATCGACCACAGCTACCGTTCCACCGAGCAGAAGGTATAGCTCCCGTCCTGCCTTAAGGAGACACCTTCTCCATCAAGAAGGTACTGCACAGACTATCTGAAGCCAGAAGCGTCTTACAGATATCGTGATACACTACACACTAGACATGACTAGAGTTGAGCGATACCGTCCGATACTTCAAAGTATCGTATCGGATGGTATCGGCCGATCTTTAAAAAAAGTATCGGTATCGCCGATTCCGATACCGGAAGTCCCATTCAAGTCTATGGGACTTCCGGTATCGGAATAAGAAAAACCCTTTCCTGCCCATGTACAGCCTCTCTGGGGTCTGTACGGGCCTTTCGGGGGGCTGTCCCGGCCTGCCAGGGGGTCTGTGCAGGCTCCGGTGGTCTGTGCCGGCCTGCCGGGGGGCTGTGCCGGCCTGCCGGTGGTCTGTGCAGGCTCCGGTGGGCTGTGCCGGCCTGCCGGGGGGCTGTGCCGGCCTGCCGGGGGGGCTGTGCCGGCCTGCCGGGGGGCTGTGCAGGCTTCGGGGGGCTGTGCCGGCCTGCCGGTGGTCTGTGCAGGCTCCGGGGTGCTGTGCCGGCCTGCCGGGGGGCTGTGCCGGCCTGCCGGTGGTCTGTGCAGGCTTCGGGGGTCTGTGCAGGCATCGTCCGATGGGACTACAAGTCCCATCGGGCGATGCCTGCTACCATGACAGTGATTGACACATTAGCCAATGATGGGACAGTAATAGTCCCATCATCCGGCTAATGTGTTGAATGTAAAAAAAAAAAAAAAATTACATGCTACATACATACAACATGCATACTACATACATGCTACATTCATACTACATACTACATACATGCTACATTCATACTACATAAATACTACATGCAACATACATACTACATATATACTACATACATACTACATATATACTACATGCATGCTACATACATACTACATGCTACATACATACCACATATATACTACATACATACTACATACATACTACATGCATGCTACATACATAACACATATATACTACATGCATGCTACATACATACTACATACTACATATATACTACATGCATGCTACATACATACTACATGCTACATACATACTACATATATACTACATGCATGCTACATACATACTGCATGCTACATGCATGCTACATACATACTACATACATACCACATATATACTACATACATACTACATACATGCTACATACATACAATACATTCATACAATACATACATAGACATACAGTACATATAACATAGAGTAACATACTTACCAATACTTGTCACATTGTTCCCCGAAGCCATTGTCTTTTCCGGAATAAATATTAACATAACAAACCACAAAAATACTCACCCACGATCCGAAGCAGTCCACGAGTGTGTCCCACGACGATCTTGGGTAGAGAACTGCAGCATCAGCTGATGCTGCCGTTCTCTACGGGCTGCAGGAATCCAATGACGGAAGGTAGGTATCCTTCCGCACTGTATTCCTCCGCCACTTAAAAAAAAAAAAAGTCCCTAGTCTCACTTTATGCCATTGCTGTGTGGGAATTTCCCACGCAGCAATGGCATAAAGTGAGACTAGGGACTTTTTTTTTTTTAAGTGGCGGAGGAATACAGTGCGGAAGGATACCTACCTTCCGTCATTGGATTCCTGCAGCCCGTAGAGAACGGCAGCATCATCTGATGCTGCAGTTCTCTACCCAAGATCGTCATGGGACACACTCGTGGACTGCTTCGGATCGTGGGTGAGTATTTTTGTGGTTTGTTATGTTAATATTTATTCCGGAAAAGACAATGGCTTCGGGGAACAATGTGACAAGTATTGGTAAGTATGTTACTCTATGTTATATGTACTGTATGTCTATGTATGTATTGTATGAATGTATTGTATGTATGTAGTATATATGTGGTATGTATGTAGCATGTAGTATGTATGTAGTATGTATGTAGCATGCATGTAGCATGCAGTATGTATGTAGCATGCATGTAGTATATATGTAGTATGTATGTAGCATGCATGTAGTATATATGTAGTATGTATGTAGCATGTATGTAGTATGTATGTGGTATGTATGTAGCATGTAGTATGTATGTAGCATGCATGTAGTATATATGTAGTATGTAGTATGTATGTAGTATGTATGTGGTATGTATGTAGCATGTAGTATGTATGTAGCATGCATGTAGCATGCATGTAGTATGTATGTAGCATGCATGTAGTATGTATGTAGCATGCATGTAGCATGCATGTAGTATGTATGTAGTATGTATGTAGTATGTATGTAGCATGCAGTATGTATGTAGCATGTATGTAGCATGTATGTAGTATGTATGTAGTATATATGTAGTATGTATGTAGTATGTATGTAGCATGCATGTAGTATGTATGTAGTATTTTTTTTTTTTTTTTTACATTTAACACATTAGCCGGATGATGGGACTACTACTGTCCCATCATTGGCTAATGTGTCAATCACTGTCATGGTAGCAGGCATCGCCAGATGGGACTTGTAGTCCCATCGGACGATGCTTGCACAGACCCCCGGACATCAGCACAGCCCCCCGGCAGGCCGGCACAGCCCCCCGGCAGGCTGGTACAGACCCCCACAGGGTGCACAGACCACCGGCAGGCTGGCACAACCCCCCGGCAGGCCGGTACAGACCCCCACAGGGTGCACAGACCACCGGCAGGCCGGCACAGCCCCCCTGCAGGCCGGTACAGACCCCCACAGGGTGCACAGACCACCGGCAGGCCGGCACAGCCCCCCGGCAGGCCGGTACAGACCCCGGGCAGTCCACACAGCCCCCCGGCAGGCCGGCACAGCCCCCCGGCAGGCCGGCAGAGACCCCCGGAAGGCCCGAAATGACGGCGCATCATGATGCGCACACACCGCGCATCATGATGACGTCAGGCTGTCAATCAACTTTGAACTTCCGATTCCGATGCCGAATTCCGATATTGAAAAAATATCGGAAGTCGGTATCGGAATTCCGATACAGCAAGTATCGGCCGATACCCGATACTTGCGGTATCGGAATGCTCAACACTAGGCATGACTATAACACACAGGCTCATATCAGCACTTGACCTAGCCACCATGGATTTTGCAAAGTTCTTGTCAGGAACACCGCACTGCACTTGCTCACTGAGCCAGTGCGCATGTCCTGAGTACAAAGACTGTGCACAAAGATACCTGCGGAGTGGGGTCTCAGTGGTGACGATGCAAGCTCCAAGCTCACAGGACCTGAAGCACGTGACTGCTGGGGGCATGGCCTCAGCTCCACAGAGTCAGGAACTGCAGGGAAACTCCTAGAAAGGTAACTACAGGGCAATGTTACCAAGGGGCATAGACAGAGACAGAAACCAGAACAAGCCAGGTCAAAGCACGAGATAGCAATACAGTACCAAAGGGTTAGACAGAATGGTTAGTCAGGACGTAGCAATAGATCAGAAAACCAGAACGGACAATAGACGGTACAATAGGGACAAACTGTAACGGAGCAACGATAGCCAAGCCAGGAGGTCAGAACCAGAAAAGACAATAGTACCAAAATGAGAGACGGAGTACAGAGTGAGGGAACAGACTGGGTCATACACGGGAAGGAAACAAGCAATGCAGAATACACGCACACCAGGGGTCAGACACACCAGAACAACAGTATAGCTGACAGAGAACACTGGTAAAGAGTGAGTATAAATACCCCTCCCAGATCCAGAAAGAGGCCACAAACACTTAACTCTGTGAGTGCAGGGCAAGAACCCTGTTCAAACCATGACAGTTCTTTACCCAATAAAACAGTAAACTCAGAGACTGGTGGAATTATGGAAAAGCAGGGTTTAGGATATGTGAGGTAGCGCTGTCATTTACTTAGGGGATTCTCGCTTGCAGCGAACAAAAACCAGTTCCGTCACGGATTTTCCATCAAATCATACAGTCCTTGTGGTTTATTCACGCCTCATAAACCACAGCAGCAACAGAAAGTTCACTTAATGGCATTACCAGTATAGCGTCCATTATAATGCTTCACTCTTATTATCAATGTCCAGTACGCAGGCTCACTTAGCCTCACAATTATCTCACCCACGTCAGGGTTCCTCATGCGGCTGCAGCATTCCGCACATGTTCGTTCCCTCCAGGGAACTCTCAGGCACACGTCGCCAATGCTCCCAGCCACTTCACACGTGCTGTCTGGGAGGAAGCTCCATCTCTACAGGACCTTCCACACTGGACCAACCAGGTCCCAGCATTCATCACATGTGACCTACCCTGGCCACATTATATGGTCTATAGCCACACCCACCGGGTCACGTGACTATGACTTCATCACAGGTCCATCACACCCTCACATAGTCTTTTACTACAGGCGTTTTCAGACACACCCCTGGGTGGGTTTGTAGGTAACTGGCCCGCCCAACTCCTAAGTTACCTAGAGACTTCTCCCTTATACCTTGAAATAACACCTCAGCAATACCATTGCTGATCAATACGCATAACTAAGTCTCCATCTCAAAGCCACCCCCTTTGAGATACACAACCATCCTTCAGGATTCTGCCACTCATCCTCTCCCTTGGAACCTCCACACAGCGCCCCCTAGCGGACATAGTGGTTACTACACCACAGATATAAAATGAATTAAATAAAATAAAAATTGCAAATATTGATAAAATAGCCTTTATTGGAATTTTGGCACAACATGCATAATCTTAGAAAGCACAAACCACAGTATATCTATGGGACCATGTTACAAAAATAAAATTGTTATACAATTGTATGAACCTTGGATACCCATAATAAAAAAAAGGCTTAATTAATAAAACCAGGCCAACGATTTGTATATAGAACAAGTGAAAAAATGAAAAAAAAATTTTGAGACCAACTTTTTGTATGTGAATTGTGTTCTAAAGAGCGATAGTGCAATGGTGATTAATGCCACTCAACGTATATATGCAATCTGAGCAAGTTAAACTAGAACCATTAAAGTACAAAATAAACAACACAATAGTGGATAATACCACTCAACGTGTATGTGCAAACTAAGCAAGTGGAACTAGAACCTTCGAAGTGCAAATTAGAGGACAAGTTTTTCCTGGTAAGTCTGATATACAATGCGGAGTGCTGTGTAACGCACCCCACATGCCCCACACGCGTTACACAGCACTACGCATTGTATATCAGGCTTACCAGGTAAAACTTGTCCTCTAATTTGCACTTCGATGGTTCTAGTTCCACTTGCTTAGTTTGCACAAATGTGGCGCCCCCAGGAGTATGGTCGCCACATTGGCATTACCTTCCTCCTAGGGAGTGTGACGTCATGCTTGGAAGCAATAAAGGGTCTCTCTGTCAGGTAAATTCAACACACAGCACAGTTCCCACTCCAGGCCAGCAGAGGGAGCTCTGAACCAAAACTGTGGAGAGAAGCTGCTCTCTGGGGGCCAGGAAGGGGAAATTGGTCAGTTCGTGTGAGGAGGCAAACGTGTGTGGACGAGAGGAGATGAGCTGGAAGATTGAGCAGAGTTCAGGCTCACTTCTAGCTGTAACGAATTATCTGGAGTCCGGTCTCCAAGGTTGTATGGATAATGATGTTCTTGCAGCAGAAACCAGAGGAATAGGAAGCTGTAAATGCTCTGTTCCCACATAAGACTCGGAGGCACAACAGCAACGTGTGAGCCAGAAGAAGGAGGCTACAGCTGTCTGCATATGAGGGAGTTCTAAAAGAGAACAAGCAAGTGGAACTTCAGTGTAACACAGTACTGCAAGTACCTAAGAAAGCGCTAGAAAGGAGACTACACAACCCATCTGCATAGAGAGATTCCTAAGTTGCTTCCAAGCTGGCCAGCCTCTGTTCTATCTGTAATCTGAACCCTGGACTGCACTTACAAAGCACAGTAAAGGTAATGGAAACTGCACCCTGTTATGTCATTGCATTCTTCCTGCAAACCCTCCAGCACTGCTACATCTCTGTGCCAGACACTACACTCTCTTCCTCAACACCTATTCTCACTGCCCTGGGACTACAGCTCTACCTGTGGGGAGCTATTAAATCTTGCTGCCTTATACCATCTGTCCCAGAGGATCTGCCTGCAGCATCGGCTTAACCCCTTCATTGTCTAGCACCACAGGTGGCGTCACGTATCATCCACTTATAAACTTTAATCAGCCATGCTCAACCCCTTTTACATGGACGCCCAGGGGCACGGACCGGGTCACTGCTACTGTGACACCTCCCTCTGAGACACCAGCCTGGTACCGAGTACCCCACCGCCCTGGCGGGCGATCCATTTTGGCATCACGAACAGGATTTATGAATCCCGGTGTCCCCAGGTCCTGTGTGCCAGAGACTGTGTTGTGTGCCATAAACTATTTGTGCAATTGCCACCATTACCCCGATGCTTGGCACACATGGGAAGCAAAAGTGGTGGGCCGTCTTGGGCGGAGCCAGACAAAAAGAGCAAAAAAGTGAAGTGCTGCGCTGGAAGAGGCCAGCGCGTGGGAAGTGAGAAGCCGATGCCTGCAGTCCCGGCGTCCTCCTGAACATCCAGCCTGCAAAGCGGCAACCAGTAAGCCAGAGCAACACAGGGCCTGGCCAACGTTAACTGGGGGGAGGAGAATGTCTGAGGCAAGAGCAGATGCAGCGGTGGATGCCACCGCACCCCCCACAGCACCACAAGATGCAGGGGCCAGCGCAGCTGCGGCTCCAATGGCACCGCAGAATCCAGCAGCCAGCACTGCCTCCAGAGCCCCGCAAGAATCAGTGCCCACCGCAGCAGTCCCCATAATGCTGCTATCCATGCCCTATATACCGAGAGCGGCCTGGTTACCGCAGTACTCAGGGGAGTCACATACCCTGAGTGAATTCAAAGAGAGACTGTGCAGTTTGTTTGAGGTGTATCCTCTGTCTGAAAACCAAAAAGTGAACATTCTTATTGGGCAGCTAACTGGTGCAGCGCAAAGAGAAGTAAAAGCCTGGCAGGACACTGATAAAGAGGCTGTTAAAAAGATTCTGGCTAAGATGAGAAGCACCTTTGACACTCGCCCTGCAGCTGAAATAAAAATGAGATTCTTTGGGTGTAAGCAGAGAGCGCAGGACAGTATACAGGACTATGCTCTTAACCTGCAGGAGGCGCTGCGAGCCATAAAGCAGATTGAACCCGACAGTGTGAAAGATGGAGACAGACTGTTAAAGGAGCAATTTATTGAGGGACTCCTATCCACTACCCACAGAGCACAGCTGCGCATCATAGCCCTACAAAACCCTGACCTAGACTTTGCAGACTTCAAAGACAGGGCTATTCGGGTGCTGCATGAACCAAATGTCAGCCATCCAGCGCCCCCTAGGCGCCCAGCGATCACATGCCACCAAGAAGCAGCATCTTTCCCTCCCAGACCTGTGGGGGCTGATTGTTATGAATGGGAAACCGAGGAGGAAAAACAAGACAAGCTAAGTCTCAGAAAACCAGAGAAGTGAATAACTATGCAGATTGCAGATCCCTGATCTTACAAGATATAGAGTAAACGGGCACCAACCACAATATCAGTTTAGGTGGGATTACCTGGTGCATATAAATGGATTAGAGCACATGAAAAGGGAAAAGTATATGCACACAAATAGGGATCACCACAAAGATATGAAAAAAGTATCAATTTTATTAATGGACACAACAAACAGACACTTTGTGGTTAAAAACAATTAAAAAGTCTGAACAACCAGACATTGATAACAAAACAAAGACAATGAGTCATTTTAATAAATAGTTAAATGCTATGGGTCCCAAGACCAACCATACAGTATAATGCCAGGTATCTGCTAGTTACCATAACCTAGGGTCTATCAAATCAATTGTTATGACAATCATGACCTCAAATCAAAAAAATACCATATTATCAATAACTACTATGGTTACATAGAAATTCTACATATACCATGGACAGAAAATTGAATGCTTATCATGTTGCCAACACAAATAAACAAACATTAATAAGTCCCTTTCCCTAGCGTGATATCACCTGGTTTCTGAGGATGAACACGCTACCGGGTAGGTTACATGGGACCCTCAAACCCACGCGTATCGACACAGTGATGTGTCTTTCTCAAGGTCAGTGTGATGTTCTGTTGAAGTCCTTTATATACCTATCCAATTAGTAATCACTCTTACCAGCTGAGTTTCAGAGTGGGGGAGAAAGGTAGATCGGATCTGAGTTTAATGAAACAGCGTCCTGCTCCCATCCGTGTGCAATCTGCATAGTTACCAACTTCTCTGGTCTTCTGAGACTTAGCTTGTTGTCTTATTTTTCCTCCTCGGTTTCCCATTCATAACAGAATCACCAGCCCCCGGATAGGGCGTCAGCTGTCTTATATCCAGTCTGATACTCCAGAGATCCAATCGTTATCTTCCTCATCAGGTGGCAGATCACTACCACTTAAACCAACCGCACTACCTCCTGTCACCACCAGAGGGAGAAAGGAAGGGGAACTCTCAACTGGTGGAGCAGAAAATGAGTTCATGACAGCTGATGCACAGACTCTGGATAATGATCCATCTACAGAACTGCGCCTTCAGGTCCAAGAACTGACCAAAAGAATGGCTGCACTTGCCAAAACTGTGCAGTCCATGCAGGTGTCCTCAAAGGAGAAGATCCAGCTGGCCTCCAGTCCAGAGGATGTCCCGTGGCTACGGAAGAAGAGGATCCCACCACGCCGAGGGAGAGACAACGATCGCTATGACCAGAACGGACGTCCCATCTGTCGTCACTGCCACAAGGCAGGCCACATCGCAAGATTCTGTCATTTAAACGAGCAACCCCTGGGGCAGAGGACCAACCCCCAGGAGTAGGACCACAAGGCCCAAAGAACTGGCGAGCCAAGTATGTTGGAGGGTGACCGGTCCTCCCAGTGGTGATTGATGGCATCCCCATGAACGCTTTGCTGGACACTGGCTCTCTGGTGACAACTATGCCATATATCCTTTAAAAGCGATATTGGGCTGACTCTGAACTTACCCATGGTCCAAGTGATGAACTCAGAGTAGTTGCCAGCAATGGTCAGTCTTTGCCGCAAGTAGGATGTAAAGAGATTACCATTAAAGTGGGGCGAGTAGAGTTAAAATCTCAAGGTCTGATAGTTGTAGACATTGATCGACGAGAATGTAACCCAATGATGACCTTAGGTACTAATGTGATTGAAAATTGTCTTGCCGAGGTTATTGTTTTGTTGCAACAGGTAGCCGAGACTGCTGGTTCCAGTGAACAACGAGTCCTGCAGAAGGAGATCAAGGACCTGATGCAAAGACAGCAGGTAGAACTGTCTGTCGGAGAAATTGGCAGCGTCAGAGAGAGAGATTCTTTCCCCATTGCGATACCCCCCAGATGTGAAATGTTAATTTGGTGTCGGGCAGCCATAGGCCTCAGAGGAAAAGATTACCAAGCATTGGTAGAGCCAGTGTACTCTGATAGCCGGCCCACTGTCCTGACAGCCAGAGGGGTAGTTGATGTTCGCAAAGGGAGAGTACCTGTATGCCTTTTGAATTGTGGGGAAGAGGAGGCCACAATACCTCGGAATGCCACAGTTGCTAAGCTGCTTACTGTCAGTAACAATGCAATACAGGCAGCAGAGCCCTTGGTCTCGTCCAACCAGGCAGGGGACAATGGCTCTGTAAAGCAGCTGGAGGAGTGGTGTCGGCAGCTGCAGGAGGGAACTGACTCCACCCCTTCATACCAAAAGATTGGGGTTTACCGAGTGACTCATGGGTATTAGCGGGTATTCAGTAAACACCCCCTAGACTTTGGGAAGGCAAAAGGGGTTCAACACCATATCCCCACTGGAGATCATCCACCCATTAAAGAAAGGTACCGGCCTATATCCCCAACACAATATCAATGTGCCAAAAGTATGTTGCAGGAAATGAAGGAGGCTGGGGTGATCAGAGACAGGTGTAGCCCCTGGGCAGCCCCAATAGTCTTTGTGAAAAAGAAAGATGGTGCCATGAGAATGTGTGTTGATTACCGAAAAATTAACAGCATTACACATAAGGATGCCTACCCATTACCCAGAATTGAAGAGTCATTAGCTGCACTTAAAACTGCTAACTATTTTTCCACCTTAGATCTCAATAGTGGGTATTGGCAGGTTCCTGTGGCAGACGCAGATAAGGAGAAAACTGCGTTTACCACACCAATGGGTCTCTGCGAGTTCAACTACATGCCGTTCGGGCTCTGCACCGCCCCAGGAACATTTCAACGGCTAATGGAGTGCTGTCTTGGACACAAGAACTTCGAGACAGTTCTGTTGTACCTTGATGATGTAATTGTTTTCTCCAAGACTTATGAAGATCATCTGGATCACCTGGCTGAAGTGTTCGAAGCCCTGTCCAACTTTGGCCTGAAAGTGAAGCCATCCACATGCCACCTCCTGAAGCCCAAGGTACAGTACCTCAGTCATGTGGTGAGCGCAGAAGGTGTGGCACCGGATCCTGACAAAGTTACTGTCATCCGGGACTGGCAGAAGCCCAGCAACCTCCATGAGGTACGTCAATTCCTCGGGTTGGTAGGCTACTACCAAAGGTTCATCAAAGGCTTCACTGAGATAGCCACACCTATGCTAAATCTTCTGGTGGGCCAGCCCAAAAAACCCAGAAAGAAGAGTCCTACATTTGAATGGAATGAGGAACTAGAGAGGTTCTTCACTCGACTGAAAATGGCTCTCACAGGAGATGAAGTTTTGGCCTACCCAGATTATGACCAACCATTTGTTCTGTATACTGATGCTAGCAACATGGGACTGGGAGCAGTACTGTCACAGGTACAGAATGGCAAAGAAAGAGTCATCTCCTACGCCAGCAGGAAGCTTCGTCCCACTGAAAGGAACCATGACAACTACAGTTCCTTCAAGCTGGAGTTCCTCACCATAGTCTGGGCTGTGACTGAACGATTCAAGCATTACCTAGCTTCAGCCAAGTTTACCATCTTCAAGGACAACAACCCGTTGACTCACTTCGAAACTGCCAAACTAGGTGCCCTGGAGCAGCGATGGATGGCCCGGCTGTCTAACTATGAATTCACTATCAAGTACCGAGCGGGGCACAAGAATGCCAATGCTGATGCGCTGTCCAGAATGCCCAATCTGCCAGATGCAGGAGAAGACCCTGAGGCACTCGAAGAAATAAAGTTACCTGCCTTCCACCGGCCAATTGCAGCCCAACGTGCCCAAGGAGTGAGAAACAGACGGTCTGGCTTGAAAGAGGTCACCCTAAATCCATTGCCCCATCATGACTGGGCAGAAATGCAGGATAGCGAACCCGCAGTCCGCATGGTGAAGGAGCTACTGTCACAAGCTGACTCGCACCCAGAGTCGGATGCTCCTGAAGACACCCAGCAGTTGTGGAAGGAAAGAGGCCGGCTGTTCATCTATGAAGGAAAGCTGTGTCGGAGGAGTATCAATGCCCGCACTCATGAGCTGGTCTGGCAGGTGGTAGTCCCAAAGAGAGAGGCATCAATGGTCTTGGAAGCATACCACAATGGAGCTGGACACTTCGGATGGAAGAAGTTGGAGGCCTTGCTCCGGGAGAGATTCTATTTGGCTGGTATGAGGAAGGCCATTGAAAATTGGTGTCGGGAGTGTGGACAATGTAACCTATGCAGAAAGGACCGTAACAGCCAGCGAACTCCATTGCAGCCAATAATAACCAAACAGCCATTCGAGTTGGTAGCCCTGGACCATGTGAAGCTGGTTCCAAGTCGTTCAGGCTACATTTATGCTCTTACCATCGTTGACCACTACTCGAGATTCCTGGTAGTCGTGCCTGTCAAGGATCAAACAGCCAGGACAGCAGCCAGAGCATTCCAACAGCACTTTTGTCGACCAGATGGATATCCCGAGCGAGTGCTTGCAGATCAAGGTCCAGCCTTTGAGGCAGAAGTGTTCCAGGAATCCTGTAACTTGTACGGTTGCAAGAAGATCAGGACAACACCGTACCATCCACAAACCAATGGCATGTGTGAAAAGATGAATCAGGTGGTGATCGATCTAATGAAGACCTTGCCTTTGGAAGAAAGGAATCTGTGGCTAGAGAAGTTGCCTGATCTGGTAGACCTCTACAATCACATTCCTGTGAATTCCACCAACTGCACTCCAGCCTACCTAATGAGAGCGAGGCCTGGCAAGCTGCCTATTGATTTGGATATGGGAGTCCTTACACCTGAGGTGACATCACCAGATGCTGACTGGGATAAAGAGTGGCAGCAGCAATACCAAAGAGTACAAGAGTGTGTAGAAAAGAGTCTGGCTCAGGCGAGACAAAAGCAGGAGAAGAACTACAATCAACATGCACCTGCAGTTCCCTTGTCACCAGGAGAACAAGTCCTAAAGAGGAAAAGAAGGATGCATAAATTGGATGACCAATGGGAAGCTGAACCCTATGGGTCGCCCTCCCATGGCTGTGGGGTACTCGGTACCGGGCCGGTGTCAGGGGGATGTGTCACAGCAGCAGTGACCCGGTCCGTGGCCCTGGGCGCCCAAGTAATGGTGGTATCAGGATCCTGACAGCGCCGGTGTACAACCTCCGCTGAGCAGGGACTCACCCGCACTGTAGGGACCCATGGGGATCAGGATAGCCAGAAAGTATAGGTGCACAGGACCTGAGTGATGAAGTTTAGCAAGCTGGCACGGGACCGACGGTCACGTGACTGCAAGGGGTGGGGCTTAGGACCCCGCTTTCAGAGAAGACATAAAACTCAGAGTCAGGCAAAACGGAGTTCATACACAGTACGGACAGCGAGGTACAGGAGGGATAAACAGACGGGAGGTCAGACAAAGCCAAAGGTCATACACAAGAGGGCGACGTGGTACCAAGGGGACGAGCAGAGAGAAGTCGGGTCACAAGCAGAAAGTCATACACGAGAGGTAGCGCAGTACAAGAGGGACAGACAGAACTCGTAACAGGGACAGAACCGAATCAAAACCAAACAAGCAAGCAAGATATCAGGCACAAGGCACACATACGCACAAGGTCAACTAACTCAGCCGAGGGCAGGAGTATAACTGACACCGGACCTAGGTCCAGTGAGCATTAAATAGCCGCCCTCTGCCAGGGAGAGGCGGAACAATTAACCTCCAGTCAGACCAGGACGGGCCAAAGCGAAACCCCGTCCTGGATCATGACAGTACCCTCCTCTCAATGGGGGCCACTGGACCCCCAGGTCTCTCAGGGTACTTGGCGTGAAAGGCCCGGACCAACCGATCCGCATGAACCAATCGAGCAGGAACCCACGAGCGTTCTTCAGGACCGTAGCCTTTCCAATGTACCAGATATTGAAGGGCACGACGGACCAACCTGGAGTCGACAATTCGTTCCACCTCGTACTCCGACTGCCCGTCTACCAAAACCGGTGTTGGGGAAGCTGATGATCCCTCCCCAGCGGACCTCACAGGTTTCAAAAGGACCTTATGAGAAACATTTGGGATCCGCAGAGATGGCGGGAGACGCAACGGAAAAGCCACCGGGTTAACTGCCTCGGTAATTTCATAAGGACCGGTAAACTTGGGTCCAAGCTTCGCAGAGGGGACCTTGAGTCTTATATTCTTGGTGGACAACCATACCTTTTTCCCAATCTGAAACACCGGTCCCGTGGATCGTTTTTTGTCCGCAAAAAATGTAAATTTGTCCTGGGCCTTCGTAATGTTACTCTGGACCTCTCGCCATACCTCCCCCAACCGCTGGATCGCCTCATCCGCCCCAGGACACCCAGAATTCAAATGGGAAAATTCTCAAAAATGAGGATGAAACCCATAACTGCAGAAAAAGGGAGATGTACCCGTAGACTGGTTAACGCGGTTGTTAAATGCAAACTCAGTCACCGGTAACACAGAACACCAATCATCTTGTCGGTGTGAGGTCAAGCAACGCAGAATTTGCTCCAGCGACTGATTGGTCCGCTCGGTCTGCCCATTAGTCTCTGGATGATAAGCGGATGAAAAGGACAGACCAATACCCAACCTTTTACAAAAAGCCCTCTAAAATCTGGAAACAAATTGCACTCCTCTATCAGACACCACATTCAAGGGTACCCCATGCAACCGCACCACATGCTCAACAAACAATCTGGACAATGTTTCTGCATTAGGTAGAGCTGCCAAAGGTACAAAATGTGCCTGCTTACTAAACCTGTCCACCACAACCCAGACGACGGTATTACCCTTGGAGGGGGGAAGGTTGGTGATGAAATCCATGGACAAATGCGTCCATGGTCTCTCAGGAATTGGCAGTGGTACCAATTCTCCGGCCGGAAGGTTATGGGGGGTTTTTGCACGGGCACAAACATCACAAGCAGACACATATTCCCCAACATCAGAGGCTAAAGCAGACCACCAGAATACTCTAGCAATGGCCTTCCGGGTAGCCGAGATCTCTGGATGTCCACCCAGAACAGAGTCATGGAACTCCCGGAGGACCTTAAGGCGAAGCTGAGCTGGCACAAAAAGTTTGTCCATTGGCTTAGCCGGCGGTGCAAGAGACTGGGCTTCCCGAATCTCTCGTTCCAACATATTCGAAATACCTGCCACAACCACCTCAGGCTGAAGAATACAGGATGGAAGTTCCGGGGGGGGACACCTGATCTAAACTGCGTGACAAAGCATCCGCTCTGACATTTTTGGACCCTGGTCGAAAAGTGATCGAGAAGTTGAATCAGGAAAAAAAAGTGACCATCTAGCCTGTCTAGGAGTCAACCTCTTAGCTGACTCAATATAAGCTAGATTTTTGTGGTCTGTAATTACGGTTATAGGATGGACAGCCCCCTCCAAAAAATGCCTCTATTCTTCAAAGGCCAACTTAACGGCCAGAAGTTCTCGATTTCCCACATCATAGTTTCTCTCCGCAGGAGAGAATTTCTTTGAGAAAAAGGCGCAAGGTCTTAAATTGGTCAAAGTGGCGGGTCCCTGGGACAATACCGCCCCCACCCCCACCTCTGAGGCATCTACCTCAACAATAAATGGTTCCGACGGGTCCGGTTGAACAAGAACCGGGGCCGACGTGAAACATGTTTTCAAAAACTGAAATGCCGCTACTGCTACGGTTGACCAATTCTTGATATCGGCCCCCTTTTGAGTCATGTCTGTGAGGGGTTTAACCACCTGTGAGAACCCCTTTATAAATTTGCGATAGTAATTGGCGAATCCTAGGAAACGCTGCAGAGCCTTCAAATCACAAGGTTGAACCCACTCGACAATGGCCTGCACCTTATTAGGATCCATGTGATACTCTTCAGCAGACACTATGAATCCCAGAAACGACAGTTCCTGAACAAAAAACAAACATTTTTCCAGTTTAGCAAAGAGACAGTTCTCCCAGAGTCTTTGGAGAACTGCCCGAACATGACCAATGTGAGTATGTTTATCAGGAGAATAGATCAATATGTCATCCAAATATACCACCAAAAAACATCCAATAAAATCAGAGAACACGTGATTTATGAAGTTTTGGAAGACCGCTGGAGCATTCGTCAAGCAGAAAGGCATGACCAGATTTTCAAACAACCCTTCAATAGTGAGAAAAGCGGTTTTCCATTCATCTCCGTCTCGGACTCGGATAAGGTTATACGCTCCCGTAGATCTAATTTTGAAAACCACTTAGCTCCAGACAATTGGTTGTATAAATCTAGAATAAGTGGAAGGGGATACGTATTCCTCACAGTTATCTTATTTAACTCATGAAAATCGAGGCATGGGCGTAAACCACCGTCTTTTTTCTTTACAAAAAAGAACCCCGCCACCACAGGAGAAACAGAAGGACGAATGTGTCCCTTACGGAGGCTCTCGGAAATATACTCCTTCATCGCAGCCCGTTCTGGACTCGAAAGGTTATACAAGCGGGCCTTGGGCAATTTAGCACCTGGAACCAGGTCAATGGCACAATCAAATGGGCGCTGTGGTGGTAAAACCTCAGACTATATGGACGTTTTCTCCGAAAAAGATGCTATCAGGCACTCCGGAATACCGTCCAGACCCACGGACGGCACAGACACAGTATCAAGACATTTCTCAGAACAATAGGGACTCCATTTAACAATGTCCCGACATTCCCAATTAATTACAGGATTATGCAATTGTAGCCAGGGGAACCCCAACATCAGTCCCGCTGGCAGGATGTCCATCACAAAACATGAAATACGTTCCTGGTGCAAGGAACTCACTTTAAGGAGAAGCTCTTCAGTACGAAACATAATGTCATTCTTTACCAGTGGTGTTTTGTCAATGGCCACAATGTGAATAGGAGTCTCCAACCTAACTGTCCCTAACTTACACGTGGATACCAAATCAGAGTCAATAAAGTTCAATGCTGATCCGCAATCCACGAAGGCAGAAGTGGATGTGGAGACACTCCCACAACAAAGTTCCACTTGCAACAACATTTTAGAAAAGGCAGAAAAAGGTACCTGAGAGCCTGGGTGACCTCCACGACAATCACCCGGGCTCAGTCGCTTGGTTAGTGGACAGGAGGGGCAAACCTTTCCCCAATGTGCAGAATCGCCACAGTGAAAACAGCCTTTTCCCATGCGCCGTTGTCTCCTTTCATTTTCTTTGAGGTCGATGGTTCCCATCTCCGTGATCTCCAATATAGGACTGGCTCCCCTTCCTTGGGAGAATAACGGTATTTCACTTGGCATCACTCCCCTCGCCTGTAGCTGGCGATACATTTGGACAGCCTGTGTCATAGCCTCCTCCAGGCAATCAGGCGGAGGGTGGAGAGCCAAGGCATCTTTCAGATATTCAGACAGGCCTCTACGGAACAAACCCCGGAGGGTGGCATCATTCCAACAGACCTCAGCAGCCCAGCATCTGAATTCTGAACAAAACCAATCGGCTGAGTGCTTCCCCTGGCACACACTCATCACCATGCCCTCAGCAATACGCATACGATCAGGCTCATCATAAATATGCCCCAAGGCCTCAAAAAATGCATCTGCCATCATATGCTCAGGGGCCGTGGTCGGAAGGGATAAAGCCCAAGCTTGGGGGGCTCCCCTTAACAGAGACATAATGACCCCCACTCTCTGACTTTCATCCCCAGAAGAGTGTGGTCTTAAGGAAAAAAAAAGCTTACAGCCCTCCTTGAAAACTCTGAACTCTTTTTTATCTCCAGAAAAGGTATCCGGTAACTTCACTGGAGACTCAGGGGAAACTAATGTAATATCCCGAGCCCCCGATGAAAAAAACTCCTGCACAGTGTCAGCGATCAGCTGCTAAGACTTAGCCAGGACTCGTTGTTCCCCAAGGAGTTTCTGAGACATCTGGGTCAGGTGTTTAACCTGCTCAGAAAGAGCGTGCATAGGATCCATCACATACACAGAAGAAGGGGAGCAGAGAAAAAAAAATGGTATCGGTCAGTTATAATATCAGGATCCTGACAGCGCCGGCGTACAGCCTCCGCTGAGCAGGGACTCACCCGCACTGTAGGGACCCCTGGGGATCAGGACAGCCAGAAAGTATAGGTGCACAGGACCTGAGTGATGAAGTTTAGCAAGCCGGCATGGGACCTACGGTCACGTGACTGCAAGGGGGCGGGGCTTAGTGTCCTGCTTTCAGAGAAGACAGAAAACTCAGAATCAGGCAAAACGGAGTTCATACACAGTACGGACAGCGAGGTACAGGAGGGATAAACAGACGGGAGGTCAGACAAAGCCAAAGGTCATACACAAGAGGGCGACGTGGTACCAAGGGGACGAGCAGAGAGAAGTCGGGTCACAAGCAGAGAGTCATACACGAGAGGTAGCGCAGTACAAGAGGGACAGGCAGAACTCATAACAGGGACAGAACTGGATCAAAACCAAACAAGCAAGCAAGATATCAGGCACAAGGCACACGTACACACAAGGTCAACTAACTCAGCCGAGGGCAGGAGTATAACTGACACCGGACCTAGGTCCAGTGAGCATTAAATAGCCGCCCTCTGCCAGGGAGAGGCAGAACAATTAACCCCCAGTCAGACCAGGACGGGCCAAAGCGAAACCTCATCCTGGATCATGACAGGTGGTTGTAGTTAATGGAATGGAATAGTTTGTGACGCCATATGTGGTGTTCGGCAAGGGAGATGTTAAACTGACGCTGCAGACAGCTCCGCTGGGACAGATGGTGTGGTGCAGCAGTGATGGTATAGCCCTCCACAGGTAAGGCTAGTGTCCCAGGGCAGTGTAGCGGTGGTTGGCACTGTGATGTAGCAGTGCCGTAAGAGTAGGAAGCAGACAAGATACAGCGGGGTGCAATTTCTGTACCTTTACTTGAGAACTGCAGTCCAGGGTCCTGATTACAGATGGTATTGGAGCAGGCTAGCCTGGAAGCAACTCAGGGACGCTCTCTCACAGATGGACTGTGCAGTCTCCTTCCTAGCGCTTTGTGGTGTGAAGCACTCCAGTACTTAGTTACTCTGAAGTTCCTCCTGTCAGATGTTCCCAAGAACCTCACTTGCAGGGCAGTCAACTGTAGCCTCTCTCGGTGACTCCTCTCTAGTCCTGGCTCTCTATTCAAGCTGCTGTTGTGCTTCAAGTCTTAGATGGGATTTACAGCCTCCTACTCCTCTGGTATCTGCTGTAGGACCTTTAGTATCCGTACAGCCATGGAGACCAGGCTCCAGTTCGTGCGCTCTCAGCTGAGGGAGCTCTCCTTCCTAGCTCAACCTCCAGCTTCTTTCCACCCGTCTGCACACTTCACCCTCCGCAAACTCTCTGACCACTCATTCCTCTTGGCCCTCAGAGGGCACCCCTCCCCTCCATCCTGGTTGAGTTCCCCCTGCTAGCCTGGAGTGGAACTGTGTTGCATGTATGGATTGACTGCGAGAGAGACCCATCATTGCCTCCAAGCCTGGCATTACCCTCCCCTGGAGGAAGGCAAAGCCACTGTGGCGACCATACTCCTGGGGGTGCCACACCTACACCGTCCTACCATCAAACTTTGACAACACCAAAGTGTGCCTTATCAGTAAGGATGGAGGAGAAACCTCATCAGTAGAGTTGAGCGAAACGGGTCGGTCAAATTCATAAGTCGCCGACTTTCGCTGAAGTCGGGTTTCATGAAACGAAACCCTGCTATAGCGTGAGGTCGGCCACGAGGTTGGCGACCAGAGCACCAAAGTTACGTGTCAAATGATGCTTCCAGCGTCCTTTTTCAGCCAATGATGGAGGACGCACACTGTGGGTAATGCGATGTCATGGGCATCGGTTACCACCATCTTTGAGAAGGGCATGCAAGTGATTGGCTTGCTTTGTATGGCGTCACAGGGGCTATAAAAGGGCGTGAACGCTGACCGCCATCTTACTTCTGCCGATATTAGCATTAGGAAGAGGTCGCTGCTGCTGATTCTGAATAAGGGAGAGCGTTAGGCAGGGAAGAAGAACAAAAAAACTGCTTCTGCTGTTAGCGATTTCCACTGTACAACACAACAGTTTGTGTGCAGTGACAGTGGAGGCTATATTTTTTGTGCATCAGCTCTGTTGGTTATTAGGCTGCCTTATAAGGCTCCCTGATAGCTGCATTGCTGTTTGCACACTGCTGTGCAAACCGCTTTTTTAAAAGCAAAAATACTTTTCTTCCTCTTTTCTGCACAGTTAGCAAGCGTTCATTTTTCCACACTTTTGTGTGCAGCAGTCCTGCTTATTAGGCTGCCTGCTGCCATACTTGGACTGAGAGCATCATTGTCAGCCTCCTAAAATCTCTAGGGAGATTCAAATTCTCCCCAATACTATATACACCTTGTACCTTGTCATACACCAGCCAATTTCAGCCTGTTAAATTGAGGTATATTCTATATTGGGCCTGAGATAATAGTTCAGCCTCCTAAAATCTCTAGGGAGATTCAAATTCTCCACAATACTATATACACCTTGTACTTTGTCATACACCAGCCAATTTCAGCCTGTTAAATTGAAGTGTATTCTATATTGGGCCTGAGATAATAGTTCAGCCTCCTAAAATCTCTAGAGAGATTCAAATTCTCCACAATACTATATACACCTTGTACTTTGTCATACACCAGCCAATTTCAGCCTGTTAAATTGAGGTGTAATCTATATTGGGCCTGAGATAATAGTTCAGCCTCCTAAAATCTCTAGGGAGCTTCCAATTCTCCCCAATACTATATACACCTTGTACTTTGTCATACACCAGCCAATTTCAGCCTGCTAAAATGAGGTGTAATTGGGTCGCCCTCACACCCAGGGGTACTCTGTACCGGGCCCGATGGTCCTCAATGGGAGATGTCACGGTAGCTGGAACCCGGCCCGTGGCCCTGGGTGCCCATTGTAAATGTTCAGTGTCAATGTGTATGTCGTGATGCCACCTGTGGTGTTCGGCAAGGTAGATGTTAAGCCGACGCTGCAGACAGTTCCTCTGGGACAGATGGTGTGGTGCAGCAGTGATGGTATAGCCCTCCACAGGCAGGGCTGTAGTCCCAGGGCAGAGTGGCTGTAGCGACACTTAGATGGTGTAGTGTCGGGCGCAAGGGATGTAGCAGTGCTGGGCAGGTTGACGCAGGAATAAGTGGAGGACACAAGGGCATGTAGTCGAATGCTTTACTCACAGTCTGTGGTGGCTCAAGTGCCCGCATCGGTGCCGTGTCCTCCGGGTCAGGAGCCCAGCCAACCTCCAGGCAAGATGAAGTACTCCTTTCCAACACTCCGCCAACATATGTGCCTTTTCTGAACGTCTCCCTCTTAGCGCCTTTAAGTGAAGTACTCCTAGTACTGAGTTACACTGGAGTTCCTCCAGTCCGATGTTCCTTTGAACTCTACTTGTACGGCAGACAGCTGTAGCCTGCTTCGGGGACTCTCTGCTACCAAGTCCCGGCTCTCTATCTCATTGCTGTTTTTCCCCCAAGTCTGATGTCAGAATAAAGTGATGACAAACTTCTATTCCTCCGGTGTCTGTTGCGGGACCATAAGTATCCAAACAACCTCGGGGACCGGACCCCGCCTTGCGCCTAGAACTTGAGAGGGGTTCTCTTCTAACCCTCAATCCTCTGTTCTCTTTCTCTCCTCACGTTCCGTACTAATCCTTTCCTTCTTATGTAGAGTCAGGCTTTCATTCAGTCTTCCTTTCCTGTGCCAGTGGACCCAGATCACTGAGGTCGACTGCAGCACTTTCCTTCCTCCATCCCTCTCAGGGGATCTCCTTACACAGGTTTGACCTCGTCAGACTCCTGTGACTAACTCCCTATATCCTATCCTATTCCCGCTCTTAAGTGCAAGCTAAACTCCACCCGCTTCCCAGCACGCCTCGTGTTTCAAGCAGGGAGCCACCAAAGGGTGCTTTGCTACACTACTGTGTTGTGTGGGATGCAGGTGTTGGAGCATGGTCAGGGGTCTCCACCTTACCTGAATGGTGGGGTTCCACACCTCAGGAGGAGGTGTAGTACCTCTGTGGCAACTCAACCCTCAGTGGTGCCACATAATCTATAGTGGGCCTGAGATAATAGTTCAGCCTCTTAAAATCTCTAGGGAGATTCAAATTCTCCCAATACTATATACACCTTGTACTTTGTCATACACCAGCCAATTTCAGCCTGTTAAATTGAGGGGTAATCTATATTGGTCTTGAGATAATAGTTCAGCCTCCTAAAATCTCTAGGGAGATTCAAATTCTCCACAATACTATATACACCTTGTACTTTGTCATACACCAGCCAATTTCAGCCTGTTAAATTGAGGTGTAATCAATAGTGGGCCTGAGATAATAGTTCAGCCTCCTAAAATCTCTAGGGAGATTCAAATTCTCCACAATACTATATACACCTTGTACTTTGTCATACACCAGCCAATTTCAGCCTGTTAAATTGAGGTGTAATCTATAGTGGGCCTGAGATAATAGTTCAGCCTCCTAATATCTCTAGGGAGCTTCCAATTCTCCCCAATACTATATACACCTTGTACCTTGTTTTACAGTACCATATAACTGGTGGTATTTTGGGTACATTTTTCGAAAAATGAGGAAGTATGGTGGCAGAGGCCGTGGAAGTGGGCGGCGGTTGCCAGCTGGTAATGATGGTGGTGGGGGTGGTGGTGCATCTGCTGGTAGTGGCAAAAGCACAATAGCACCTAAGGCAGGAGGTGTTGAGCCTGCGTCATCGTCTGGCTCCACAAGGCCTCGAAGGCTCCCTTTTCTGGGAATAGGTAAACCGCTTTTAAAGCCGGAACTTCAGGAACAAGTTTTGGCTTACATTGCTGACACAGCCTACAGCTCTATCGCCTCCTCTTCTGAAGTTTCAAAAAATAAAAGCACTGAGTCATCAGTGGAGGCTCCTGGTCAGGAACAACACCTTTCCTTGTGTCCTTCACCCCTACCAAAAGTGAAGGATGCGGCAGGCCACACTACAGATTACTCCATGGAGCTCTTTTCACATACCATGCCTGGGTTATCAAGTCAAATCATGAATTCCCCAGTCCAAGATGAATCGGACATGGAGTGCACTGATGCACAGCCACTGCTAGATTTTTCTGGTAGTACATTCACTCAGAGCACTACATTGTCCTCGCAGTGTACTGAGCCAGAATCTGACCCTGATGAAACTCAGGTGCCCCTTCCCGCATACTATACCACCTTACACGGTGACACAGAGGAAGGTGCACATGAAATTGAAGAGGAGGTGATGGATGACCCAGTTGTTGACCCAGATTGGCATCCATTGGGGGAAGAGGGTGCCGCTGCCAATAGCTCAGAAAAGGAGGAGGAGGATCCGCAGCAGGCATCGACATCGCAACAGCTTTTATCTGGAAGGCCCATAGCAGTCCAAAAACAGTTTCCAAAAACCCAAAGTGTTACAGGTTCCATAGTAGGAAGAGTATGGCACTTTTTTGAACAAAATCCTAATGATCAGGCAAAGGTTATCTGTAAGAAGTGTGCAAAGACCTTTAGCCGAGGGAAAAATCTGAGAAATTTGAATACCAGTTGCATGCTTAGACATTTAACCACCATGCACTTGCAAGCATGGACGGACTACCAAACCTCACGTACCACATGTGCACCTGCTCCGAATGAAGGTAGTCAGCAACGCTTCATCACTTCCCCCACTGTAAGCCCACCGGTTAGTACACCACCAGCAGCAAATGTTGAGGTGTCATCGCAAGGCCAAAGCAGTCAGGGAATCACAATGTTATTGCTATGAAAGACTGAATCTAGGCCATCAGCAAGACCAACAACACCATCACCAACCCTCTCTCAGTCCGCCATGTCCACCACTAGTTCCACCATATGCAGCTCTCAAGTCCAGCTCACCCTACCAGAGACTCTCAGTAGGACAAGAAAGTACTCCTCTCATCCGCGTACACAGTGTTTGAACGCCCACATTGCCAAACTAATCTCGTTAGAGATGATGCCCTACCGATTGGTTAAAAGCAAAGCTTTCCACGAGCTCATGGCCTATGCAATACCATGCTATGACCTACCCAGTCGGCACTTCTTTTCTCGCAAAGCCATCCCAGCCCTCCACCTGCATGTGAAAGACTGCATTGTCCATGCACTCAAGCAATCAGTGAGTGGAAAGGTGCACCTCACAACAGATGCAATGTCCAGTAGGCATGGCCAGGGCCATTACGTGTCCATCACTGTGCACTGGGTTAATGTGCTGGATGCAGGGTCCTCAGGGGACAGCAGCGGTGGGACAGTGCTGCCTAGCCCACGGTATAGGAAACAGTTGGCTGTAGGCGTTCGTCCCTCCTCCTCCAGAAGCGAAAGCGCGTCCAAAAAGGGCAGTCACACAAGCACTCCATCCGCAGCTGCCAGTGTTGCACACGAGGTGTCCCACTATCGAATAGCTAGTGGTAAGCGTCAGCAGGCTGTGTTGAAGATGATGTGTTTGGGCGACAACAGACACACCGTGGAGGTACTGGCCGACTACTTGCAGCGACAAACTGAGTCATGGCTGGGCAGTCTACATCTTGAGGCAGGCAAGGTAGTTACTGATAACGGCCGGAATTTTGTGGCAGCCATAGCCCTTTCAAAACTCAGACACATACCTTGCCTAGCTCACACCTTGAACCTGGTGGTGCAGTGCTTCCTCAATAATTATCTGGAGTTAACAGCCCTGCTCCATAAGGTGCGAAGACTGTGCTCGCACATCCGCCGGTCGCCCATACACTCCAGTCGTATGCAGAAGCTGCAGCAGTTGCTCCACCTTCCCAAGCACCAACTAATTATCGACGTTGCAACAAGTTGGAACTCTACCCTGCACATGGTTCAGAGGCTGTGCGAACAGAAGCAGGCTGTAATGCATTTGTGGGAGGATACATGGGCAGGCAGTTTGAGGGCAGACATGGAGTTGTCTGTTGTACAGTGGTCGAAGCTGAAAGACCTCTGTAAAGTCCTTCAGTGTTTTGAGGAATGCACATGGCTGGTAAGTGCAGACGACGCCATCATAAGCATGAGCATACCACTTATGCATCTGCTCATGCAAACTTTGATGCACATTAACCCCTTTCTGTCATGTGACATACTATCCCGTCCATGTGCCCTGGGACTTAATTCCCAGGGATGGAATAGTACGTCACAGCGATCAACGGCGCCCACGGACCGCCCCAGACACGTTAACCCTTTGCACACCGCTATCAAACATGATCGCGGTGTACCAGGGGTTAAAGGGAAGCATGCAGGGGGCTCCATCCCTGCAGGTCCCCCAATCCAAGATGGCATCAGGGACCTTCGGGGGCCGCAGGGAGCTGGCTTCCTCAGTGCCTGCAAAGTGCAGGCATGAAGAAAGCCTGCGCAGTGCCTGTGACAGATCTCTGATCTGTCACAGTGATCTGTGATGTGACAGATCAGCGATCTGTCACATGACAGGTATGTCCCCCCTGGGACAATGTAATAAAGTTAAAGAAAAAAAAAAAGTGTAAAAATAATTTTTAAAAAATCGCTAAATAAATTAAAAAAAAAATATTCCCTAATAAATTCATTTTTTGGAAATAAAAAAAATAAATAATAAAAGTACACATATTTGGTATCGCCGCATCCGTAACGACTCGCCCTATAAAACTGCCCCACCAGTTAACCCGTTTAGCAAACCCCTTAAAAAATAAAAATAAAAAACTAAGCAAAAAATAATGATTTATTTTCATACCGCTAAGCAAAAAGTGCAATAACGCGCGATCAAAAAGACGCATATAAATATCCATGGTACCGCTGAAAACGTTATCTTGTCCCGCAAAAATCGAGCCACCATACAGCATCATCAGCAAAAAAATATAAAAGTTTTAGCTTGCAGAATAAAGCGATGCAAAAATAATTATTTTTTATATAAAATTGTTTTCGTTGCATAAAAGCGCCAAAACATAAAAAAACGACCTAAATGAGGTATCGCTGTAACCGTACTGACCCAAAGAATAAAACTGCTTTATCAATTTTACCACAGGCGGAACGATGTAAACGCACCCCCCAAAAGAAATTCATGAAACGCTGGTTGTTGTTCATTCTGTGTACCAAAAATCGGAATAAAAAGCGATCAAAAAATGTCACGTGCCCAAGCATGATACTAATAAAATCGTCAACTCGTCCCGCAAAAAATAAGACCTCACATGACTCGGTGGGTCAAAATTTGGAAAAATTATAGCTCTCAATATGTGGTGATGCAAAAACTATTTTTACAATAAAAAGCGTATTTTAGCGTATGACAGCTGCCAAACATAAAAACCCGCCATAAATAGTAAATCAAACCCCCCATTATCACCCCCTTAGTTAGGGAAAAATAATAAAATTGAAAGAAAATGTATTTATTTCCATTTTCCCATTAGGGTTAGGGTTAGGGCTAGGATTAGGGCCAGAGCTAGGGTTAGGGTTAGGGCTAGGGTTAGGGTTAGGGCTAGGGCTAGGGTTATGGCTAGGGTTAGGACTAGGGTTAGGGCTGAGATTAGGGATAGGGGTGTGTTGGAGTTAGGGTTGGAGTTAGAATAGGGGTTTCCACTGTTTGGGCACATCAGGTGCTCTCCAAATGCAACATGGCGTCTGATCTCAATTCCAGCCAATTCTGAGTTGAAAAAGTCAAATAGTGCGCCTTCCCTTCTAAGCTCTGCCATGCACCCAAACAGTGTTTTACCCCCACATATGGGGTATTAGCCTACTCATGACAAATTGCAAAACAACTTTCGGGGTCCAATTTCTCCTGTTAACCTTAAGAAAATAAAAAATTGGGGGCAAAAATATCATTTTTGTAGAAAAAAAATATTTTTTTATTTTCACGCCCGGGCGTTATAAACTTCTGTGAAGCACTTGGGGGTTCAAAGTGCTCCCACACATCTAGATAAGTTCCGTGGGGTGTCTAGTTTCCAAAATGGGGTCACTTGTGGGGAGTTTCAATAGTTTAGGTACATCAGGGGCTCTCCAAACGCACATGACACCCGCAGACCATTCCATCAAAGTCTGCATTCCAAAACGTCACTACTTCCCTTCCGAGCCCCGACGTGTCCCTATACAGTAGTTTTCTCCCACATATGAGGTATCAGCGTACTCAGGACAAATTGGACAACAACACTTGTGGTCGAATTTCTCCTGGTACCCTTGGGAAAATAAAGAAATTGGGGACTAAATGATCATGTTTGTGGAAAAAATGCGATTTTTTTATTTTCACGCCCGGGCGTTATAAACTTCTGTGAAGCCCTTGGGGGTTCAAAGTGCTCACCACACATCTATATAAGTTCGTTAGGGGGTCTAGTTTCCAAAATGTTGTCATTTGTGGGTGGTTTCCACTGTTTAGGTACATTAGGGGCTCTCCAAATGCAACATGACACCCGCAGCGCATTCCTTCAAAGTCTGCATTCCAAAACGTCACTACTTCCCTTCCGAGCCCTGACGTGAGCCCTTACAGTAGTTTTCTCCCACATATGGGTATCAGCGTACTCAGGACAAATTGATCAACAACTTTTGGGGTCCAATTTCTCCTGGTACCCTTGGGAAAATAAAAAAATGGGGACTAAAAGATCATGTTTGCTGAAAATATACAATTTTTTTATTTTCATGCCCGGTCGTTATAATCTTCTGTGAAGCACTGGGGGGTTCAAAGTGCTCACCACACATCTAGATAAGTTCCTTAGATGGTGTAGTTTCCAAAATGGTGTCACTTGTGGGGGGTTTCCACTGTTTAGGTACATCAGGGGCTTTCCAAAAGCAACATGACACCCGCAGAGCATTCCATCAAAGTCTGCATTCCAAAACGTCACTACTTCCCTTCCGAGCCCTGACGTGAGCCCTTACAGTAGTTTTCTCCCACATATGGGTATCAGCATACTCAGGACAAATTGATCAACAACTTTTGGGGTCCAATTTCTCCTGGTACCCTTGGGAAAATAAAAAAATTGGTGACTAAAAGATCATGTTTGTGGAAAAAATATGAATTTTTTTATTTACACGCCCGGGTGTTATAAACTACTGTGAAGCACTGGGGGGTTCAAAGTGCTCATCACACATCTATATAAGTTCCTTGGGGGGTCTAGTTTCCAAAATGGTGTCATTTGTGGGGGGTTTCCACTGTTTAGGCACATAAGGGGCATTCCAACCGCGGCATGGCGTCCAATCCCAATTCCAGCCAAAAAAGTCAAATGGCGCTGCTTCCCTTCCAAGCTCTGCCATGCGCCCAAATAGTGGTTTACCCCCACATGTGGGGTATCACCGTACTCAGGACAAATTGCACAATAACTTTTAGGGTCCTGTTACCATTGGAAAAATAAGAATTGGGGGTGAACAGATCATTTTTTTGGAAAAAATATGAACACCTTACATTCTAAACTTCTGTGAAGCCCTTGGGGGTTTCTCACCACACATCTAGATAAGTTCCTTGGGGGGTCTAGTTTCCAAAATGGTGTCATTTGTGGGGGGTTTCCACTGTTTAGGTACATTAGGGGCTCTCCAAACGTGACATGGCATCCGATCTGAATTCCAGCCAATTTTGCATTGAAAAAGTCAAACGGCGCTCCTTCCCTTCTAAGCTCTGCCATGCGTCGAAGCAGTGGTTCCCCCCACATATCAGGTATTAGCGTAGTCAGGACAAACTGCACAATAACTTTTTCAGTCCAATTTCTCCTGTTACCCTTGGTAAATTAAAAAAAATTGAACCTGAATTATTTTTTTTGTGAAAAAAAGTTAAATGTTCATTTTTTTTTAAATATTCAAAAAATTCCTGTGACGCACCTGAAGGGTTAATAAACTTCTTGAATGTGGTTTTGAGCACCTTAAGGGTTGCAGTTTTTAGAATGGTGCCACTTTTGGGTATTTTCTATCATATAGACCCCTCAAAGTGGCTTCAAATGTGATGTGGTCTGTAAAAATAAAATGGTGTTGCAAAAATGAGAAATCACTGGTCAAATTTTAACCCTTAGGCTGGCTTCACATTAGCGCATTTTCAGCGCGCGCACGGCCGGGGGTAGCTCCTCCCCCGAGCCGGCTCTCTGCCCGGCGTGCCCGCCCCTTGCTTGTAGCGCCGCCTACTAGCGGACAGCGGCGCCTGCGATCGGCGCACCCTATCTTTAGCATAGGGTGCGCAGATCGTGCGCAGGCCGTGCGCTAGTTGCGCTTTGACCTGCGCTGCGCACTTTTGACGGTGCGCCGTGCGCGCCAAAATCCGAAAAGTTTGATTTTGGCGCGCACGGCGCACCGTCAAAAGTGCGCAGCGCAGGTCAAAGCGCAACTAGCGCACGGCCTGCGCACGATCTGCGCACCCTATGCTAAAGATAGGGTGCGCCAATCGCAGGCACCGCTGTCCGCTAGTAGGCGGCGCTACAAGCAAGGGGCGGGCACGCCGGGCAGAGAGCCGGCTCGGGGGAGGAGCTACCCCCGGCCGTGCGCACGCTGAAAATGCGCTAATGTGAAACCGGCCTTATAACTTCCTAACAAAAAAAAAATTTTGGTTCCAAAATTGTACTGATGTAAAGTAAACATGTGGGAAATATTACTTATTAAGTTTTTTGTGTGCCATATCTCTGTGATTTAGAGGCATAAAAATTCAAAGTTGGAAAATTGCGAAATTTTAAAAATTTTCGCCAAATTTCCGTTTTTTTCACAAATATACGCAAGTTATTTGAATGAAATTTTACAACTAACATGAAGTACAATATGTCACGAGAAAACAATGTCAGAATCACCAGGATCCATGGAAGCGTTTCAGAGTAAAGGGACAGTGGTCAGAATTGTAAAAATTGGCCCGGTCATGAACGTGCAAACCATCCTTGGGGGTTAAGGGGTTAAGGAGCAGGCATCTGCAGCCGAGGAGGAAGAGGAGGAGGGAAGCCTTGATGACCGTCAGCCATTGTCTGCTCAGGGAACTCTCCTGGACGAGGTGGAGGAAGAAGAGGAAGAGGAGGAGGAGGATGATGGGGATGATTATTTAGGGGAGGAGGATGCTTCTCAGGGGGCAAGATAAAATGTTGGCGTGGCAAGGTCAGGTACAGGGTTTGTGCATGACTGGAGGGATGTTAATTTGCCAGAAAGTGCTCCTCCACCCAGCACTCACAGTGCATCATTGACACCTGGAACATTGGCCCACATGTCTGATTATGCCTTGCAGATCCTAAAAAGGGACCCCCGCATTGCCAAAATGATGAATGATGATGACTACTGGTTGGCCAGCATCCTGGATCCACGCTATAAAGGCAAATTCCAAAACGTCATGCCACAGGAGAACCTAGAGCTAATATTGGCTAGCAAACAAGCAACTCTGGTAAACCATTTGTTTGAGGCATTCCCAGCACACAGTGGCGGTGATGGTTCTCCCACGAGCCGTAGGGGGCAACATGGAAGAGGTGTTCACGGTGCACACAGCCGAAGTGGCTTTGGACACCTGGGTTTCATGACCATGTTGTGGACTGATTTTTCAAGTACCGCTCACATGACTGGTAATACTGCATCGATTGAAAGTGACAGGAGACAACAGTGGTCAACTATGGTTACGAACTACTTCTCCTCCCATATCGATGTTCTCCCTCACAGGTCATTCCCCTTTGACTATTGGGCCTGTAAACTGGACACCTGGCCTGAATTGGCACAATATGCCTTACAGGAGCTCACTTGCCCTGCTGCTAGTGTGCTATCCGAAAGAGTCTTCAGTGCTGCTGGATCAATCCTGACAGAAAAAAGGACCCGTCTGTCGACCCAAAATGTTGATGATCTAATCTTCATAAAAATGAACCATGCATGGGTTTCAAATGATTTTGTCCCATCTTCCTCTGCTGACACGTAGGTTGCCAGAAAAATGGCTCGCTTTTGTCCTCCTCTTCCTCGGACTTTTCCAATTCCTCCATTTTCAGCTGCTGAATGTCCAACATCAACATATGCCATTTTTTCAACCTCGCTAACTGGGCTGCCTCCCCCCCAGAGCCGGGGTCACCACCTGGCGCACGCACCCGTGCGAATGCCATTGCCCTGGACAGGTGGGTGGGTCCACTCTTGGGCGATGGCACTGGCACAGGGTCCCGTCGTCAGACACACCGGCGTACTATGAGGGGCCCTTTGCCAGTACCGCCGCCCATTAGTGGGCCACCCCTGCTTGCTCAGGGCCCCAGCAGTTGCAATACTTACCTCTCCCTGCTCCAGCGCTGTGTAGTCTGGGTTGTTAAATCCTTCACTGGGACTGCCAATACATATTTGGTGAACTAATAGATGATGGTTAAGACGCAGCTATGCCCTGTCCTGCTGGGCTCTATCTTCAGATGATCAATGGCTTCCATTTGTTATGGATGTCGACTCACAATGAGATGCAGTGGTGGATTACCATCAGCTTTCACGGTTTTCCTACTCACAGACATGTGACATTCGTGCCCATATTTTTAAATGTGTTGTGGCAGGGCTAAGGGTCGTGTAATCGATGGGAGATATGTGTCTCATAAATGGCTTGTCTCTATAATGTAAGGCAGAAGTAAAGCATAACAGATATTGTTATTGTTTTTGTTTGAAGGACCTGTGGTGAGGTCACAGTCAGGTGACCAGTCAGCTGCTGGGAACGTGGGTGTGGCTACAGCCTTATAATATGGCCTGCTCCTGAACCAAGGAGTTGTGTGTGGGGAGGACTAAACCTCCCATGTGTGCTGAGACTCCTGCTGTGAGTCTACAACTACGGACATTGTGTTATTTTGCCTGAGCTAAAAGGCTATTTGTTTGCTGTTACGTTGCCTTGTGCGTTTATGCTGTGAATAAACTGCAAGCACTGTGGAAGAACCTGTCTCACATTTGTCTCCCGCTGCACCTAAGCGAGCCACATCCCCACAATTGGTGGAGAATGCGGGCAGCGGTCCCAGCAGAGACTTGAGACAGTTGCTGCATGTCCTGGGTGAAGTTTGCAGCGGGGCAACAAGCATTGCCTGGAATCATGGAGGACCTCATGAAACACCTGGTCCAGTCCCAGGCACTGCAGCAGGAAACCAACAAGCTGTTGTTACAGCAGATCCAGCAAAGCCAGCAGGAGCAGCGGCAGCAGTTCCAGCAAAGCCAGCAGGAACAACGGCAGCAGATGCAGCTTCTGGCAACCGCCATCCAGGAGGGCAGGACGAGCGCCCCAACCCCAGGTCGGGCTGATGCCACCGACGTCGAGAAGGCGGTAAGACGCGCATTACAAAAAATGACCCCTGAGGATGATGTGGAGGCCTTCCTGACGGTGTTTGAGAGGGTGGCTGAGAGGGAAAAACTTCAGCCAGAGCGGTGGGCGGAGGTACTGGCCCCTTACCTAACGGGGGAGCCCCAGAAGGCGTACTTTGACCTGACGGTACAAGATGCCAGAGAGTATCCCAAATTAAAAGCGGAAATTCTCGCCCGCTTGGGGGTAACAATGACTACCAGGGCACAGAGAGTGCATCGTTGGGCCTATCACCGGGACAAACCCCCGCGCTCCCAAATGTTTGACCTGTTGCACCTGGTCCAGAAATGGCTGCAGCCAGAGTCGGCTTCCCCTGCACAGATGGTAGAGCGAGTTGTGATGGATCGGTTTGTGCATTCTCTGCCGAGACCTCTACAGACTTGGGTTGCCCAGGGTGATCCCCAAAATGCTGATGAACTGGTTGGGCTGGTCGAGAGATACCAGGGGATGGAAGGTTCCTTGGGGAAGCAGCCCATTCCATATTGGGGGTCCCAGCAGGGGGCGGAGTCACAAAAAGGGGTGGTGCGTCCAAGGTCAAAAGGGGCGGGGGAGGCGGTGCCCAAGGTCCCCTCGGGTGTTATTTGCTGGAAGTGTCATGGGCCAGGACATATAGCGGCCCGTTGTCCCCAGACCACCGAGCAGATGGACTGCAGCATGGGACGCCGTAGTTCATACTACGCATATCCAGCTTGCAGTGTGAACTCGCTACCTAACAAGGGGCCACAAGCGTGTCCCGTGAAGGTGAACGGTCGAGCAGTAATGGCGCTTCTGGACTCCGGGAGCTTGGTGACCCTTGTGAGGGCCAGTTTTCCTCTAAACATACTCCCGGGTAAAAAGATTGGTGTTCGGTGCATACATGGCGATGCAAAGGACTACCCTATGGCTAGGGTGAAGATTGAAACGGCGCATGGCACCGAGTCGCATGAAGTTGGCGTTGTTCGAGACTTGTTGCATCCCATAATTATTGGCCGGGATTTCTGTCTGTTTTGGGATCTGTGGGGGATGGGTTCTGAGTGTGCTAGCAAGAGCAGGGAACCAATCCACCCCACTGAGGTATCGCCACCACCAGAGGCAGACGAGTTCCCTTTATGTGTCCTTGTTGGGGATGAAGAGGAAGGGTCCCCTGTACCTGACATCCCGGAGTTAGGGGTGGCCGGGGAGAATTTTGGGACTGCCCAACATAGGGACCCCACACTAAGGGATGCCTTTAACAATGTCACCGTCATTAATGGGGTTGCACAAGAGCCGGGAGCAGACACAAGGTTTCCCCATTTTATGTTGAGTGGGGAATTGTTGTACCGGGTCACGAAAATAAGGGAGGAGGTGGCAGAGCAGTTAATAGTACCAGGCCCCTATAGACGAAAAGTGTTGGACATGGCCCATTCACACATCTTGGGGGGACACCTGGGGGTGGAAAAAACCCAGGAACGGATTGTACAGAGGTTCTATTGGCCTGGGTGTCACCGGGAAATAGTAAACTATTGCAGGTCCTGCCCGACATGTCAGTTAACTGCCCCCACATCTCATTTTCGGAACCCTCTTGTGCCACTGCCCATTATTGAGGTGCCATTTGAGAGAATTGCCATGGACTTGGTCGGTCCCTTAGTTAAATCAGCTCGGGGCCATCAGTATATATTAGTCATCCTGGACTATGCCACACGCTATCCTGAGGCCATTCCCCTGAGAAACTCCTCTGCGAAGAGTATAGCCCGTGAGCTGGTCCATGTGTTTTCCCGGACGGGTTTGCCGAAGGAGATCCTGACCGACCAGGGGACACCTTTTATGAGCAAGGTGATGAGAGAATTGTGCAGAGTCTTGCAAATTTCCCAGCTGAGGACTTCAGTGTACCATCCACAGTCAGATGGCCTTGCTGAGAGGTTTAACAAGACCCTGAAGAGCATGCTGAGAAAAGTCATAGAGGAAGATGGTAGAGACTGGGATTGTCTCTTACCGTATTTACTGTTTTCTATCCGTAAAGTTCCCCAGGCCTCCACGGGGTTCTCCCCCTTCGAGCTTCTGTACGGCCGGCATCCGCGAGGTCTCCTAGATATAGCCAAGGAAACCTGGGAAGCCGAAGTCACGCCCCACAGAAGCGTCATTGAGCATGTGGCACTGATGCAGCAGAGGGTTGCAAAGGTGATGCCCATTGTTAAAGAACATCTCCGCCAGGCACAAGAGGCTCAGGCCAGGGTCTACAACCGGTCAGCCAGAGTGAGGCAGTTCAATCCGGGAGACCGAGTTCTCGTGCTAATCCCGACAGTGGAAAGTAAGTTCTTGGCCAAGTGGCAAGGGCCATATGAGGTGGTGGAGAAACTGGGAGACGTAAACTACAAGATCCACCAACCCGGAAGACGGAAGCCATACCAGGTTTACCATGTTAACCTTATCAAGCCGTGGCAAGATAGAGAGCCAGCGGTAACTCCGTGCTTGCTGGGCAACCTAGAAGGGGAGGTTGGAGCCGTTACCATAGCGGAGACTCTATCGAAGGCCCAGAAGCAGCAGTGCCGGGAGTTACTCCAGAAAAACCGGGACCTGTTCTCAGAGTTGCCGGGGTGCACGAAGGTGGTGGAGCACGAAATTCTGACCGAGCCACATGTGCGGGTGAACGTGAAACCATATCGTATTCCTGAGGCCCGGCGAGAGGTAATCTCCAAGGAGGTGCAGCGTATGTTGAAGCTCGGGGTCATTGAGGAATCCAAGAGCGGCTGATCGAGCCCGATTGTCCTGGTCCCAAAACCTGATGGTGAATGGAGGTTCTGCAACGATTACCGGAAGCTGAATGAGGTCTCCAAGTTCGACGCTTATCCCATGCCACGCGTTGATGAGCTCATCGAGAGACTTGGACCTGCCAGGTACATAACCACTTTGGATCTGACCAAGGGATATTGGCAGATCCCCATGGCACAGGAAGCCAAGGAGAAGACGGCATTCTCCACACCAGACGGGTGCTTCCAGTATGTCCGGATGCCGTTTGGCCTACAGGGAGCTCCAGCAACCTTCCAGAGGGCGATGGATAGAATCCTTGCACCTCATAAGCTATACGCTGCTGCATACCTGGATGATATCGTCATCTTTACCCCGGACTGGGAGACTCACCTGAAAAAGGTCCAAGCAGTGTTTGACGCTCTAAGAGAGGCAGGGTTTACAATAAACCCGAAGAAGTGTGCCTTGGGGAGAGAAGAAGCCAAGTACCTCGGATATGTAGTGGGGCGTGGCGAGATCAAACCCCAAATCAATAAAGTGGAGGCAATTCAAACATGGCCGAGACCTCTGTCAAAGAAGCAAGTTAAAGCCTTCCTGGGGATTGTGGGATATTACAGGAGGTTTATCCCAAACTTCGCCACAATGGCTGCACCTCTAACTGATCTGCTTAAAGGGACAAAGTCAGTGATGGTCAGCTGGTCCGAAGAAGCAGAGTCAGCCTTCCAAGAAATGAAGGGAGCGCTTTGTAAGCAACCCGTTTTGGTGGCCCCAGACTTTAAACGTGAATTTGTCCTCCAGACAGATGCCTCAGATGTCGGGGTAGGAGCTGTCCTTTCCCAAGAGATACGTGGGGAAGAGCATCCTGTTCTCTACTTGAGTAGGAAGTTGACTTCTTGTGAGAGAAATTACTCAGTTGTAGAGAAGGAGTGTTTGGCCATAAAATGGGCAGTGGACACATTACGGTACTACCTGGTGGGACGGAAGTTTAGGTTAATATCCGACCATGCCCCACTCAGGTGGATGAGGGAAACCAAGGGCAAGAATGCTAGGGTCACCCGCTGGTTCTTAGCCCTACAAGACTTCAGCTTCCATGTAGAGCATAGGGCCGGGAAGCTACATGGGAATGCCGATGCCCTCTCCAGAATCCCTTGCCTTGTAGGTGAAAGTGCCAAGCCCCACGGCTTTAGGCAGAGGGGGGAGGTATGTGGCAGGGCTAAGGGTCGTGTAATCGATGGGAGATATGTGTCTCATAAATGGCTTGTCTCTATAATGTAAGGCAGAAGTAAAGCATAACAGATATTGTTATTGTTTTTGTTTGAAGGACCTGTGGTGAGGTCACAGTCAGGTGACCAGTCAGCTGCTGGGAACGTGGGTGTGGCTACAGCCTTATAATGTGGCCTGCTCCTGAACCAAGGAGTTGTGTGTGGGGAGGACTAAACCTCCCATGTGTGCTGAGACTCCTGCTGTGAGTCTACAACTACGGACATTGTGTTATTTTGCCTGAGCTAAAAGGCTATTTGTTTGCTGTTACGTTGCCTTGTGCGTTTATGCTGTGAATAAACTGCAAGCACTGTGGAAGAACCTGTCTCACATTTGTCTCCCGCTGCACCTAAGCGAGCCACATCCCCACAGTGTCCTCTCATGCCAATCCAATAGAATCGCCTACGGCCTGTGGCTTCTGTCTTTTGCACTCCAAAGTTACCTGACAGATCATGATAGGCATTGAGGGCAATGTCTACATCTCTCCCTGTGATCAGAATTTGATGGAGATGAGTAAAGGTGATGGGATCCACGGTACTGCGATACAGCAAACCTTTCTTCACAAGAACTGTTTTCGCTGTCTCCACAGACAAAGTAATTGAGGGTCAGCATCACCTCTGAGAAGTCCCCCGGGAGTTTTTCCCGTGATTAGTAATTCCAAAATTTCTGCAATCACTCGACTTTCCGTCTGTACTTGTATCCATCTCGTTTCCTCTTGCAGAGAATCTGGATTGTCTTACTGAGACTGAAATATATATGAAGATTGAAAAATACCCCAACAGTGTATACTGGTGTATGCTTTGAATACATTACCCTTTTTCTACTTTTTAGATTCTTGTCTAATCCATACTGAGGCTGTGAGTGTCTTTGTCGGACTCCGGAAATATACACGGAGATTTTTAATGTTTAAACTATGCTATATATACACCTGGTATCCAGTGATACTGAACCCTTTCTCAACTTTCTACAATCTTGACGAATCCATACTGGGCCTAAGACCGTCTGAGTCTGCCTCATGATATATAGACATAGATTTTTAATGTGTAAACTATGCTATATATACCTGTTATCCGGTGATACTGTACCCTTTCTCAACTTTCTACAATCTTGTCGAATCCATACTGGGCCTGAGACCGTCTGAGTCTGCCTCCTGATATATAGACAGAGATTTTTAATGTGTAAACTATGCTACATATATACCTGTTATCCGGTGATACTGAACCCTTTCTCAACTTTCTACAATCTTGTCGAATCCATACTGGGCCTGAGACCGTCTGAGTCTGCCTCCTGATATATAGACATAGATTTTTAATGTGTAAACTATGCTACATATATACTGTTATCCGGTGATACAGTACCCTTTTTCAACTTTATACAATCTTGTCGAATCCATACTGGGCCTGAGACCGTCTGAGTCTGCCTCCTGATATATTGACATAGATTTTTAATGTGTAAACTATGCTACATATATACTGTTATCCGGTGATACTGTACCCTTTTTCAACTTTATACAATCTTGTCGAATTCATACTGGGCCTGAGACCGTCTGAGTCTGCCTCCTGATTAGAGATTAGTGGTGTTCGAGTCAACCTGTTCGCCAAGTTCAAATTTGAGCTGTTTTGGGTGGTGTTCGAGCAGTTCGTCAAACTCAAACACTTTGCTTAAAATTCGGCTGTTCGAGGTTCCATTCGAGAATGGTTCGTTCATCAAAAGCGTAACTTTATTTTCACATTAATAATGGTTTTCAATGTTAATAGACAGTTTCATGGCATAGTAGCGGTGTCTGGTAGCCAGCGGTGTAGTGCACCTGTCAAGGAGCTACACCGTGTGTGTTTCTAATAATTTTTTACCGCATCTTGTCCAGAAAATCCTTTAGGGCCTTGTAGCACTGTCTGCTACTCAGCAGAGGAGCCCACACATGAACCTAGCTATGCCGCCTGTTTATGAAAGAACCAGTTTTTGACTGCATTTAGCCCAGTTAATACTTTGGGCCTAGTAACTGTGTCTGCTACTCAGCAGAGGAGCCCACCCGTGAACCAAGCTGTGCCGCCTGTTTATGTAAGAACCATTTTTTAACCCCATTTAACCCAGTGAATACTTTGGGCCTAGTACCTGTGTCTACTGCTCAGCAGAGGAGCCCACCCGTGAACCAAGCTGTGCCGCCTGTTTATGTAAGAACCATTTTTTAACCCCATTTAACCCAGTGAATACTTTGGGCCTAGTACCTGTGTCTACTGCTCAGCAGAGGAGCCCACCCGTGAACCTAGCTATGCCGCCTGTTTATGTAAGCACTGTCTGCTACTCAGCAGAGTTGCCCACCCATGAACCAAGCTATGCCGCCTCTTTATGTAAGAACTGCGTGCTACTTAGCAGAGGAGCACAGCTGTTAAGCAAGCTACAGCACCTGTGGTTTGGACACTTAATTTTTTCACATTCTTTATGGAATGCCGGTTAGGCCTAATTCCGGAATTACGGTTGGCCTGCACTTACTGGGAAATCCTCGTTCGCGGGGAAGAATTGGAATCCCTGATCCCCATCACTAACGGGGTTCAGCGGGTTATCCGCACCTGTATGCGACACACGCTGGACCTTTCAGTGTAGCGCGCATGCAGCCCCAGACATGTAAGGGCACGACAGACCTGTAATTGCTCGATCTCGCGTGCCAGAGCCTCGCGTGTCCCTCTAGTAAGCTGGACGCAGACCGCAGGGGCATGCCGGAGTCTCGTTCGTTAACGGAATTAAGCTGACAAATCGCTAGCACAACTAAAAATGGCCATGCACCACCACCCACAGAATCGACAAAGCTTGCAATCTGTCCATCTTTTCCGTGGCTGGCATGGTTGAGGTTGCCCGTGTGGAGTCGAATTAAGCCGCAGGCTCCACTCCTGGTGGTGCCCTTCTGGACATTCCTTTAAGGTTTAGCTTTGCAACCATACTGCCCCCGGAAACCAAACACTTTGCCTTCATGGACGCTGTTTGGAGGGTCGTGGGAATAACGCCGCCCGATCGGCAGTTGGCATAATTTATGGTGGGAAGTCCGACGGTATATGATCGTCTTCGATTTTAGAATTTTATATTTTTTTTTATTTTAGATTTTTAGTCCAGCCTTTCTTGACTTTATAACGGCATGACATGCCAATATATCTGTGTCTCCTCCTCCTCCTTTTACTCCTCCACCTCTTTTCTATATGTAGTTGCCCTTTTCCATATGTTATTTTTGTCTTCTGAGCATTTTGTCTGCTTTGGGACACCTTTTAAGGTGTTTTGTATGTGTTTTCTATGTGTTTGTATGTGGTTGTGTTTGCCTGCCATTGTTTTCAATGGGGCTCGACGGTGTTCGTCGAACGTTCGACGTACTTGCCTCCTGTTCGACGAACCGAACTCGAACACTAGCGGGGTGTCTCAACACTACTCCTGATATATAGACGTACATTTTTAATGTTTAAACTATGCTATGTATACCTGGTATCTGGTGATACTGTACCCTTTCTGCCAGGAAGTCCTCCTCTCCCCACCACTCTAAGTGTATCATTGACACCTGGAACATTGGCCCACATGTGTGATTATTTCTTGCGGATCTTCTTTTTATATTGTGGTGTGATCCATCCTGAGCGTGTGAGAGTCTGTGGGTTACTCCTGCAATTTATATGTGGATTTAAAAATTACACCAACACTGTATACAGCTCTACGCTTGTGATACATTACCCATTTACTGCTTTTTATATTCTGGTCTAATCCAAACTGACCAAGTGAGAGTCTGTTTCTGACTGTGGAAATAAATACTGAGATTGACAATGACCACTACACTGTGTACAGCTGTACGCTTCAGATCCATTACTGTTTTACGGATTTTTATATTGTGTTGTAATCCATACTGAGCCTGAGAGCGTCTGTGTCTGCCTCCTGAAATATATACGGAGATTTAGAATGTTTATACTATACTATATATACCTGGTATCTGATGATACTGTACCCTTTTTCTACTTTTTATATTCTTGTTTAATCCATACTGAGCCTGTGAGCATCTCTGTGTGACTCATGAAATATATAGGGAGATTGACAATTATCCTTTGACTGTATAGAGCTGTACGCTTCTGATACAGTACCATATATCTGATGTTATTTTGGGTACATTTTCTCCAAAATTTGGAAGTATGGTGAAAGAGGCAGCGGACGTGGGCGTGGGGGGGCCAGCTGGTACTGATGGTGGTGGTGCATCTGCTGGTAGTGATAAAAGCACAATAGCAGCTAAGGCAGGAGGTGTTGAGCTTGCATCATGGTCTGGCTCCGGAACACCTGGAAGGCTACCTTTTCTGGGAGTAGGTTAACCGCTTTTAAAGCCGGAGCATCAGGAACTGGTTTTGGCTTACATTGCCAAAACAGACTCCAGCAAATATGCCCTCCTCTTCTGAAGTTTCAAAAAATGCAAGCACTGAGTCGTCAAGTGCTGGCTCCTGGTCAGGAAGAACCCCTTTCCTTGTGTCCTTCACCCCCACCAAAAGTGAATGAGGCAGCAGGCCACACTTCACATTAGTCCATGTAGCTCTTTCCCATAAACCATGCCTGGGTTATCAAGTCAAATCGTGAATTCCCCAGTCCAAGATGAATCTGACATGGAGTGTGGGTGGCCAGCCAGGGCAGTGAGGTTAATCGGTACCGAGCCGGTGTCTCAGAGGGATGTGTCACGGTGGTGGTGACCCGGTCCGTGGGCCTGGGCGTCCATGCAAAGGGGTGAATAACGTTTATAGGTGAATGATACGTGACGCCACCTGTGGTTTCTGATCAGATTGACCAGCACTGCAGTGTCGCTTCTCTGGGACAGATGTTGTGATGCAGCTAAGATGTAGAAGCCCTGCACAGGTAGGGCCGTAGTCGCAGGGCAGATGAAAGAGTTGGTAGATGGTGTGCAGTGCAGGATGTAGCAGAGCCATGCGGCAGGCGCAGGAGAAAGATGACAGACACAGTCGTGCAGTTCCTTTACATGTACTTGGTAAGTGCCGTACAGGACCGAGAGTACAGATGGAGAAGGAGTTGGTCAGCCTGGAGGCAAATTGTGAATTCTCTCTCAGCAGATAGGTAGTGTGGCCTCCGTTCTAGCGCTTATCTGAGGTACTCGCAGTACTGAGTTCACTGAAGTTCCCCCTGTTGACTCTCTTTTGAAACTTTCTCGTATGGCAGGCAGCCATAGCCTTTTCCTTCTGGCTCACAAAAGTCGCTGCTGGGGCCTCCGAGCCTTAGTTGGGAACAGAGCATTTACAGCTGCTACTTTCTCCGGTTTCTGCTGCAGGACTGTCAGTGTCCCTACAAACTCGGAGACCGGAATCTGGACCATGCGCTCCAGCTAGGAGTGAGCCTTAACTCTGCTCATCCTCCAGCTCCCCTTCTCACATCCACATACTTCCCCTTCCCTAACTTCCCTCCTCCCGACCACAGAGAGCAGCTCCTCAGCAGTCAGGTTCAGAGCTCTCCCTGCTGGCCTGGAGTGGGAACTGTGTTGTGTGTTGGTTTAACTGCTAGAGAGATCCTTCGTTCCCAAGCATGACATCACACTCCCTAGGAGGAAGGTAATGCCACTGTGGCGACCGTACTCCTGGGGGCGCCACAAGTGCACTGATGCCCAGCCACTGCTAGATGATTCTGCTGGTACATTGACCCAGACCACTACATTCCCCTCGCACTCTACACAGCCAGAATGTGACCCTGAGGAAACTCAGGTTCCCCTTCCCGCATACTATACCACCTTACACGGTGACAAAGAGGAAGGTGCAGATGAAAGTGCAGGTTCCTTGAGCAGGTGGGAGGGCATACTCATGGGCGACGGCACTGGCACAGAGACCCTCATAGTATGCAAAAGTGTCTCTGCCGGTGGGTGGCCCCACCAGCCGTCAGACACACCGCCGTACTATGAGGGGCCCTGTGCCAGTGCCATCACCAACGAGTGGGCCCCCCTGCTTGCTCAGAATCACAGCACTTGCAAAGTTAAAATACTTACCTCTCCCTGCTCCACCGCCGTGACGTCTTCCGCGTTTCCTGACAGTGACATTCTGGTCAGAGAGCACGATGACATCACGTCTGTACGCCCTCTGCCTAAACAGTCCAAGTGCAGAGAGATGGAAGATGGGGACGACGAGGAGTCCAGACAAGTACAGGGATTCCCTAGCGAGGAGACTTATTTAATTGTTTTAAAGGTTGGGAGCAATTTTTGGGGAGCACTATACTCTGGAGAATGATATATGGGGCCCACCATACACTGGAGCATTCCAAAGGTGGACATGAGACACTGGAGCAGCATTTACAGGGCCCATTATACACTAGAGCAGTAGAAATGGGGCCCATTATATATGGAGCATTATTTGGGCCCATAAGACAGTGGAGCTTCATCCATGGGGACCAACATATACTGTAGCATTATGTGGAGCTCATCATATACTGTATGGAACATTATATGGGACCAATGATTCTGTATGGAGAAATATATGGGCCTCATTACTCTGTATAGCGCACTATGCGGTGGCCATAATACTGTATGGAGTAATATACTGTCCATTTTTGGAGCTATTGGAGAATTTAAAATGGATATCAGTCATGAGATGTAAGAAGTTAAGTATTTTTCATTGTACTATACCGCTATTTCTCTGCCATATCAGAGGATCATGAATTGTGGCATGTGTTAAAGGAGCCCATTGACACTCTTTGGCCCTGGGCCCACGAAAATCTGGAGCCAGCCCTACCCCCCCCCTACAACTTTAGCCAAATAACCCCCAGTTTTCAATTTCTAACTATTATTATAAAGTAAATTAAGGTTGACAAGCTTAAGTAATAAGAATTGATGTTTTTGGCATTAAAATGGGCACTGTAGGTGTGTTTCTTGTCCTCCACTCACTGCCGACTTTTCCTCCCCATTGACTTGCATTGGGTTTCGTGTTTCAGTCGGCCTTCGACTTTTCAGCCTAAACGGACGATTTCGTTCGACCCGGGTTTCATGAAACCCGACTCGACCCGAAAAAAGGCAAAGTCGCTCATCTCTAGGTGTCAGTAATATAAAACCTCCAGATCCAGTTTTTTCTCCAGCACACTAAGTACGGTGAGGGGTTAAGCTAATTTGTATAATGGACTGGCTTTTATGTGGCCGGTGGGAGAATGTCCACCTTATGTCCACCCCAGGATGCGGTCTGGGGTTTATAGGGAATCTGTCACCTTTTTTTTTTTGCCTATTAGCTGCCGGCATTGACAACAGGGGCTTATCTACAGCATTCTGTTATGCTGTAGATAAGCCCCCGATGTAACCTGAAAGATAAGAAAAACACGTTAGATTATACTCACCGGAGTGGGCGGTCCGGTCCGATGGGTGTTGCGGTCAGGTCCGGCGCCTCCGATCTTCATGTAATGCTGTCCTCTTCTTCCCGTTCCTGTAGTGGCTCTGGCGCAGGTGCACTGCTCTGCCCTGTTGACGGCAGAGCAGAATACTGCAGTGCGCAGGCGCCGTACCTCTCTGACCATTCCTGACCCCTGCGCACTGCAGTACTCTGCTCTGCCCTCAACAAGGCAGAGCAGTGCGCTTGCACCGGAGCCACTACAGGAACTGGAAGAAGCGGATGGCATCGCATGGAGATGGGAGGCGCCGGACCGGACCGCAACACCCATCAGACCAGACTGTTCACTCTGATGAATATAATCTAACAAGTTTTTCTTATCTTTCATGTTACATCGCGGGCTTATCTACAGCATTACGGAATGCTGTAGCTAGGCCCCTGATATCAATGCCGGCAACTGATAGGCAAAAAAGGGTGACAGATTCCCTTTAAATAGCCAGCCTCCAAAGGCAGCAGTGTTCAGCATCTGGAGATGAACACTCCAGTGAAGTGTTTTTGTGTTTGGCTTATGCCTGAATCATAGGTTTTGCTAACCCTGAGCAGGCTGATCCCCACTAATACAAGGACTGTGTCTAGTGCTCCCATTTTGTTTTGCTGTTTTGCACAGAGGACCGTGTTTACTTTGTGCTTCATCTTGGTTTATGCCACATCTAAATAAACCAAGTACGTTCCTAAAGCCACAGTGTTCCCGTTTCTACCTCCGTGTGCAGCCGAGTGAGACAATCTACCACAATCAATAGTTATGATATTTGGTATAAATGTTTCATTTTCCTCATTGTTATTAGTTGCTCGGATAGTATAACATTAACAATGCCTATGTACAAAGTTTGGAATCCTTAATTGTTTCTCATTGGCCACTGTGGGCCATTTTTTCCTATTTGTTCAGTCAGGAAGATTGTTCAGTTATAAGCACTGCACTCACCCTCTGTTGGTTGATGGAGATCTTGAGACAACAAAGTTGTACACTTTAGTAGGGAACAATATTCTAAAGCAGTTCATTTTATGGAATCCATGTGGCTACAATTAAATTTCCTATTAAATGGAATATTAGGGGACTGGAAAATATAAGGAAAATGAATATGGTATTTGCTTTATTACATAAATCACAAGTTCAAGTAATTTGTCTTCAGTAGTGATGAGCGAACTCAAACTGTAATACCGAACAACAAACACGGACTATTCACCGGATGTCAGGTTTACTGTTTGGGTTCAGATGCCTAATAAAGGTTGTTGAAAGGCAGAAGTGCAGCCAATCCACAAGCTTTTAGGTTGTGAGCACTTCCTGAGCCATCACAGCTATGTCAAGTATTGACATGGCTGTGACCCTGCCTATATAACTGCATGAGAGCAGCCGCCATTCTGCTCTGATTGATGTAGGGACAGGACGGAGCTAGAGTGATGGACATAATTAGACTGTGCATTTTGCAAAAAAGCCACTATGTGTACTCTCCGCCCATATATGTAGAAGTACTTTGCCAAAAAGACATTATGTGTACCCTGTGCCTATATTTGTGGGAGCGCTGTGCCTTTAAGCCACTTTTTGAACTTTGCAACCCTGCCTGTGGAAGTACTGTGTCTTTAAGTCTCTGTCTATATGCTGCAACCCCACCTGTAGGAGTACTATGCCTTTAAGGATCTGTGAGTACTCTGCAACCCCACCTGTAGAAGTACTGTGCCTTTAAGCCTCTGTGTGTATGCTGCAATTCCACTTGTGGGAGTACTGTGCCTTTAAGCCTCTGTGTGTATTCTGCACCCCTGTTTGTGGGAGTACTGTGCCTTTAAGCTTCTGTGTACTGTATACTCTGCAACCCCTCCTGTGGGTGCACTGTGCCGTTAAGCCTCTGTGTGTACTCTGGAGCTGTATCTATAGGAGTACTGTGCCTAAAAAAATATTCTACCCTGCTGCCATCTTTTTGTGAGTACTGTGCCTAAAAATAATTCTACTCTATAGTCGTCTGTTTGCCAGTTTAGTGCCCCAAAAAAATCATTTTTTACTCTACTGCTGTGGCTATACGAGTAGTGTGCCTAACAAATAAATCTATTCTGCAGCAATCTTTTTGCAAGTAGTAGGCGTAGAAAATAATTTTACTCTGCAGCCGTCTTTTTGCAAGTAGTGTGAATAAAAAATAATTCTACTCTACTTGACATTTTTGGGCCCAAAAAATAATTTTACTCTACAGCTGTGTCTTTATGAAGGAGTCAATATTCACCGCACACTCTATTGGATCATTTTGCAAAAGTGTTCAATTTACTGTATTAAAGAAACATAAATGGAAGCAAAAATAAATGGTAAAGCGACTAGAAACCATACGACATTTCGACCTCTCCGGGTTCTTAATCATAGAGTCGCTTAGTCCAAGGTATTGAAAATATAGGCGGCATACTGTATTGCATACGCATAGGTAGAAGAGTCCCTGGGGAATCCACAAGGGCTGTTTAATGAGGTTAAATACCTATCTAGTAGGTGACTAGCCAGATTGGCTGGGGACCTTATTGCCTGTGATTGCTCAGCGGCGCTCCCACGCCAAGCTTATGTGATGGCTGCGTCTATATGAGCAGCGTACCTAAAAGAGAAATCTACTTTGTAGCTGTCTCTTTGTCATTTGTGAGCCAAAGAAATAATTTTACTGTACTGCTGTGTCTATACGAGTAGTGTGCCTAAAAATAAATCTTGTATTCTGTATAGATGAAAGGTCGCACTCAACGGGATTCAAGCGCTTCTGAGACCCGTAGAAGCGCTTGAATATCGCAAAACGGCCGTTGTCAGCCTTCACGCACTCGCTAAATAACATGTTACAATAAAGCAGCATTTCACTATCCTGTTGAGTGCGACCTTTCATCTATACAGAATACAAAATTAACTACTACGAGGTCAAGCACCCGGGAGTTTCGGTGTAACTTTCCTGCCAGCCACGGACCACTAGCACAAGCATGGTAACAGTGGTGCCGTCCGCTTTTTCTTTTGTTGAGCTAAAAATAAATCTACTCTGCAGCCGTCGCTTTGGCATTTGCCTGGACGATATTGTAATCTTCAGACCAGACTGGGGAAGTCATCTCGGAAAGGTCCAGGTGGTATTTGATGCTCTCAGGAAGACAGGGTTCTCTATAAATAAAAAAAAATGTGCCATGGGGAAAGAGAAAGCCAAATACCTTGGATATGTAGTAGGTACAGGCAAAATCAAATCCCAGATCAATAAAGTAGATGTAATCCAGAACTGTCCAAAGCCAGTCCAAAAAAACAAGTTAGGGCCTTTCTGAAAATAGTTGGGTACTACGGGAGGTTAATTCCAAACTTTGCCATGGAGGTTGCAGACTTGACTGAAATCTTTAAGTGGACAAAATTAGTACTGGCCAAATGGAAGCAGACACGGCCTTTCAAGAACTGAACATACTGTAGCTCCGTGTAAGTGTAGGGAAAAGGACCAGGCTAGTGATACTGTGGCGCCCCTGAAGCTCAGTCGCCACAGAGGTACTGCACCTTCACCTAAGGTGTAGTGCCCCACCAACTAGGTAAGTTGGGAACTCCTTTCCACACTCCAACACCTGCACCCACACACGGGATAGTTCAGCAATGGACCAGATTGCGGCTCCATGCTTAGAGGATAGCAGAGCACCTTTCGTGGGTCCATGCTTCGCAACACGAGATGTGCTGGAAGGTGGGTGGAGTTAGATATAAAAGAGTGAGAAAGTTTAGAATTGGAGATCAGGTCAGTCTGAGAGTTCAGTCTGAGAGGAGGCTGGAGGAGAGCAGGCTGACAGGAGGTCAGCCTGAGGGGAGCTCGAGGCGGAGGAAGACAGTCAGTCAGGCGAGGCTGAGGACTGGTCTTAGTGGAACGAGCTCCCTAGGAAAGGAACAGAAGAAGAAAGATGTAGAACTGCAACCTAAGCTTCCATAAGAGAGAGAAGGAACAGCGCGGAACGAAGGAGTAGGAAAACAGAGAGGAGTTGTGGGTTGGAAGAGGAACCCTGCCTATAGGTTCTAAGCACAAGGCCGGGGCCCGGTCCCCGAGGTTGTATGGACACTTATGGTTCTGCAGCAGACACCGATGGAGTAGTTGGCTGTAAATGCACTACTCCCATCCAAGACATGGGGCACAACAGCATCTGTATAGAGAGCCGGGAATCAGGATAAAGGGATTCCCCGAAGTAGGCTACAGCTGTCTGCCGAACAAGGAAGAGTTGTTAGGAACATCTGACAGGAGGAACTTCAGAGTACCACGGTACTGGAGCTCTTCACACTAAAAGGGACAATAGAGGAGTCGGAACATCACCGGGAGGTAGCAGGTATGATGACTGCCCCTACCATGATCCTAGTATTAGGAGCCGCGCCCGCAGACAGAAACAGTCCCGTGATTGCGCCAACATCAGTGGGTGGTCACCAAATTGCCTTATACCCGCAGCAGCCGGCCGCAGTATCATTTGCTGTGATACCCCCTGCAGTCGCGGAACAACACCTATCGGTACCCGCTGCTGCTCTGGCCGAATCACTAACAGCAGAAATACCAGCTGGAACCTCGGCAGGCCCCAAGAAGATACCACATCTGAGAACAGTCCCAGTTCAGCTTCCAGAACCCCAGGAGGGGACCAGCACTAAGAAAACTTTCAAATCTCGTTACCCAGGAGGGTTTGTTTGCACCAGTTGTGCCTTTTTCTATTTTTCTATTTTTGCTATCATGTTTTTCTGGTAGCACCTTTAGTTGCCCTATTTTGATTGGCAGCGTTCTTCAATTTTGAACTAGTGATCATGAACTTGGAGTGATCCAAAAACTTTTATTGTAAATAGTTGCACCTCTTTAGGTGCCCTCTCTAGGTTTTACATATAGAGACACTTTGCGAAGATAATGTTTTTGCATGGACACTTTTCGAAGATGATGTCTACCTCAAAGGACACTGCAAGAAATCCCGGCTGGGAGCGGTGTCCAGCACTTACAAGAATAACTGTTGAATGCTTTACTGTGAAGTATTTGATAATGTGTTTTATAAGAGTATTAGTAACTGAGAAATGGCTTTCATAGAAGAATTAGGAATGTCTGATCTAGAGATGAGTGATGTGAATAAAGAATTGAAAGTAGACAGGTGACGGACCAGGTACTTGCGGTCAGCGTCTTGCGTCTAGAAGAGACAGTGAAAGTAGAAAAATAAATGTGTACTAGAGAAGGAAAATGAGAGAAAAATGTGTTACAGAGAATAGCACTTTGAATTGAGAATTGCACTTAGAATTAAAAATTTTGATAGAATTTAAGATAGAATTGTTTGTAACGTTCAAGATGAGTACCTCCTATACTAGGAAGATTAGTATAAGAAAAGTTTGTTATGCATTACAAAATTTTTGTATGTTTCTTTGCTGTCTACTTTGTTACCTTGCAGCCCGCGGACGTGCTGTGTGTAACGGGGGGGTATGTGGCACCCCAGAGGCTCAGTTGCCACAGAGGTACTGCACCTTCTCCTAAGGTGTAGTGCCCCACCAACTAGGTAAGTTGGGAACTCCTTTCCACACTCCAACACCTGCACCCACACACGGGATAGTTCAGCAATGGACCAGATTGCGGCTCCATGCTTAGAGGATTGCAGAGCACCTTTCATGGGTCCTTGCTTCGTAGCACGAGATGTGCTGGGAGGTGGGTGGAGTTAGATATAAAAGAGTGGGAAAGTTTAGAATCAGTGACGGTCAGTAAGAGAGGTATCAGAGGGAAGACACAGAATCAGGAGAGCACCAAAGCCGAGTTGAGTACTGGGGAATCCAAACACACAGGGACATACAAAGATGGGACGGGCAGGGACGCAGTACACAGACACAAGCAAAGTCAGCTAAACACAGCAGGACAAACCAGGGGTTCTGCAGAGCCAGCTACACATTCCATAGGCAGGAAATATAACTGACACTGCCTGCAGGATTCAGTGCAGAGATATAGCCGACCTAACACGGGAACGAGGCAGAGAAAGTTAGCAACTGACATGACCAGACCGGGATAGGAGAGACAAGACCAAAACCATGACAGTTAATTGGCCATGACAGTTGCAAACAGCTGAAGAATGGGGAGAGACAGCAGCTCACTATATCTCCACCCCTGTGGTTCACTTTGGAAAATGAGACCTGGTCAGTGTGTATGGAGGTGTGAGAATCTCCTGGATTGAGTGCCTTTGCTAAAGGACTAAGCTGGATTCTTAACAAGGCTTGATATCCAGCACTATTGTATGGACTAGTTACTTTATTGTATATTTTGTTCCGGACAAAGGTTGTATTTAAGGTTTTACTGTAATGTGGTTTATAAGGACTGAAATAAACCAGCCGGATTTTAAGCAATTCCTACGATACCTCAGATCACTACCAAGTGAATAACATTGTTACATTTGGTGTTAGAAGTATGGGCAGCATTCCCAGGGAACAGGTATGACTGCTACAGAAGTACTGCATGTCTTGGGTGATGGCAGATGTAAGCCAGGGAGCTGCATCAGACAGCATGGAGGATCTGATTAAATACCTTGTGCAAGCCCAATAGCAACAACTGCAGCAGTAACAGATGCAGCAACACGGGACAAGTAAGCTGCTTATATAACAGCACCAGCAACTGCTGCAACAGTAACAAAAGCAACACCTGGCACAACAGGAGTCAAATAAGTTGATTATGCAACAGCTCTGGTATCAGCAACAAGTCCAACAACAGCAGCAGCAACAAGTCCAGAACTGACAGCAGCAGCAGACCGAACTACTCATGGAGGCGGTTCGTGACACAGAGGCAGCTCCGACTTTGGTGTCAGCTAATAATTTTTCTATCTGGAAAAGAGGTGAGGAGAGCCTTGCAGAAAATAATCCTGGGATAAGACAGAAATTTTTAAACGTTTTTGAAAAGGTCGCCGAAAGGGAGAAATTCCCCCCAGAGCAGTGCACCATCCTTAATGGGGAAACCACAAAAGGCCTACTATGATTTAGCCTTTAGTGTTTTGTTTTTGGTTTTCTCTGTGTAAAGGTCATGTGTTCATATGCAATTACATATTGCATGCACATTAATTTACTTTTTCTGCTCAGACCCAGTTTCTCGTTTGTTTCATTGTGCATTCTGTGCATATAAGGGTGTGACCGCCCTGTCTGAGTTGGAAAATCCATCCTGTCTGGCCTATAGTATTACTGGTGGTTCAGTCCCTCTGTCCTTGTTCACATTTACGTCACTTGACAAGTGGAAAGGTTTTAAATACAAGAGTTAGGACTGTCCCACAAGGGTTGCCGTGACGTGGCGGGATGGCTTCTACATTATTTTGATCAAAATTATGTTAACTAAATACCCTTATTATTACTATTATTACTACTTTCATGCAATTTTTGCAATATATTTTTTTACTTTTTTATTCCAGGATATTTGTTTTGTGTTTTGTTTTTGGTTTTCTCTATGATTTAGCCTTACAGGATGTCAAAGAATAAGCAAAATTGAAAATGGAAATTTTGGTGCGCTTGGGGGTGACAATGTCTGTCAGGGCACAATGGGTCCCTAGCTCCCAAGTGTTTCATCTGCTGCCCCTCATACAAAAGTGGTTGCAGCTGGAGTCCTCTACCCCAGCGCAGATGGTAGAGCGAGCTGTAATGCACCGGTTTGTGCACTTCCTTCCAAGTCCGATGCACACTTGGGTTACCCACTGAGATCCCCGGAAGTCTGATGACTTGGTAAAACTAGTCAAAGGTATCAAGAGGTTGACGGTTCCTTGTGGTGTTGTAAGAAAAAGTCGTGCCGACACCATCTAACGTCCAACCACCATGTTCATCCTTATATGAAAGAGTGACATAGAGCCAAACAAAAGGATTAATGTGTCTTTTAAATTGGTTGACTGTTTGTAAGTCACTAAGAGTTGTCTGGCTACAACACGGCTTAATCCTGTTCTTTTTCTTTTTGTGTGGGAAAGCAACCCACTCCATACTGGGGTCCCATCAGGGGACAGAGGCTTAAAAAGGGGTGGGTCATCCAAAGTCCAAGGGAATGGCGGAGGTCATGCAGAGGGTCTCATCTAGGGATGTTATTTGCTGGAGATGTCACAGCCCAGGTCATATAGCTGCCCATTGTCCCCTGACCACCGATCAAATGGACTGTAGCTGTTAGGAGTGGTGGAACGCACTAAATAAAATTATAAATAAAGTGTGTTCACCGCTCGGGGTCCACCGTGCGGTAGATGGTAAGACCGCTGCTAGGTGGTGGCAGAAGGTATCTGGCGGTAGAGTGCACAGGGTTCAGACTTCACCCAGATGCACTGAGCAAGCTCTGTTGCACTCACAGAGCTGCAAGGATAAGCACATGAACAGATAAGGTTGGAGCAAGCTCTGTTTCACTCACAGAGCTGCAAGCATGCACAAGCTCTGTTGCACACACAGAGCTGCAACCGCAAACGGAGTCCTGAGCCGAAGGTGTATTAAACGTGGCATGAGACACCTCCATGGGCTCTGGGGGTAGACCCTCTGGTTCAGGCAATTCCAGAGGCAGAAAAAATTCGGGAGCCGGAGTACCTCTCCGTTTGGAGTGGGCACGCTCCAAACCGCGCTCAGAAAAACGGAAGTCAATGCGTGAGGAGCTCAATATTAAGTCCTCCAGGCTGCTAGTAGGGATCTCTCTTGTAGAGACAGCATCCTTGACATGCTCCACTAATCCCCTCCAAAATACAGGGATGAGGGCCCTATCAGACCACTCCAACTCGGACGCCAGTGTCCGAAAACGTACGGCATACTGGCTCACCGAGAGGGATCCCTGAGTGAGTGCGAGTAGTTGTAGAGAGGTGTCATGCGTGACCCGAGGACCGAGGAACACCTGCTTGATAGCCATAAGCATGTGAGCTGCGGTCCGAATATCGGGATCGCCACGCTCCCACAAAGGCATAGCCCATTCCAGAGCCTTGCCCGACAGTAGGGATATAATAAATGCCACCTTGGCCCGTTCCGAAGGGAATTGTTCAGCCAGCAGCTCCAGATGGATTGAGTACTGGCTGATAAATCCCCTGCAGGAGGTGCCATTGCCGGAAAACTTATCGGGCAACGGGAGGCGGGTAACTGTCGGCGCAAGGGTGGACACGGACAGATGCGCTACCGCATCAATTAAAGCCTAGACAGCAGCATCAGTGGCTTGAGCAGCAGAGAGAGACTTCTCAAGAGCGGCCACCCGGTCGCCAAGCTGCTTAATGCACTGCAGGAGCTGCTGCTGTTCTGCCATCACTAGCCAGACCCTGGCGCTAGTATAATGTTAGGAGTGGTGGAACGCACTAAATAAAATTATAAATAAAGTGCGTTCACTGCTCGGGGTCCACCGTGCGGTAGATGGTAAGACCGCTGCTAGGTGGTGGCAGAAGGTATCTGGCGGTAGAGTGCACAGGGTTCAGACTTCACCCAGATGCACTGAGCAAGCTCTGTTGCACTCACAGAGCTGCAAGGATAAGCACATGAACAGATAAGGTTGGAGCAAGCTCTGTTTCACTCACAAAGCTGCAAGCATGCACAAGCTCTGTTGCACCCACAGAGCTGCAAGCATACACAAGCTCTGTTGCACACACAGAGCTGCAAGCATACACAAGCTCTGTTGCACACACAGAGCTGCAAGCATATACACATGTGCAATAACGCTGAGTCTGTTTAAATGTCACAGGAGCTCAGCGACACAAATGCGGTATCTGGTCACAGGAGTGGCCCTAGCTGACGGCACCAACTCCGTCTAGACCTACCGTGGACGCCTGGAAAATAGGGCGTTGCACGTGTGAACGCACCTAGTGCTGCATCTGCAGCGCGGCGAAAACTAAGCCGCTGATGAAACGCCGCTGTCAAGCAGGCGCTAGCTGCTGAGGCGCTGGAGCAAAGGCGCGCTGGCACTGGCGCTAGTACTGGCTCTAACTCAAACTCTCACACATTCGTAATAACCAAGGAATGGGGGTTTTAAATGAGTCATTCACCAGTCCATGCATCCATCAACAAACATACAGCAGCAAGTATGACTATACTAGCGCACGGCGGAACAGCCATGCATGCTTTTTATAGCATACGGGACCTGCCGGAAATCTCCAGAACTCCAATAGGAGCCAATAGGATTCAGAGCAGGACCTGAGCACCTGACTCCCGAACTCCAATAGGAGCTCGTCCTGTGAGCATGCTCAGAAGCTGGCACAAAGGACTTAGCCTCTGGAGATAAATGTGAGGACCTGGGTTTCTGCATAGGTATGGCAGAACTCAGATTCCTAACAGTAGCATGGTATGCTGGTGTTCATTCTACACACATCCGGCTTGCAATTTGGACTGGCCACCCAGCGAGTGACCCCAAGCTGGCTTGTAAAAATGAATGGTCTGCAAATGACTGTACTCCTAGACTTGAGGAGTTTGGTGACCCACGTGAGGGCTACACTCCCTATCCAATTGCTCCCTGGGAAGAAGGTGGCAGTCTGCTGCATTCATGAGAATGCTAAAGACTGTTTGGTGGCCAGAGTGGTCATTGAGATGGCCCGAGGTACTGAGTCTCATAAGATTGGTGTGTTCTTGGATTTATTGCACCCGATTATCATAGGCCAGGACTTTGTGTTGTTTTGGGACTTGTGGGGGAGGCTTGGCGAGTTCATTTGCTCGGGTAAGATACAAGTTGGACATAAAGAAGCTTCACCATCCCCAGAGTCTGGCAAGTTTCTCTTCTGACTTAATGGTGGGAGATGAGGAGGTAGTATCCCCAGAGGATGACATTCCTGAGATATGGGTCCCATGAGAAAATTTTGGGCACGCCCAACATAGGGACCTAACTCTAAAAGAAGCTTTCAATAAGGTAATCATTATAAACAGCATAGCACAGGAGCCGGGGCTGACACTAGGTTTCCCTATTTCATGTTGAGATGAGACATTCTACCAGGTTATTAAAGTGAGAGAGGAGAGAGTGGAACAATTGTGGGTACCAGGACCCTATAGACGGAGGGTGTTGGACATGGCCCATTCACTTGTCTTGGGTGGCCATCTGGGGGTGGACAAAACTCAAGAACAGGTCATGTGGAGGTTCTATTGGCCTACATGTCAACGGGAATCATGAGGTATTGCAAGTCCTGTCCCATCTTTCAGTTAACCGCTTCCACCTCTCACTTCCGAAATCCCTGACCCTGCCCTTGCTGGCTTACATACTACAGGTTGGTGTGGAAGGAGAGAGTAGGTTGGGGGGCTGCAGCAGCTCCGGTGTTGGTGAGGCGGTAGCTCCAATAGTGGAGAGGATGCAGCGGGGTCATTGCAGGCTGTAAGCTTTCCTGAAGAGGTGGGTTTTCAAGTTCCATCTGAAGGATCCGAATGTGGTTGATAGTCGGATGTGTTGGAGCACAGAATTCCAGATGATGGGGGATATTCAGGAGAAGTCTTGGAGGCGGTTGAGTGACGAGTGAATAAATGTGGAGGAGAGAAGGAGGTCTTGGAAGGACTGGAGATTACGTGAGGGAAGATATCGGGAGATTAGTTCAGAGATATAAGGAGGAGACAGGTTATAGATGGCTTTGTAGGTCAGTATTAGTAATTTGAACTGGATATGCTCAGGGAATGGGAGCCAGTGAAGAGATTTGCAGAGGGGAAAAGCAGAGAAGTAGCAAGGAGAGAGATGAATTAGTCGGGCAGCAGAGTTAAGGATGGACTGGAGAGGTGCAAGGGTGTTAGCAGGGAGGCCACAGAAAAGGATGTTGCAGTAGTTGAGGCGGGAGATGATGAGGGCATGCACAAGCATTTTAGTAGATTGAGGGTTGAGGAAAGGACGGATTCTGGAAATATTTTTGAGCTGGAGGCGAAAGGAGGTGGAAAGAGCTTGATTGTGCAGTTTTAAGGACAGGGCAGAGTCAAGGGTTACGCCGAGGCAGCGGACTTCGGGTACGGGGGAAAGCGTGTTGTCGTTAATTCTGACAGATAGGTCAGGTAAGGAAGATCAGTGAGATGGAGGAAAGATGATGAGTTCAAATTTGTCCACATTGAGTTTGAGGAAGCGAGAGGAGAAGAAGGAGGATATGGCAGATAGACAGTCCAGGATTCTGGACAGTAGAGAGATGATGTCTGGACCAGAAAGGTAGATCTGAGTGTCATCAGCATAAAGGTGGTACTGGAATCCAAGGGACTTTATGAGTTGCCACAGGCCAAGTATATAGATTGAGAAGAGTATGGGTCCTAGAACAGAGCCTTGGGGGAATCCAACAGAGAGAGGGTGGGATGAGGAGATAGTGTGGTAGTGGATGCTGAATGTGCAGTTGGAAAGTTATGAGGAGGTCCAGGATAGGGCGAGGTCTTTGATGCCAAATGAGGAGAGGATCTGTAGTAGGAGGCAGTGGTTAACTGTATCGAAAGCATAGGACACGTCTAGAAGGATAGGGCAATTGTCCGTTAGCTTTGGACGTAAGTACCGTATTTTCCGCTTTGTAAGACGCACTTTTTTTCCCCAAAATTTGGGGGGAAAACAGGGGTGCGTCTTACAAAGCGGACATGCCTTACCTAGGCTGTGATCGGGGGCGTCCGGCGGTTGCTGGCCGCTGCTGCGGGTGTGTCCGGTGCCGCGTTGTGTGCCCGTCGATGCCCGGGGCTCTGCCAACATTGTGCGACAGGCCAGAGCCCCGGCATTTCCTCGGTTCCCTGTGTGCCGGTAAAAAGATGGCCGCCGGCGCGTGCGCAGATGGGATCTCGGGACCCAGTTCTCGAGAGATGAGATTTGAAATCTCATCTCTCGAGAGCTGGGTCCCGAGATCCCATCTGCACACGCGCCGGCAGCCATTTTCCCTGGGTTCCCTGTTTGCGCGCGGTGGTGCCTGTAAAAAAATGGCCGCCGCGCGTGCGCAGATGGGATCTCGGGACCCAGCTCTCGAGAGATGAGATTTCAAATCTCATCTCTCGAGAACTGGGTCCCGAAATCCCATCTGCGCACGCGCCGGCGGCCATCTTTTTTTTTTACCGGCACTTCAGCGCACGTATACAGGGAACCGAGGAAATGCTGGGGCTCTGGTCTGTCGAACAATGTCGGCAGAGCCCCGGGCATCGATGGGCACACAACGCCGCACCGGAGGCACCCGCAGCATCGTCCTGCAACAGCCGGACAAGTGGAGAAACCTGACACCAGCACAAGACTCTGCAGCAGCAACGGCACACATCGGAGCCCCCCCTCATCCCTGGATGCGGCCTGCAGCATCACTCCACGCCTGCCTCCTCCAGCAGCGAGCCTGGGACCCCGCTACATCGCAGCCACCAACCCCGGTAAGCAATAAGATGCAAGGATTATAAGAGGCACCACCATTTTATTAAAAAATATTTTTTTCTTATTTTTCTCCTCAAAAATTGTGGTGCGTCTTATAATCCGGAGCGTCTTATAAAGCGAAAAATACGGTAGGTCATTAGTAATTTTGGTCAGGGCTGTCTCAGTGGAGTGATGTGGGGTGGAAACCAGATTGTAGATTGACAAAGAGCAAGTTAGATGAGTGGTTGGGGGAAAATTCAGTGTGGACGTGCTGCTCCAGAAGTTTGGAAGCGAATGGAAGCAGCAATATTGGGCGATAGCTGGACATAGAGGTTGGGTAGAGTGTTGGCTTTTTAAGGATAGGTGTGATTGTGGCATGTTTGAAAGCAGAAGGGAAGGTACAAGAAGTTAGTGATAGGTTGAAGGGAGGGAGTTAAAAGTTTTGAATAACTGTTTGGGGATGTAGGATAGGGAAGATACAAGGGTTGTGAAGTAGGCCTGTTTAGCAGAGGTGAGGGCAGATTTGAAAGAGTGTGTTGTTTGTTTGAATGCAGTGAAATCGTCTTGCGAATTTGTTTTCTTCCAACGCCACTCCACTGCCCTGGACACTTGCCGGAGCTTTTCAGTAGTGCTATTGTGCCAGGGTTGTCTGTTGATACGTCGCACTCTGCCATGAACGAGAGGGGTGACTGCATCAATAGTTGATGCAAGAGTGGCCTTGTAGAAAGTAGTGGCACTGTCTGTGTCGTGGAGTGAGGATATGGATGCCAGTGGTAGAATAGAGTCAGAGAGCGTATGGGTGTCTTGGTGTGCGAGGTTTCTGCGGGGGTGTGCATGTTGCTGGACATGGGTGACAGGTGAGGAATAAAGGGATGAGAAAGTGAGTAGATGGGGGTCGGATAGAGGGAGAGGGGAGGTGGTGAAGTTAGGCTGGTTTCACAATAGCGTATCTGTACGCAGCGTATGATCTGCATAGATCCGCATGTGTCTTGCGTACATATCTTTAACATGTTGTACGCAGGGACATGCATTTGCATGCGTTCGCATGTGGATGCGTACGCATGCGTCGTTTTGTGATATGTGGCGTATGCAGCATGTTGCATTTTTTGAGGCATCAATTATGCGCATGGCATGAGGATGAGTGCGTCAAAACAATGCATTACTCTCTATGGGAACGCATTGGTACGCAAGTGACCTGGGTCCGCTGGCACAGGAAAGAGACATTGATGGAAAGCCTGACTCTCTCCATAAGAAGGAAGGATTAGTATGGAACGTAAGAACAGGAGGACTAAGGATTAGGGTTAGAGCAGAACCCTTCCCAAGTTCACAGCGCAAGGCCGGGGTCCGGTCCCCGAGGTTGTATGGATACTAATGGGTCCTGCAGCAGACACCGGAGGAATAGAAGTTGTCACCACTTTATTCCTACACAAGACTTAGGGGCACAACAGCAACGATAGTGAGCCAGGACTTGGTAGCAAAGAGTCCCCGAAGCAGGCTACAGCTGTCTGCCGTACAAGTAGCGTTCATAGGAACATCTGACAGGAGGAACTCCAGTGTAACTCAGTACTGAGAGTACTTCACTAGAGGCGCAAAAGGGAGACGTTCAGAAAAGGCACATATGTTGGCGGAGTGTTGGAAGGGAGTACTTCATCTTGCCTGGAAGTTGGCTGAGCCCCTGACCTGGAGGACACGGCACCGAAGCGGGCATCTGTGTGCTCAACAGACTGTGAGTAAAGCTTTGTAATAATAATAATAATAATAATAATAAATTTTATTTCTATAGCGCCGACATATTCCGCAGCACTTTACATTTCAGAGGGGACTTGTACAGACGATAGACATTACAGCATAACAATAATCACATAGATCATAACAGATACCAAGAGGAACGAAGGCCCTGCTCGCAAGCTTACACTCTATGAGGGAAAAAGGGGAGACACGAAAGGTGGGTGGTAACAATTGCCCTGATTGTTTGGACCAGCCATAATGTTAAGTGTGTAACAGTACGGACACAGAGGGCTAATAGATGCATAAAGCATGTGGGAGCATGATATGGGGAACCTGGTTATGGTAAAACTTTTGACTGTGCCACACAGGGATAGTTAGGTTAATGTGTTGAGGCAGTAGGCCAGTCTGAATAAATGAGTTTTCAGGGCACGCTTAAAAGTGTAGGGATTGGGGACTACTCGTATTAACCTGGGAAGTGCATTCCAAAGAATTGGCGCAGCACGGGTATAGTCTTGGAGACGGGAGTGGGAGGTTCTGATTATCGAGGATGCTAACCTCAGGTCATCAGCAGAACGGAGGGCATGGGTAGGGTGGTAGACTGAAACAAGGGAGGAGATGTAGGGTGGTGCTGAGCCATGGAGTGCTTTGTGGGTGAGGGCAATAAGTTTGTACTGGATTCTGGAGTGGATGGGTAGCCAGTGTAAGGACTGGCACAAGGTAGAGGCATCAGTGTAATGATTGGCAAGGAATATGATCCTGGCTGCAGCATTCAAGACAGATTGGAGAGGGGGAAAGTTTGGTAAGAGGGAGACCGATTAGAAGAGAATTACAATAGTCCAGACGAGAATGAATAAGAGAAACAGTAAGAGTTTTTGCAGAGTCAAAGGTAAGAAATGGTCGAATTCTAGAAATGCTTTTGAGATGCAGATAACAAGAGCGAGCCAGTGATTATATGTGGGGGTGAATGAAAGCTTGGAGTCAAGTATGACCCCAAGACAGCTGGCATGTTGCTGGGGAGTAATAGTGGAACCACACACGAAAATGGCAGTGTCGGGTATAGGTGCATTAGTAGAGGGAGGAAACACAAGGAGTTCAGTCTTTGACAGGTTCAGTTTCAGATATAGTGAGGACATGATGTTAGACACAGCGTTTAGACAATTTTCTGTGTTTTCTAGAAAGGCTCGCGTGATGTCAGGAGAAGAAGCGTATAATTGGGTGTCATCAGCATAGAGATGGTACTGGAAACCAAATCTACTGATTGTTTTACCAATAGGGGCAGTGTACAAGGAGAAGAGGAGTGGGCCTAGAACCGATCCTTGAGGAACCCCAACAGTAAGGGGAAGATGAGAGGAGGAGGAGCCGGCAAAAGATACAGTAAAGGAGCGGTCAGAGAGATAGGAGGAAAACCAGGAGAGAACAGTGTCCTTGATGCCGATGGAGCGGAGCATAGTGAGGAGGAGCTGATGATCCACCGTGTCGAATGCTGCAGAGAAATCCAAGAGAATTAGCATGGAGTAGTGACCGTTAGATTTAGCTGTTAGTAGATCATTAGAGACTTTAGTGAGGGCAGTTTCAGTAGAGTGTAGATAGCGGAAACCGGATTGGAGAGGGTCAAGAAGAGAGTTATCAGAGAGATAGCGGATCAGACGGGAGAGGACCAGGCGTTCCAGGAGTTTAGAGATGAAGGGAAGATTAGAGACAGGTCTATAGTTAGCGGCACAGTTTTGGTCGAGGGATGGTTTTTTAAGTAGTGGATGTATGATGGTATGCTTAAAAAAGGAGGGAAAGATACCAGAAGAGAGAGAGAGGTTAAATATTTTAGTTAGGTGAGTGGTGACAGCAGGGGAAAGGGACTGGAGGAGTGGTTGGGCGAGAAGATGCAAGGAGCCTGCTTACTCCTTCTGTGACTGGTTCAAAATCTGAGAGTGAGCTAGATGCAGTGGGGGAGGGAGGACAGTGCATGGTATGAGATGATTGGGAAATAATTTCCTGTCAGATATGATCAATTTTTTCTTTGAAGTAATTGGCCAGATCGTCAGCTCGAAACTCTGTGGTTGGGGCCTGCACTCTTGGGTTGAGCAGGGAATGAAAAGTATCAAAGAGACGTTTCGGGTTATTGGACAGTGAGGTGATGAGGGTGTTGAAATAGGTTTGTTTGGAGAGGTGAAGGGCAGTGTTGTATGTTCTAAGCATGAACTTATAATGGATGAAATCTTCGTATTGATTGGATTTTCTCCATAGGCATTCAGCACACCTGGAGCACCGCTGCAGGAAACGCTGTCTTTGTCGTGTTGTTCTATGTATAGGAGGTGCAAAATCATCCAGGGCAGTTTGAAGTGTTTCATTGTAATGCTTCAGTGCAGAATCAGGACATGAGAGGGAGGAGATAGGGGCCAATGAAGACCACAAGTTCATCATAAGTTTCTGGGTGTTAATGGCCTGTATGTTTCTATATGTATGGACAGTGGGGGTGACGTGAGCGGCCTGGCAGTTCTTGATAGAGAATGAAAGAAGGTTGAGATCAGAGAGCGGGAGAGGGGAGTTTGTGAAATCATCCACTGCACAAAGCCGAGAGAAGACCAAGTCGAAGGAGTTTCCGTCTTCATGCATTGAAGAATTAGTAAGCTGTGAAAGGCCAAACGAGGAGGTTAGATATAAGAGTAGCAGATGGGGAGAGGGGAAGAGCTATGGGGATGTTGTAATCGCCCATGATGAGGGTAGGGATGTCACAGGAGAGAAAATGTGGAAGCCAAGTGGCAAAATGATCCAGGAACTGATGGGAGGGGCCGGGAGGACGATACACTACCGCCACTCGCATGGAGAAGGGGGTGTAGAGTCTGACAGCATGGACCTCAAAAGAAGGGAAGACTAGTGAGGATACTTGAGGGATAACCTGAAAGGTACATTTTGGTGATAGAAGCAGACCAACGCCACTGTCACGCTTACCGTCTCCGCCGGCTCCACGCTCACCGCCCCCGCCTCGTGCTCGGCTCCTGCTGCCGCCTCTCTGTCGGATCCCGCGTCGCCCGTGGCCTCCGGGAGCGCCCGCCGCCTCCGGCGTGCTCCCGCGGCGGGCGCGCGCTCGTCTGCACTCCTGCCCTCTGCCCTGCGCTCTGTCCCGGCGTTCTGCCCGGGGCGCATGCGCGCCTTGCGCTCCAGATCCCAGTACAGGCCAAGCCAGGCCTTCTCTCCGCCTTCCTGACCCTGCTGACCTGACCCGGAACTCCTGTCTCTATAAGAGGCAGTCTCTTCCTCCAGATCACCGCCTGATCGTCACTTGTCTCTACTGTGACTCTGGCCCCAGCCTGCCTGCCATTTCCTGCTGCTCCTTCCCTTTCCTCGTGCACCCTGTTTAACCTGGTCCTTGTGTTCCTCCCAGTGCCCGCCATCTCGTGTCCGTGTCCAGCCTGTGCCTGCGTCTGACCCGTGTCTTGCCGTTCCTGCCTTGCCTGCCTGTATCCTTCAGCCTCCGTTCCTGGCTTCCAGTCCTGCCGGTTCCGGTCCAGCTCATTCTTCTGCCTGCCCGCTGCATCTCCTGTTGTGCCCCTCCGTCCTCGGGTACCAGCTGCCGTGGTGAGTAGTTTCCCCTGGGCCTGTCCCTAACGCTCCCTGTATAGGGGGTGGTCCACCTGGTCCGCTCGCCCAGGGGAGGTTCGCTTGCCGCGGTCCAGTGGGTTCACCCTTGGGAACCATCACAGATGATCAGGCCATGTACCCCGCTGGTACTTCTACCCCGACCCAAAAGGAACTTCTGTTCCTGTGGGAAAATCAAGCGAGGATCATGTCGTTCCTCAAGTCCATGGAGTCTCGTCTCTCGTCACTACAGGCCTCGGATCCAGGGAGTGCCACCCAGATCGCCGGCCTCCAGCAGGAGCTTGCCCAGCAGCGCGACACTCAGGCTCATATCCTGAACTACATGGCCTCGGTGGACAACCGCTTGCTGGCCCTCCAGACCGCGGCCGCAGCCCCGGCACAGCCTGCGGTTCCGCTCCCTTCCCCTCGACTGGCTAAACCCCCGCGATACAGTGGCGACCCCAAGACGTGTAGAGGGTTTTTAAATCAATGCCAGCTACATTTTGAGTTGCTGCCACAACAGTACCCCACTGACCGTGCCAAGGTAGCCTTCATCGTGTCCCACTTAGAAGGAGAGGCTCTAGCTTGGATTAACCCCCTCTGGGAGAGAGATGATCCCGTGGTCACCCAACTCTCCTTTTTTCTAGACACCTTTCGTAAGGTGTTTGATGAACCCGGTCGCCTTGCCTCCGCTACCGAGGCACTGCTCAATCTTCATCAGGGCACGCTCTCAGTAGGTCAGTACGCCATTCGGTTTCGCACCCTGTCCTCAGAGTTGGGTTGGAACAATGAGGCCTTGGTGGGAGCCTTTTGGCGGGGTCTTTCAGGGCGGATCAAGGACGAGTTGGCGGGTCGGGATACCCCCACCTCCTTGGAGGATTTAATCTCTTTGGCCACCCACATCGACCTCCGCTTTCAAGAACGTTCCCGAGAGCTCGCTAGGGACAGGAGACCCCTTCTCGCTCCTCCGGTCGCTCGGAGTCCACCTCGAGTCTGCTCGACTCCAGCTTCCACGCTCCCGCTACCGGAACCCATGCAAGTGGATCGCCTCAAACCGGTGGAGGAGCGTCGGAGAGAGAGGGTCGAACAGGGGCTCTGTTTCTACTGTGGGAGTGCGTCCCACTTTCTTTGTGCCTGCCCCACTCGCCCGGGAAACGCCTCCGCCTAGGACAGGTAAGAGAGGTCTTCCTAGGTAATTTTGACTCCTCTCTACCCTTGACCCTATCTGTCCTTTTGCACCTGGATTCTAAACGTTTTTCTGAATGGGCCTATATAGATTCTGGGGCGGCCGGTAACTTCATTCAACTTGAGGCGGTTAAGAGACTTGGAATTCCTGTCAGATCCCTGGAGACCCCTCGGCAGATTGCTTCGGTCGACGGTCAACCCCTGCGGGAGTCCGTTACTCAGGTTACCGAAGAGGTGGAGCTTCAGGTCGGAGCCTTACACCGGGAGAAGATAGTATTTTACGTGCTGCCTTCTTTGTCCCATGCCATCCTTCTGGGACTCCCCTGGTTAAGGACCCACGAGACTCTCCTGGATTGGCGCTCTGGTGACGTTCTGCGATGGGGTCAACTTTGTCAAGATAAGTGTTTACTCCCTGTACAGCCGCCGAAATTTCCACGTCCAACGTCGGTGTCAACCGAATTACCCTCCGCCTACTGGGCCTTTCTGGATGTCTTCGACAAGAAGGATGCAGAGACCCTGCCCCCGCATCGTCCATATGACTGCCCCATCGATCTGCTCCCCGGTTCTACGCCGCCTCGTGGTCGGATCTACCCGCTGTCTCCCTCCGAAACCCAGTCCATGTCCGAATACGTTCAGGAAAACTTGGCCAAAGGCTTTATTCGTAAGTCTTCCTCACCTGCAGGCGCTGAGTTCTTTTTTGTCAAGAAGAAGGACGGGTCCCTGCGTCCCTGTATTGATTATAGAGGGCTCAACGATATCACCATCAAGAACAAATATCCTCTGCCCCTCATTCCGGAGCTATTTGACCGTCTACGGGGTGCACGGATCTTCACTAAATTAGATCTTCGAGGGGCCTACAATCTGGTCCGGATCCGCTCCGGTGACGAATGGAAGACCGCCTTCAACACTCGTGATGGCCATTATGAATACCTCGTTATGCCCTTCGGCCTATGCAATGCTCCCGCGGTGTTCCAAGAATTTGTCAACGACATTTTCCGGGATCTTCTTTACTCCTGCGTGGTGGTTTACTTGGACGACATTCTGGTGTTCTCTCCGGATTTGTCCACACACCGAAAAGACGTGCGTCAAGTTTTACTTCGTTTGAGAACACATCGTCTCTACGCCAAGCTGGAGAAATGCGCCTTCGAACAGTCGTCTCTGCCGTTCTTGGGTTACATCATTTCCGATTCTGGCTTGCGCATGGATCCGGGAAAAGTGTCTGCGGTACTCAACTGGCCACGTCCTCAGGGGATTAAGGCAATCCAACGGTTCCTGGGTTTCGCCAACTATTACCGGCAGTTTATTCCGCACTTTTACTCTCTGACCGCTCCCATCTCTGCTTTGATCCAAAAGGGAGCCGATCCTCACCACTGGCCTCCTGAGGCCGAGAACGCCTTCCGAACCTTGAGGCAAGCCTTTGCCACAGCCCCGGTGCTACATCGTCCAGAGGCGAACAAACCATTCACCCTAGAGGTAGACGCTTCTGCCACCGGAGCCGGTGCGGTTCTCTCCCAGAGATCTCCTTCCGGTCGCTTGGTGTCCTGCGGCTTCTTCTCCAAGACATTCTCCCCTGCGGAGAGAAACTATACCATCGGGGACAGAGAGCTGCTTGCCATTAAGCTAGCTTTGAAAGAGTGGCGGTATCTTCTGGAGGGAGCGGTACACCCACTCCAGATCTACACCGACCACAAGAATCTAGCCTACATTCAATCAGCACAAAGGCTTAATCCCCGGCAGGCCCGATGGTCATTATTCTTTAACCGGTTCGATTTTGAGCACCATTTCCGTCCGGGTGATAAGAATCTCAAAGCGGATGCCTTGTCTCGATCCTTTCTGGTCACCGACAACGAGGAGGAGCCTTCACACATTGTGGAGCCAAGCAAGCTCATCGTAGTCGCGCCTGTTAACCTGACTTCCTTGCCCCCCGGCAAGACTTTTGTCCAAGATGATGACAGGAGGCGAGTTCTACATTGGGGTCATGCTACCAAGTTAGCGGGTCATGCCGGCCTCAAGAAAACACTCTCCCTCATCTCTCGTTTTTATTGGTGGCCTTCTTTGTCTCAAGATGTCCAAAGTTTCATCCTCTCCTGCCCATCGTGTGCCAAGAACAAGGTCCCACGTCAGCCACCCTCCGGTTTTCTGCATCCACTTCCGGTTCCCTCGGCTCCGTGGCAGCATATCGCGATGGATTTTATTACGGATCTACCTCGTTCCTCAGGTCACACGGTCATTCTGGTGGTCGTGGACCGCTTCTCCAAGATGGCCCACTTCATCCCTCTGCCCGGTCTACCTTCCGCTCCTGACCTGGCGAGAATTTTTATATCTCATTTCTTCCGGATTCATGGCTTCCCCAAGCACATTGTCTCGGACAGAGGGGTTCAGTTTACCTCGCGTTTCTGGAGGGCTCTATGCAAGCTGATGGAAGTAACGTTGGACTTTTCCTCCGCTTATCACCCTCAGTCCAACGGTCAAGCGGAACGCACGAACCAGATCCTCGTAGCATACCTCCGACATTTTTCCAACGCCCATCAGAACAATTGGTCCAGCTTGCTCCCTTGGGCCGAATTCGCTTACAACAACCATACCAGCGAATCCTCCGCCAAGTCGCCTTTCTTTACGGTCTACGGTCAACATCCTGGTATACCTCTGCCGGTACTCCCGACCTCGGGTGTGCCGGCGGCCGATCTTCTGACCGAGGAGTTCTCCAGGGTCTGGCAGGAGACCAAAACCACACTTAAGCAAGCACGAGACGGGTTCAAGAGGCACGCCGATAAGAAACGCCTGGATTCTCCACTGTACTATCCTGGGGATAAAGTTTGGCTATCCTCAAAATTTGTTCGTCTCAAAATTCCCTCCTACAAACTAGGTCCCCGCTACATCGGTCCCTTTGAGGTTCTAGCCCGTATCAATGACGTTGCCTACAAGCTAAAACTCCCCGCTTCACTGCGGATTCCTAACTCATTTCACGTTTCCCTCTTAAAACCGGTCATACTCAACCAGTTTCATGCTTCTACTGGCAGCACTCCCGCGCCCGTGTCCGCACAGGATGTCTTTGAGGTTAAGGAAATTCTTGCTATGAAACGATCTAGAGGTAAAACTTTCTTTTTAATTGACTGGAAAGGTTTTGGCCCTGAGGAGAGATCCTGGGAACCCCGGGAAAACATTCAAGCCCCCCAGATTTTAGCTAAGTTTCTTTCCGGCCGTGGAAAGAGGGGGCGTAAAAGGGGGGGTACTGTCACGCTTACCGTCTCCACCGGCTCCACGCTCACCGCCCCCGCCTCGTGCTCGGCTCCTGCTGCCGCCTCTCTATCGGCGCGCGCTCGCCTGCACTCCTGCCCTCTGCCCTGCGCTCTGTCCCGGCGTTCTGCCCGGGGCGCATGCGCGCCTTGCGCTCCAGATCCCAGTACAGGCCAAGCCAGGCCTTCTCTCCGCCTTCCTGACCCTGCTGACCTGACCCGGAACTCCTGTCTCTATAAGAGGCAGCCTCTTCCTCCAGATCACCGCCTGATCGTCACTTGTCTCTACTGTGACTCTGGCCCCAGCCTGCCTGCCATTTCCTGCTGCTCCTTCCCTTTCCTCGTGCACCCTGTTTAACCTGGTCCTTGTGTTCCTCCCAGTGCTCGCCATCTCGTGTCCGTGTCCAGCCTGTGCCTGCGTCTGACCCGTGTCTTGCCGTTCCTGCCTTGCCTGCCTGTATCCTTCAGCCTCCGTTCCTGGCTTCCAGTCCTGCCGGTTCCGGTCCAGCTCATTCTTCTGCCTGCCCGCTGCATCTCCTGTTGTGCCCCTCCGTCCTCGGGTACCAGCTGCCGTGGTGAGTAGTTTCCCCTGGGCCTGTCCCTAACGCTCCCTGTATAGGGGGTGGTCCACCTGGTCCGCTCGCCCAGGGGAGGTTCGCTTGCCGCGGTCCAGTGGGTTCACCCTTGGGAACCATCACAGCCTCCACCTGCTCTTTTGTCTGATCTTGGGGTATGAGAGAAGTGTAATCCCCCATGTGAAAGAGGAGCAGCAGCAGCGGTAGTGTCTGAGTGCTGGATCCAGGTTTCAGTAAGAGCCAGGAGGTTAAGAGAATTACAAAGTAAGACGTCATGGATGAAGGAGAGTTTATTACACACTGAGCGAGAATTCCAAAGGGCACAATTAAGAGAGGCAGAAGGCATGCAGGGAATACTAATAAGACTAGAGGGGTTTCTGAGTGTAGCAGTTGGGGGGTTTGACTTTCTATAACATGGGGGACCAGGGTTGGGAGCAATGTCTCCTGCGACTAGGAGAAGTAGGATAGAAAGAGTGAGCAGATGGTTGAGTGATTTGTGGGAGCGTCTCTTATGTTGAATGATGGGACTGAATGGATCTGTGCAATTTAACAATGTGAAAGAGCGTGAGTGCTATACACAGGAGAGGAAAGGAGCGAGGCGCCGATATGGATGGAGTGTAGAGAGATAATGCCAGGGTGGTGGATGTGTGTGAATGCAGCGGCCAGGATATAAATTACACAAATGCATAGGGTATATATTTGTTGTACTCCAAATGTACAGGGAGTAGATGTATATAAATGTCTTACCTGTTGTCATGATCTGACAGTTTTAAAGTGGACAAAGTGAATTTTTTTTACTTTGTCAAGTACAAAGTGTGACATGATTGCCCCCGGTGGCCATTGGAATTATCACACGTGGTGTCTTTCATTCTAAGTTGCCCGGTGGTGGGGTGTGGTATCGCACCTTAGTGGTAGGTTTAATTTGTAATTATAAATCAGGTGTGAGGCTCTATAAATGAGTCTCAGGGTATTCAATCAGTGTTGGTGATAGTTGTTCATTTGCAACCAACCTTGGTGGTGGAAGGAGCTGGAGAGATTGCTCAGCTCAATCTGAGTCCTGGTGTGGAAGGAGTCACTGAAGCGAGTTCTTTGCAGCGCTGACTGAACTTGGTGGCAGCTATTCAGGAGGAAGGCTGCAGTCGGTTGCTGGACTCTGTGCTGGAGCATTTGCACAGAGAGAGCTAAGTTTTCTATTTTCCCTGTTTGTGACTTCCCTTATGTGTGATCTAGTGCAGTGGTGGGATTAGTTTCCGCACCGGCCAATGCACTAGTGAGGGACTAGGTTCAGGGCGAGTCAGGGCATAAGGTTCGCGTGCGGCGACAGGTGCGGAGCCTGTATAGAGAATGTTAGGAGTGCAGGGACGTTGCCTCAGGGGAGCTTAGGAGGTCTCCACGTCCCGATTTCCTATTACAGGGCCCACCACTGTAATTGTTCCTGTGTTTCCCCTTATTATTTAAATTCGCCAGCTGGAGGCGCTGTATCCAGTTTTACGTGTACTTTTTAAATTCGCCAGCTGGAGGCGGTGTATCCGGCTGCACGTCCCGGTATTGTTTAAATTCACCCCGCTGGAGGCGCTGTTATCCAGGGTCACGTGTGTCATAAATTCGCCAGCTGGAGGCGCTGTGTCCAGTCACACGTTGATCGTTACACCTGTCTCCTGCCCTGTCTAACTGCCATGTTATAACTGCCAGTACTTTGATAAACTGTACTTCGATAAAGTGTGAATAAATGCTCCCCCAAGCTAGGTCTGACTATATAGGAATCTAAGACTTGGATTTTTTTTCTCTCTCTTTTCTCGTTAATCAAACTAAACTAAGACAGCAGGGCACAATAAAAGTAATTATCAGACAAACCAATGTCCAGGCCTACATGCATCATAAACCACTTTGAAAAGTTTCTTGACCTCAGAGCGAAAGGGAACAAGCAGAGTAAGTTGAAATAAATATATACCAGATATAAGCTTGCAGAGTTGAAAAGACATATAGAGCATTCAGGATTAACTGCTTGCTGACATTGAATGGAGGAGTTGATTCAGAGCAGAGATTGAAAGAGGTGGTTACCAGATATAAGCTTGCAGAGTTGAAAAGACATATAGAGCATTGAGGATTAACTGCTTGATGACATTGAATGGAGGAGTTGATTCAGAGCAGAGATTGAAAGACGTGGTTACCAGATATAAGCTTGCAGAGTTGAAAAGATTTATAGAGCATTCAGGATTAACTGCTTGCTGACATTGAATGGAGGAGTTGATTCAGAGCAGAGATTGAAAGAGGTGGTTACCAGATATAAGCTTGCAGAGTTGAAAAGACACATAGAGCATTCAGGATTAACTGCTTGATGACATTGAATGGAGGAGTTGATTCAGAGCAGAGATTGAAAGAGGTGGTTACCAGATATAAGCTTGCAGAGTTGAAAAGACATATAGAGCATTCAGGATTAACTGCTTGCTGACATTGAATGGAGGAGTTGATTCAGAGCAGAGATTGAAAGAGGTGGTTACCAGATAAAAGCTTGCAGACTACATGCCCTGGTGTCCTCCACTTATTACTGCGCCAACATACTCAGCACTGCTACATCTCGGTGACGGACACTACACTCTCTCCCTTAACACCTATCTTCTTCATCTACTCTGCCCTGGGACTACAGCCCTACCTGTGGAGGGCTACACAACCATTGCTGCACCACACCATCTGTCCCAGAGGATCTGTCTGCAGCGTCGGCTTAACATCTTCATTGCCGAACACCACAGGTGGCGTCACAAAACATTATAAACTTTAATCATCATCCACACGCTCAACATTCCCCTTTTACAATGGACGCCCAGGGCCACGGACCGGGTCACAGCTACCGTGACATCTCCCTTGAAATCCACCGGGCCCGGCTCTGAGTACCCCGCCGACCTGGCGACCCCTGGGGGCGATCCATTTTTGGCGTCATGAACAGGATGACGAGGCCCGGTGCCACAGGGTTCTGTGTGCCTGAATTTTATTGGACTTAAACATTGCTGAAAATGTGCAGAATAAACAAATTAATAGACTGTAAAATGGACTCTCAAAATGGCCGCCGGCGCGGTGAAGAAGGGCGTGACAACATGGGTGGTCCTAAGAAAAGACCGCGAACTGTCCTGGGCCTCCCCTGCCTGAACTTCTATGCAACTGCAACATAGCCCACCCCCCGAGGGGTTCGGATACTGGTCTGGTATGGAGGAGTAGGAAGAAGATGCCGCCCCAGAAGGAGGAGCGAGAGCCGGTGGCGGGAAAAGAGCCGAAGAAGGAGGAAGAACGCCAGGATGCCATGATGGAAGAAGGAGGGAGGCCCGAACAACGCAAGGAGGTTGAGCTGAACCTCCCCGGCGCATCGGCTGAAGGCTCCGATCCGACTTCCACCATGAACCGCCAGCAGCTGGAGGATGAAATTGCTCAGCTGACCCACCGTCTGCGGTTGAGACAGGAGGCGCTTTGGATCATGAACTGGCAGCACGCCCGGGAGGGGCCTAAACCATCGGTACCTCCATTACCGGTACCCTCACCATCGGTACCCGCCGCCGCTGCTGTCTCGTCGATACCTTCACCCGCGGTACCCGTCGCTGCTGCACAAGACATCCCCCAGGCAGCACCTGTGGAACCCACGGCCGCTGCCCTATCACCGGCGGCACCGGTCTACATCTCCGTGCTGCAATCACCGCAGGGCGCGGACTGTCATGAGGAGTTCCCTGGAGGCCTGGAGGCTGAAGCGGAGGAAGCTAAACTCCTGCCTGGACCTGACGTGGCTGCGCAAGTCCCACCAGAGACCCCTGCGGACCCGGAGTCGCCCTCTGCCCCACCATCGTCTCCGATCTTGGGACGGGCAACTCTATTGAACATCGCGCTGCCGGGAAGCTCCAGGTATGACTGCCACCCCTGCCAACGGGTTACCCCTTGAGTTTTCACACACTGCGGCCGGCATGCTCGAATTCCACATGGGACAAATGGAAGAACTATGCTCTCAATTTAGAGGCACTAAGCTGACTGCGATGGGGAAGTGGAAGAAATCCCTGCTGAGAAGAGTGAGGCTGGAGCAGGCACGTCCCATTCGGCATCTTGTGGGTTTGGTGGAAGAGTCTGAACAGCCGACGAGTATTAATATGCATCTTGGGGTCCCATTGCCGCAGATTCTGAACCCTCGCCTTTCACCTTATAAGCGGCCACAGATGTTGGTGCCGCCAGACGTTAGGCCAAAAACCAAGGCATCAACATTACTAACTGTGGTACCACCTGAAACTGGGGAACAGCATCCACTGGTACCAGCTGCAACTCCTGCAGAAGCACTGGCAGCAGAGATATCAGCAGGCAGCAGTTACTCCCGTTACCATTCCATCTACACCGGCAGATACCAACCTCACTTCCTGGGAGAGGGAATACATGCAATTTGTGGACAATCAGCAAAAAGAGGATGTCCTGCAGTTCTCCCCTGGAAGCAGCCCAAGCAACCCACTTCCACCAACCCAGGAGGGGATCAACATTGATAACTAACTAACTAACTGTTACCCAGGAGGGTGTAGGCACTGTTATGCCTTTTTCATGTATCATGTTTTTTTGTTTTTGGTTTATCATGTTGCTCTAGTTTGCCCAGTTCCCTTGGCAGACTTTTACACTTGAACTGTGAGATCATGGACAATGAATGATCCAGAACTGATCTGTACATAGTTGCACCTCTTTAGGTGCCCTTTCTTGGTTTTACGTAAGTCTTTTATGGATAAGGACTACCTCAACTTGGAGCATTGCTCCAACCTAAGGACACTGCAAGAAATCCCGGCTGGGAGCGGTGTCCAGCACTTACAAGAATTATTGAAGTTTTGATGTGAAGCATTTTATAATGAGCCTTATGACAGTATTAATAGTTATAGAACAGCTTTTATATAGAATTTGATTGATAGTAATAACAATTAGGAATGTTTGAATAAAGAGATGAAGGATTTGAATAAAGATGAAAATTTGAATGAAAATTGAAAATGCTGGTGACGAACCAGGCATCAGCGGTTGTCACCTAGGGTTTAGAAGTCTAGAAGTCTGGTAGTGAGTTTACTTCCATAGCACTTTAAATTAGGTAATATAGCTTTAAATTAAGTAATAAATTAAGTATAGATAGTCTGTTAAACTGTTTGCAATGTTCAAGAGTGAGTGACTAACATTGGGAAGTTTAGATAAGAATTGTTTATCAGCATTCAAAAATTTTTGTATGTTCCTTTGTGTGTCTAACTTTGTTTCACTTGCAGCCCGCGGATGTGCTGTGTTTAACAGGGGGTATGTGGCACCCCTGAGGGTTCAGTCGCCACAGAGGTACTGCACCTCCTCCTGAGGTGTGGTACCCCACCATTCAGGTAAGGTGGAGACACCTGACCACACTCCAACACCTGCATCTCACACAGCATAGTAGTGTAGCAAAGCACCATTGGGTGGCTCCCTGCTTGGAGCACGAAGCATGCTGGGAGGCGGGTGGAGTTAGTTGGCACCAAAAGAAGGGAAGAGTTTTGGATTCAGTCATTCTGACAGAGTCAGAGGAAGAGTGAAGATCCCCTGAGTGGGATGTATGAAGGAAGTGTTGCAATCGACCTCAGTGACCTGGGTCCGCTGGCACAGGAAAGAGACATTGATGGAAAGCCTGATTCTCTCCATAAGAAGGAAGGATTAGTATGGAATGTAAGGAGAGGAGGACTAAGGATTAGGGTTAGAGCAGAACCCTTCCCAAGTTCACAGCGCAAGGCTGGGGTCCGGTCCCTGAGGTTGTATGGATACTAATGGTCCTGCAGCAGACACCGGAGGAATAGAAGTTGTCACCACTTTATTCCCACACAAGACTTGGGGGCACAACAGCAACGATAGTGAGCCGGGACTTGGTAGCAAAGAGTCCCCGAAGCAGGCTACAGCTGTCTGCCGTACAAGTAGCATTCATATGAACATCTGACAGGAGGAGCTCCAGTGTAACTCAGTACTGAGAGTACTTCACTAGAGGCGCAAAAGGGAGACGTTCAGAAAAGGCGCATAGGTCGCCCTCCCAGGGCTGTGGGGTACTCGGTACCGGGCCAGTGTCAGGGGAATGTGTCAAAGCAGCGGTGACCCAGTCCGTGACCCTGGGCACCCAAGTAATCGGGGAATGTAGTTAACGGAATGGAATAGTTTGTGACGCAACCTGTGGTGCTCGGCAAGGGAGGTATTAAGCCGATGCTGCATGCAGATCCACTGGGACTGATGGTAGGGTGCAGCAAGGATGTAAAAGCTCCCCACAGGTGAAGCTATAGTCCCAGGGCAGTGTAGAAGTGGTTGGCAAGGGGATGTAGCAGTGCTGTAAGGGTAGGAAGCAGACAAGACACAGCGGGGTGCAATTTCTGTTCCTTTACTTGATAACTGCAGTCCAGGGTCCTGATTACAGATGGTAATGGAGCAGGCTAGCCTGGAAGCAACTCAGGGATTCTCTCTCTGCAGACGGGCTGTGCAGTCTCCTTCCCTAGCACTTATTTGAATGAAGAACTCCAAGCACTGAGTTACACTGAAGATCCTCCTGTCAGATGTTCCCAAGAACCTTACTTGCATGGCAGACAGCTGTAGCCTCTCTCTGGGACTCCTCTCTCATGAGTCCTGGCTCACTATCCAAGCAGCTGTTGTGCCCTCAAGTCTTAGATGGGAGCAGGGCATTTACAGCCTCCTACTCCTCTGGTGTCTGTTGCAGGACCGTTAGTATCCGTACAACCATGGAGACCAGGCTCCATGTCATGATCTGAAGTGATCTGACAGTTTTAAAAGCACTGTGTGAACTTTTTTTCCTTTTGGCAAGTTGCCAAAGTGACTTGACTGTCCCCGGTGGTGGTTAGTGGTATTGCACCTTAGGTTTCAGTTTAATGTGCACGTAATTAGGAATCAGGTGTGGGGCTCTATAAATGAGTCTCAGGGTATGTAATCACTGCTGGTGATACTGATTCATTCATTTATTCTGAGTTTGTGAGAGCCTGGTGGAAGGATGGAGCTGAGGAGGAGTCCTGCGCAGCTTAGCCAGGGGGGACGTGTGTCAGCTATGGTGTCTGGACGAAGGGCTGGCATGGCGTGGTGGGGTCGCAGTGATGGTGTCAGCGGGAAGTGTCTGCATGGACTGGTGGAGTGGCTACTATGGAGAGTGGCACTCACCATGTGGGACTTGGCTGCTGAGCTGGACTCAAGCATGCTTGACTTCGTGGCAGAAGCTGAACTCATCCTTGGGACTCTGTTACTAAGCAGCAGCAACTGGTGGTGGACTCTGCTCCAAGGCAGCTCTTTGGTGAAGGATCCTGTTATGGTGATGGATCCGGATGGAGGAGAAGACGCACGCAGGTGGAGGGCTCTGTTGCAGGAGCATAAGCACAGAGTATAAAGCTAAGTGGTGTCCCCCTGTATTGTCTCTTTCCCTCATGTGTGTTGTTAGTTCAGTGGTGGGATTAGGTTCCGCACCGACCAATTCCCTAGTGAGGGTTTAGGGTCAGGGCGAGCAAGGGCGTTGAGGTACGCGTGCGGCGCCCGGTGCGGAACCGGCATAGGGAACGCTAGGAGTGCAGGGACACTGGCTCAGGGGAGCTCAGGAGGTCTCCACTTCCCTTTTCCCTATCGCAGGGCCCACCACTGTTAATGTTTCCCAGGTCCCCCTTATTATTTAAATTCGCCGTACTGGAGGCGGGGTTTCCAGAATGTTTATTAACGTGTAATACCTAAATTCGCCAGGTGGAGGCCGTGTATCCATCTGCACGTTTTATTATTTAAATTCGCCCCACTGGAGGCGCTGTATCCAAGGTCACGTGTGTTATGGGTTCGCCTTGCAGTAACACCTGCGTCCTGACACGCGTGACCATGACACTCCAGTTCATGCGCTCACTGTGAGGGAGCTCTCCTTTCCCAGTTCAACCTCCAGCTTCTCTGTACACATCTGCACACTTCACCCTCCACAGACTAACTGACTACTCCTTTCTCTTGGCCCTCAGAGAGCACTCCTGCTCTTAATCCCGGTTCAGAGTTCCCCTGCTGGCCTGGAGTGGAACTGTGCTGCATGTATGGATTGACTGCGAGAGAGACCCATCATTGCCTCCAAGCCTGGCATTACCCTCCCCTGGAGGAAGGCAAAGCCACTGTGGTGACCATACTCCTGGGGGCGCCACACACATATGTTGGCGGAGTGTTGGGAGTACTTCATCTTGCCTGGAAGTTGGCTGAGCCCCTGACCTGGAGGACACGGCACCGAAGCAGGCATCTGTGTGCTCAACAGACTGTGAGTAAAGCTTTGGAACTACATGCCCTGGTGTCCTCCGCTTATTACTGCGCCAACATATTCAGCACTGCTACATCTCGGTGCCAGACACTACACTCTCTCCCTTAACACCTATCTTCTTCATCTACTCTGCCCTGGGACTACAGCCCTACCTGTGGAGGGCTACACCACCATTGCTGCACCACACCATCTGTCCCAGAGGATCTGTCTGCAGCGTCGGCTTAACAGCTTCATTGCCGAACACCACACGTGGCGTCACGAATCATTATAAACTGTAATCATCATCCACATGCTCAACATTCCCCTTTTACAATGGACGCCCAGGGCCACGGACCGGGTCACTGCTACCGTGACATCTTCCATTGAAATCCACCAGGCCCGGCTCCGAGTACCCCGCCGACCTGGCGACCCCTGGGGGTGATCCACATGCGTTCGATACGCATGCGTACTTCAGACTGAACATATTCAGGAACTGGTTTCAGCCACTCCTAAAACAAAGGGGTATAAAAGGGGGTGAGGACACAGCAAGTTCATTACTCTCAAGACTCTGGATGCAAGCACAAGATTTTGGATGTATATATAGAAGCTTTGAAAATGTCTGTCTGTCATTGCAGTCTGTACGCTGTACTAATTTTTTTTATGTTCCTTCTAGACTGTTTTCTGCTCCAGTCCTGGTGCTGCCTTCCTGGTGTTGCCTTTCTGGTGCTGCCTTTCTGGTGCTGCCTTCCTGGCGCTACCTTCCTGGTGCTGCCTTTCTGGTGCTGCCTTTCTGGTGCTGCCATCCTGGTGCTGTGCTGACGTCCATCCTGGTGCTGTGCTGCTGTTCCTGTTCTGTGCTGCCTGACTGCTGTGCTGTTGGACTACTGCCTGTAATGTAAGTATTGGTGTCCTTTTTTTTTTTTGCTTCATTGTGTTTGGCTCCTAACAAGTTTAATTTTTCTTCTCTGTTCTTTTCTCTAGTGTTTCACTTGACTGCTGCCTGCTATTCCAACATGTCCTCCAGTGAAGCTTCTGAGAGTGGACATGACACTGATTATGTAATCACATTTGATGTACTGATTGCTATGTATTGACTGGCAATACTATACATGTGGTAAATCATGTATTTTCTTTACAGGTACCTTCCAGTGCTGAACAGCAGGAGCAGTCAAGTGTAAATGAATCTTCCCAGGGTGGTTGACCTCAAGTTTCTGAGAAGGAAAGATTGGTTGTAAGCAGTCTTTTCTTTATCAGAGTTGTACATGAATTTGTTTTCAGATTTACAATTACAATTTACAATTTTTTTTTACTTCAACTATAGGTTCCACAACGTAAGGAAGGCAAACCAGACATTGACAACAAACAACTAATTCAATCTGTACAAGAGTGAGCAGCATTGTGGGACACCCATGATCATAATCATTCTGACTCAGCATGGATTTGACGACTCTGGGATGAAGTGGCAAGATCGCTGCTGGCTGATTGCGACTGTGCCACGCCACATGCCAGAAAGGAATTTTGTAAGTATTGCAATGTAGTCTGATGCTGCAGTGAACCTGTTAATGTAGATGCATTGTTTTACAATTAATTTTTTCCTTTTTTTCCCCCTTCACAGTGAAGAGAATAAAAGTCTGTTGGCGTTCGATGAAGGATCGCTTCAATAAGGACATGAGAGAGGAAAGTCGAGTTCGAAGTGGCGCTGCTCCAACAATCCAAAAATATAAGTACCATAGTCAGCTCTTGTTTATGAGGCCTGCAGTTGCTCATTGAATGTGAGTATCTTTTGTGGTGTTTTACTATTATTTAAACTTTTTATTTTTTTTGTAATGTTTTTCATTTATTTTCCACACAGAACCTGGAGCAGCACCACACAACCTAGATCGTCCTTTGTTGGAGCGGCCCCTCATCGACCAGCCTGCGAACAGGCTCAATCCTAATCATCCACCAGCGATGGAGCAACCAGGCAGGCTTCACAGGCTGGAAAACAGGCAGCCAGTCCATCTGATTTTCCCCACTCCCCGCCCTCTGCCACTACTTTACTTGGGTCTGCTTGGCAGAGGGCCTGGGAGAGATCAGTCATCATGACTGAGTTTGTTCACTTAGGCTCGATCTTCCAGGATGGGATTAAGGTGGTTATAGAAAGACTAGTGTTGAGCGATACCGTCCGATACTTAAAAGTATCGGATCGGATGGTATCGGCCGATCTAAAAAAAATATCGGGTATCGCCGATTCCGATACTGGAAGTCCCATTCAAGTCTATGGGACTTCCGGTATCGGAATAAGAAAAACCCTATTTTTGCCTTGTACAGCCTCTCTGGGGTCTGTACGGGCCTTTCGGGGGGCTGTGCCCAGCCTGCCGGGGGGTCTGTGCAGGCTCCGGTGGTCTGTGCCGGCCTGCCGGGGGGCTGTGCCGGCCTGCCGGTGGTCTGTGCAGGCTCCGGGGGTCTGTGCCGACCTGCCGGGGAGCTGTGCCGGCCTGCCGGTGGTCTGTGCAGGCTCCGGTGGTCTGTGCCGGCCTGCCGGTGGTCTGTGCAGGCTCCGGTGGTCTGTGCCGGCCTGCCGGGGGGCTGTGCCGGCCTGCCGGTGGTCTGTGCAGGCTCCGGGGGTCTGTGCCGGCCTGCCGGGGGGCTGTGCCAGCCTGCCGGTGGTCTGTGCAGGCTCCGGTGGTCTGTGTCGGCCTGCCGGTGGGCTGTGCAGGCTCCGGGGGTCTGTGCAGGCATCGTCCGATGGGACTACAAGTCCCATCTGGCGATGCCTGCTACCATGACAGTGATTGACACATTAGCCAATGATGGGACAGTAGTAGTCCCATCATCCGGCTAATGTGTTGAATGTAAAAAAAAAAAAAAAAATTACATGCTACATACATGCTACATACATACAACATGCATACTACATATATACTACATGTAACATACATACTACAAATATACTACATGCAACATGCATACTACATACATGCTACATACTACATGCATGCTACATACATGCTACATACATACTACATACATAATACATATATACTACATGCATGCAACATACATACAACATATATACTACATGCATGCAACATGCATACTACATATATACTATATATACTACATGTAACATACATACTACATATATACTACATGCTACATACATGCAACATACATACTACATACATGCTACATACATAATACATATATACTACATGCATGCAACATACATACAACATATATACTACATGCATGCAACATGCATACTACATATACTACATGTAACATACATACTACATATATACTACATGCTACATACATGCAACATACACACTACATGCTACATACATGCAACATACATACTACATACATGCTACATACATACACACTACATGCTACATACATGCAACATACATACTACATACATGCTACATACTACATACATGCTACATACATACTACATATATACCACATGCATGCAACATGCATATATACTACATACAATACATACATATAGACATACAGTACATATAACATAGAGTACATACTCACCGTCACTTGTCACTTTGATCCCCAAAGCCATTGTCGCCTGAGGAATAAATATCAAAATAAAAAAACACCAATATACTTACCCCGATCCGCAGAAGTCGACAAGGGTCCCACGTCCATCTTGCGTGGAGAACAGCAGCATCAGCTGATGCTACCGTTCTCTACCAGCTCCAGGAATACAATGAAGGAAGGTAGGTATCCTTCCGCACTGTATTCCTCCACCACTTTAAAAAAAAAAGTCCCTAGTCTCACTTTATGCCATTGATGCATGGGAATTTCCCACGCAGCAATGGCATAAAGTGAGACTAGGGACTTTTTTTTTTTTAAAGTGTTGGAGGAATACAGTGCGGAAGGATACCTACCTTCCGTTATTGTATTCCTGGAGCTGGTAGAGAACGGTAGCATCAGCTGATGCTGCTGTTCTCCACGCAAGATGGACGTGGGACCCTCGTGGACTTCTGCGGATCGGGGTAAGTATATTGGTGTTTTTTTATTTTGATATTTATTCCTCAAGGGGACAATGGCTTCGGGGATCAAAGTGACAAGTGACGGTGAGTATGTACTCTATGTTATATGTACTGTATGTCTATATGTATGTATTGTATGTAGTATATATGTATGTTGCATGCATGTAGTATATATGCAGTATATATGTAGTATGCATGTTGCATGCATGTGGTATATATGTAGTATGTATGTAGCATGTATGTAGCATGTATGTAGTATGTATGTTGCATGTATGTAGCATGTAGTGTGTATGTATGTAGCATGTATGTAGTATGTATGTTGCATGTATGTAGCATGTAGTGTGTATGTTGCATGTATGTAGCATGTAGTATATATGTAGCATGTATGTTACATGCATGTAGTATATATGTTGTATGTATGTTGCATGCATGTAGTATATATGTATTATGTATGTAGTATGTATGTTGCATGTATGTAGCATGTAGTATATATGTAGTATGTATGTTACATGTAGTATATATAGTATATATGTAGTATGCATGTTGCATGCATGTAGTATATATGTTGTATGTATGTTGCATGCATGTAGTATATATGTATTATGTATGTAGTATGTAGCATGTATGTAGCATGTAGCATGTATGTAGCATGTAGTATATATGTAGTATGTATGTTACATGTAGTATATATAGTATATATGTAGTATGCATGTTGCATGCATGTAGTATATATGTTGTATGTATGTTGCATGCATGTAGTATATATGTATTATGTATGTAGTATGTATGTAGCATGTATGTAGTATGTAGCATGTATGTAGCATGCATGTAGTATGTAGCATGTATGTAGTATGCATGTTGCATGTAGTATGTATGTTACATGTAGTATATATGTAGTATGCATGTTGTATGTATGTAGCATGTATGTAGCATGTAAATTTTTTTTTTTTTTTTTTTTTTTTTTTTTTTTTACATTCAACACATTAGCCGGATGATGGGACTACTACTGTCCCATCATTGGCTAATGTGTCAATCACTGTCATGGTAGCAGGCATCGCCCGATGGGACTTGTAGTCCCATCGGACGATGCCTGCACAGACCCCCGGAGCCTGCACAGACCACCGGCAGGCCGGTACAGCCCCCCGGCAGGCCGGCACATACCCCCGGAGCCTGCACAGACCACCGGCAGGCCGGCACAGCCCCCCCGGCAGGCCGGCACAGACCACCGGAGCCTGCACAGACCACCGGCAGGCCGGCACAGACCACCGGAGCCTGCACAGACCACCAGCAGGCCGGCACAGCCCCCCGGCAGGCCGGCACAGACCCCCGGAGCCTGCACAGACCACCGGCAGGCCGGTACAGACCCCCGGACAGTCGGCACAGCCCCCCCGAAGGCCCGAACTGACGGCGCATCATGATGCGCACAGACAGCGCATCATGATGACGTCATTTCGGCAGCCAATCAGAGCCACAAAAGTGGCTCATTGCATTTTGGACTTCCGATTCCGGTATCCGATACGAAAAAAGTATCGGTACTCGGTATCGGAATTCCGATACGGCAAATATCGGCCGATACCCGATACTTGCGGTATCGGAAAGCTCAACACTAAGAAAGACTGGATAGTGCGTTCACTCAGGTGAAAACACTTTTCCAGGAAGTCCACAGACACCTTGACTGCCTGGAAGCCGACCTTAATAGACCGGTACAACATTATTTTTCCGCCATAGAACGGGACGTGTCGGAAAACCTTAGTCTTGAACTCCAGCTGTAGGTGATGAAGGCCTGTCAGGATGCTTACACCGAGGCCATGCAGCGGTCCCGATATCAGCAGCAGGCACAAAGTTATTTCCCTACAGGTCAACAAGCTCCAGCACAGCATCAGTGGCAGAATCCGCCAGGACTTGGATACCAGTCTGCTAAACAAGTGACTTATCCACTACCACCACCACTGTTGGACATTAGGACTGTTCCTACAGTACCCAGCTACACCACGCATCTGAGTGCAGCAGACCAGCCTTCAACTTCCACCACGCAGCCAAGTTCAGCACCCCAGGAACAGAAAAAAAAATGCTGAGGAACCAGCAAAACGAAGGCCAGGAAAGGAAAAGTAGCGAAGAAACATTACCCAATCTCTCCACCCTCACCTCAGAATGTGTCTTCGTTTCGAAATCTCTCCCCACCTTTCCTTTGTTCTCTCCCATCCAATGTGTCAATCCCTTAAAATTTGTATTCCACCCCTAATGTGTCCTCTTCCCCGTGTCCTCTGCCAATGTTTCTGACCCAATCCTCCAATTGACTGTCACTTCCCCTGTAACTACTTCCCCAACCACTTCTAGCCTACCATCACAGCCCGACACCCCCCAGGTCCACAATGTAACTCCCTCCCGCAGACCCCGAAAGTAAATCCCATTATTTTTCTTTGCTTTTTATTTATGTGTTAAATTTCAAATTGTTTTTATTTTTGTTATTAAAAATTATTTTGTTTCACAATACCTGTCTCCCTGTGTTTTCTTTATCTCTTTATGTCCTTCAAATTTGAAGTGCACCTACAATAAGAATTACAGACCTCTCCATTCTTTGTAAGTGGGAAAACTTGCAAAATCATCAGTTTATCAAATACTTATTTTCCCCACTGTAGATAGACAGACACATACTGGAAATATATGCATAGATAAATAGAAATAGACAAATAAATAGAGATAGCTAGTGCAAAGCACGGCTAAGATGATTCAAATGATCTTCTTATAGTAAAGAGAGAGAGAACACACCACTGGAGCTCTTCAATTCACAAAGAGTTCAGCTGAGAGAGGAGTCCCTGCTCTCCCAGCCGGGGAATTACCAGCACTTTACGACTTAGAGGTGCTGGCTTGCCCAGTGGCAAGTGTACTGTCAGAAAGTGTGACTAGCACTGAGGGGGTGTGATCACAGACTGGCGCATCTGCTTTTCCACAGCCAGGCTTTGATTGGCCCACAGGAGAACAAGCGAATCCTCCGGTGGGCCCCCCATGCAGGAGTGGGCTACCTTTTTTATCTGAGCATCACTATATACTTGACTCACTATACAGACAAAGGCAGCTTCTTATTCATTTAATAATCTACACAGTTTATTTCTATAGAAATTTCTGAATGATAATAAAGTCATATTTTCATATAGCTGAAAAGTGGGGCCGTGTAGTTGAGGTTACTGCTGGCCCTTTGGCACCCCAGTCCGACACTGTCCACAGCTAATGTGGGCAAGCTCACATTCATTAAAAAGAACCAGGCAAGTATCCCACAGGACTTGTCTGTACCTTTGGCTGAATAGAGAAGTGTACCAGCTGCACCCACACATTGTTATACTCCATTGCAGTTTGTTTGTTCTATTTGCCATTCCCAATGTTTTGGGGGTTTTGGGGGGATTTTGACAAAAGAGAAAAAGGTTTTCAGAGTACCCCACACAGAGGCTGTTTTGCAGAGTACCCCAAAAGGGGCTGATTTGCAAAGAACCATTACAGGGGCTGTTTTGCACCTGCGTACACCCGCAGAGAAGAGTGCAGAGTACACCCACAGAGACGAGTGCAGAGTACCCCCACAGAGACTGGTGCAGAGTACCCCCCACAGAGGCTGTTTTGCAGAGTCCACACACAGAACCTAACACTGTCACTCACTCGAGCTGCATCCTGTACCTTCGCAAGTCAGAGCAAAATGGCTGCGCCCCATCCTCTGTAAGGGTATTCTGCATCAGGCTGCATTACGGAACTCTGCACCAGGCTCTGATAGGGTAATCTGCATCTAGCTGTATGAGGGAATTCTGCACCAGGCTGTATTAGGGCATTTTATACCTGGCTGTATAAGGGTACTGTGCACCAGATTGTATTAGGTCACTGTGCACCAGGCTGTGTTAGGGCACTCTACACAAGGCCATGTTAGGGCACTCTACACAAGGCCATGTTAGGGCACTCTGCACAAGGCTGTGTTAGGACACTCTGCACAAGGCTGTGTTAGGGTACTATGTACCAGGCTGTGTTAAGCCACTGTGCACCAGGCTTTATTAGGGCACTCTGCAGAGCAGAATTATGGCGCTACCGGTGAACCAGCATTTAAACAGGACGGGTCACATGGTGCGCCAATCAATCACAGCCATGCCAATACTCTATATGGCTGTGATTGCCACTGTAATGCCAACAGACTAAAAACTTGTTCATTGGCTGCACTGCAGCCTTTTAAACAAACTTTTTTTCGCCATCTGAACCCAAACAGTACAACGGACTTCCAGCAGAAGTCCGTTTTCGGAGTGTCAGGTACGAACCCCCAAACTTCATAGTTTGGGTTCGCTCATCTCTACTTGTAATATATTTAAATTGTTGATGTATGAAAACAGATGCTGTGAGAATGTAAAATCAGACACATGGATGACATACACATGCAAATTAAATATGGCATGACAATTCAGATATAAAATTATCTATTTTTTATATAAATTAAAACCTGATAATTTTACATAAACCATTCTGAACCAGACTGTGACATTACACAGTATTACACAGGATAGGATTAGATACATGGCTCAGCAGACAGTATCACACAGGATAGGATTAGATACACAGCTCAGCAGACAGTAACACAGGATAGGATTAGATACACAGCTCAGCAGTCAGTATCACACAGGATAGGATTAGATACATGGCTCAGCAGACAGTATCACACAGGATAGGATTAGATACACAGCTCAGCAGACAGTAACACAGGATAGGATTAGATACACAGCTCAGCAGACAGTAACACAGGATAGGATTAGATACGCAGCTCAGCAGACAGTATCACACAGAATAGTATTAGATACACGGCTCAGCAGACAGTATCACACAGGATAGGATTAGATACACAGCTCAGCAGACAGTAACACAGGATAGGATTAGATACACAGCTCAGCAGACAGTAACACAGGATAGGATTAGATATGCAGCTCAGCAGACTGTATCACACAGGATAGGATTAGATACACAGCTCAGCAGACAGTGTCACACATGATAGGATTAGAAACACAGCTCAGCAACAGGATGTGCCAAAGGAGAGGACATTTTCATTCCAAGAATTCCACTCATTCAATCTGATTTGTCTTTTGATTTTAAATGCCTCCAGTTTCCACTTTAATTGGCATTTGCAATGTCCATTAACAATGCTCAGGGACAGTCCTTGAAAGTAGTAGGGATCGATTTGCAATATTCATGCTTTTCTCATGGTCAACTGTACGTGGCCTGTTCAAGTGTTGGAACTGCCAAAAATCTTTTCACCTTTGCACCGAAAGGAAAATCCAAAAATGTTGTTTATCAAAAGGCTCTTAAATGAGTTGAAAATAAAATACTATCAATACTTAGGTAATCATTTGGTAATTTGTATTGCAACTTGCAAATCTTTAGTGTTGAATATATGATGTGAAATGTTTTTACGTGCAATATAATTAATATGCCCCAGCAACACTAGTATATATACTAGCTGAAGAGCCCGGCGTTGCCCGGGTATAGTAACAAGCTGTGGTTAGTTATAACAAATTATAATGATTATATCTATATATATAAAGCTAGGTGTATATCCCCGATCAATCCGCTTAGTCACGCTCACCCTAATATCCCACATCATCCCATCAGAGCCACCGAACTATTACCCCTAATATCCCACATCATCCCGCCAGAGCCACTGGACTACTACCACTAATATCCTACATCATCCCGTCAGAGCCACCGGACTACAACCCATGGCAAAATTAACCAAGCATAGGGGAAAAATTATGGAATCACTCAATTCTGAGGGAAAAAATTATGGAATCACCCTGTAAATTTTCATTCCCAAAACAAACCCCTGCATCAAATTAGATCTGCTCGTTAGTCTGCATCTGAAAAGGAGTGATCACACTTTGGAGCGCTGTTGCACCAAGTGGACTGACATGAATCATGGGAATCATGGCTCCAACACGAGAGATGCCAAATGAAACAAAGGAGAGGATTATCAAACTCTTAAAAGAGGTTAAATCATCACGCAATGTTGCAAAAGATGTTGGTTGTTCACAGTCAGCTGTGTCTAAAATTTGGACTAATACAAACAATATGGGAAGATTGTTAAAGCCAAACATACTGGTAGACCAAGGAAGACATCAAAGCGTCAAGACCGGAAACTTAAAGCAATATGTCTCCAAAACAGGAAATGCACAACAAAACAAATGAGGAACGAATGGGTGGAAACTGAAGTCAACGTCTGTGACCGGACTGTAAGAAACCGCCTAAATGAAATGGGATTTACATACAGAAAAGCTAACCGAAAGCCATCATAGCACCTAAACAGAATAAAACAAGGTTACAATGGGCTAAGGAAAAGCAATCATGGACTGTGGGTGACTGGACGAAAGTCATATTCAGTGATGAATCGCGAATCTGCATTGGGCAAGGTGATGATGCTGGAACTTTTCTTTGGTGCCATTCCAATGAAATTTATAAAGATGACTGTGGGTCGCCCTCCCAGGGCCGTGGGGTACTCGGTACCGGGCCAGTGTCAGGGGGAATGTGTCACAGCAGCGGTGACCCGGTCCGTGGCCCTGGGCACCCAAGTAATCAGTGGAAGTTTGTAATATAATAGTTTAAGTGGAATGGTTCGTGACACCACCTGTGGTGTTCGGCAAGGGAGGTGTTAAGCCGACGCTGCAGACAGCTCCGCTGGGACAGATGGTGTAGTGCAGCAGTGATGGCATAGCCCTCCACAGGCAGGGCTGATGTCCCAGGGCAGTGTAGTTGTAATGGTTGTGGAGAGGCACAGGCAGTGTAAAGGATGATACCCAGATGTAGCAGTACTGAGCGGGTTGGCGCAAGAATGAATGGAGGACACCGGGGCTTGTAGTTCCAAAGCTTTACTCACAGTCTGCGGTACACAATGGTGCCTGCCTCCGGGCTGTGTCCTCCGGGTCTGAGACTCAGCCAACCTCCAGGCAAGATGAAAAGCTCCTCTCCAACACTCCGCCAACATGTACCTTTCCTGAACGACTCCTCTATTGCACCTTAAGGTGTGAAGATCTCCAGTACCGTGGTACTCCGGAGTTCCTTCTGTCAGATGTTCCCAAGAACTCTACTTGTACGGCAGACAGCTGTAGCCTCTCTCGGGGACTCCTCTCTCGAGTCCTGGCTCTCTAATCAGTTGCTGTTGTGCCCCAAGTCTTAGATGGGAGTAGTGCATTAACAGCCTACTGCTCCACTGGTGTCTGCTGCAAAACCATAAGTGTCCATACAACCACGGGGACCGAGCCCCGGCCTTGCGCTGAGAACCTATAGGCAGGGTTCCTCTTCCAACCCACGTCCTCTCTGTTCTCCTACTCCTTCGTTCCGTACTTGTCTTTCTCTCTCTTATGGAAGCTTAGGTTGCAGTTCTACGTCTTTCTCCTTCTTTCCTTTCCTTTCCCGTGTCAGCTGGCTCAGATCACTGAGGCAGCTGCAGCACTCCTTTCTCCATCCCTTCTTCCAGGGATCCCCACTCCTCCCGAGTGGCTTCCTTCCTCGCTGACCTCCCGTCAGACTCACCTGTAATCCTACACTTTCCCACTCTTTTATGTATCCTAACTCCACCAACCTCCCAGCACATCCAGTGTTACAAGCAGGTAACCACCAAAGGTGCTCTGCTACTCTCTAAGCACTGAGCCGCAAATGTGGTTGTGCAGAACTACCCTGTTGTGTGGGGTGCGAGTGTTGGAGTGTGGAAAGGAGTTCCCAACTTACCTGGACGGTGGGGCACTACACCTTAGGAGAAGGTGCAGTACCTCTGTGGCGACTGAGCCTCAGGGGCGCCACCACTGCCTGAAGAGAACATGTAAATTTCCACAGTCATTGATGATGTGGGGCTGCATGTCAGGTAAAGGCACTGGGGAGATGGCTGTCATTACATCTTCAATATATGCACAAGTTTATGACGATATTTTGGACACTTTTCTTATCCCATCAATTGAAAGAATGTTTGGGGATGATGAAATCATTTTTCAAGATAATAATGCATCCTGCCATAGAGCAAAAACTGTGAAAACATTCCTTGAAAAAAGACACATAAGGTCAATGTCATGGCTAATAGTCCGGATCTCAATCTAATTGAAAATCTTTGGTGGAAGTTGAAGAAAATGGTCCATGACAAGGCTCCAACCTGCAAAGCTGATCTGACAACAGCAATCAGAGAAAGTTGGAGCCAGATTGATTAAGAGTACTGTTTGACACTAATTAAGTCCATGCCTCAGAGACTGCAGCTGTTATAAAAGCCAGAGGTGGTGCAACAAAATACTAGTGATGTGTTGGAGTGTTTTTTAGTTTGTTTTTTTTCATGATTCCATAATTTTTTCCTCAGAATTGAGTGACTCCATAATTTTTCACCTATGCTTAGTTAAAAAAAGTAACCATTACTGACTACATTTTTTGTTCTTGATTTCTTTTAGTGTTTCTTAAAGCCATAAAGTTGCCATTTGAAATGACTTTAGTTTTGTGCCATGTCTGTGATCTCCTTTTTTTCTACAAAATTAAACAACTGAATGAACATCCTCCAAAGCTGGTGTTTACATAATTTTTGCCAGGGGTTGTACTACCCTAATATCACACATCATCCCGTTAGCCAGAGCCACTGGAACACTACCATTAATATCCCACATCATCCCATCAGAGCCACCGGACTACTACCCCAAATATACCACATAATCCCGTCAGCCAGAGCCACCGGACTACTACCTCTAATATCCCACATCATCTCGTCAGCCAGAGCCACTGGACTACTACCCCTAATATCCCACATCATCCCGTCAGCCAGAGCCACCAGAATACTACCACCAATATCCCACATCATCCCGTCTGAGCCACCAGACTATTACCCCTAATATTCCACATCATCACGTCGGAGCTACTGGACTACTACTCCTAATATCCCACATCATACCGTCAACCAGAGCAACCGGAATATTACCAGTAATATCCCACATCATCCCGTCAGAGCCACAGGACTACTATCCCTAATATCCCACATCATTCCATCAGCCAGAGCCACCGAACAACTACACCTAATATCTCACATCATCCCGTCAGCCAGAGCCACTGCATAACTACCTTTAATATCCCACATCATCCCAACAGCCAGAGCCACTAGACTGCTACCCGTAATATCCCACATCATCCCGTCAGCCACAGCCACCGGAAAACTACCACTAATATCCCACATCATCTCTTCAGAGCCACCGGACTACTACCCATAATATCCCACATCATCCTGTCAGAGCCACCAGACTACTACCCATAATATCCCACATCATCCCGTCAGAGCCACCAGACTACTACCCCTAATATCCCACATCATCACTTCGGAGCTACTGGACTACTACTCCTAATATCCCACATCATCAACCAGAGCAAGCGGAATATTACCACTAATATCCCACATCATCCCATCAGAGCCACAGGAATACTATCCCTAATATCCCACATCATCCCATCAGAGCCACAGGAATACTATCCCTAATATCCCACATCATCCCATCAGCCAGAGCCACCAGAATACTACCACTAATATCCCACATAATCCCATCATATCCACCGGACTACTACACCTAATATCCCACATAATCCCATCAATCGGAGCCACCAGAATACTACCACTAATATCGCACATCATCCCGTCAGAGCCACTGGACTACTACCCCTAATATTCCACATCATCTCATCAGCCAGAGCCACCGGACTACTACCCCTAATATTCCACATCATCCCATCAGCCAGAGCCACCGGACTACTACCCCTAATATCCCACATCACCTCGTCAGCTAGAGACACCGGACTACTACCACTAATATCCCACATCATCCCATCAGCCAGAGCCACCAGGCTACTACCACTAATATCCCACATCATCCCTTCAGCTAGAGACACCGGACTACTACCACTAATATCCCACATCATCCCATCAGCCAGAGCTACCGGACTACTACCCCTAATATCCCACATCATCCCGTCAGCTAGAGACACCGGACTACTACCACTGATATCCCACATCATCCCATCAGCCAGAGCCACCGGACTACTACCCCTAATATCCCACATCATCCCGTCAGCTAGAGACACCGGACTACTACCACTAATATCCCACATCATCCTGTCAGAGCCATCGGAAAACTACTACTAATATCCCACATCATCCCGTCAACCAGAGCCACCGGACAACTACCACTAATATCCCACATCATCCCGTCAGCCAGAGCCACTGGACTACTGCCACTAATATCCCACATCATCCCATCAGCCAGAGCTACTGGACTACTACCCCTACTATCCCACATCACCTTGTCAGCTAGAGACACCGGACTACTACCACTAATATCCCACATCATCCCATCAGCCAGAGCCACCAGACTACTACCACTAATATCCCACATCATCCCGTCAGCTAGAGACACCGGACTACTACCACTAATATCCCACATCATCCCATCAGCCAGAGCCACCGGACTACTACCCCTAATATCCCACATCATCCCGTCAGAGCCACCAGACTACTACCCCTAATATCCCACATCATCACTTCGGAGTTACTGGACTACTACTCCTAATATCCCACATCATCAACCAGAGCAACCGGAATATTACCACTAATATCCCACATCATCCCATCAGAGCCACAGGAATACTATCCCTAATATCCCACATCATCCCATCAGCCAGAGCCACCAGAATACTACCACTAATATCCCACATAATCCCATCATAGCCACCGGACTACTACACCTAATATCCCACATAATCCCATCAATCGGAGCCACCAGAATTCTACCACTAATATCCCACATCATCCCGTCAGAGCCACTGGACTACTACCCCTAATATTCCACATCATCTCATCAGCCAGAGCCACCGGACTACTACCCCTAATATTCCACATCATCCCATCAGCCAGAGCCACCGGACTACTACCCCTAATATCCCACATCACCTCGTCAGCTAGAGACACCGGACTACTACCAATAATATCCCACATCATCCCATCAGCCAAAGCCACCAGACTACTACCACTAATATCCCACATCATCCCATCAGCTAGAGACACCGGACTACTACCACTAATATCCCACATCATCCCATCAGCCAGAGCCACCGGACTACTACCCCTAATATCCCACATCATCCCGTCAGCTAGAGACACCGGACTACTACCACTGATATCCCACATCATCCCATCAGCCAGAGCCACCGGACTACTACCCCTAATATCCCACATCATCCCGTCAGCTAGAGACACCGGACTACTACCACTAATATCCTACATCATCCCATCAACCAGAGCCACCGGACAACTACCACTAATATCCCACATCATCCCATCAGCCAGAGCCACTGGACTACTGCCACTAATATCCCACATCATCCCATCAGCCAGAGCTACTGGACTACTACCCCTACTATCCCACATCATCCCGTCAGCCAGAGCCACCGGAATACTACCAATAATATCCCACATCATCTCGTCAGAGCCACCGGACTACTACCCCTAATATCCCACATCATCCCGTCAAAGTCAACATTGTCAGGTTGGTGCTGTTACACCGATTAAAATAATACCTGGGTTGGAGAAATCCATCTTGAGTTTCTTTTTTTAATCTGTGTTTGAATTTTTAATTTAGTGAGGAAGCTTCATGCCAGACAAAGAGAAGTTCCTGATTCTGGGCTCCTCCTGCAGTCTGTGTCAGTGGGTGGTCTGTGTTGGTACGGTAACAAATTGTGTTATTTCCAGATTCACAGAAGGACGATAACGCCATAGAAATGATAAGAATAATAGGCATCAGTTACCACAACTCTCTACAAGGAAAACTGTTGCTCATAGCAACCAATCACCGCACAGCTTTCATCTTTTAAACAGCTCTGGTGAAATGAAAGATGCTTAGTGATTGGTTGCTATGGGCAACACAGGCAGTGTAATCTGTTGTGGTCAAGATGTGCCTATGAAATATATATTAGATATTTATTTTATATATACAGTATATATATACAGTATATATATTGTAAGGTAGCACTGTCATTCGGGTAGGGGACACTCGCTTGGCAGCCAATAAATCACATCCGGCACTGGTTTCTTAACATAACTCCAACAGTCCATGCGGTTTATTAGGCATCATAAACCAGGAACTGCAACAGAAAGTTCATAACAACAGCATAGCGTCCATGACAGAGCTTCACTCTGCTTATCCTGTTGTCACACAGGTTGTGCAATGTCCAGTACACAGGCTCCCTAGCCTCAGAGTTATATCCCCTGTCCGGGTTTACCTCATGGCTGCTTCTCAGTGCAGACATTCATTCCCTCCAGGGAACTCTCACACACACGTCTCACGTGTACAGGAAGGCAGACCCATCTCCCTTCAGTTGGTCTCACGTCAGCCCAGACAAGACCTTTTGATATGGACCAACTGGGTCCCAGCATTCACTCATGTGACCTACCTGGCCACCTTATATGGTCCATAGCCACGCCCACCGGGTCACATGGCTATGACCTCATCACAGGTCCTACAAGCATTCATACATTCTTTACTATGGCGTTCTAGCCACACCCCTGGGTGGATTTGTAGGTAGCTCTCCCTAACCCATTGGCATGAAACCTCAGCAGTATCACTGCTGATCAACACATACACAAGTCTTCATCTCAAGGCCACCCACCTTGAGATACATTACGATCATTCAGGATCCTACACCTATCAGGACACTGGAAATGCTTATTCGCCTGTCCTGGGACACCCAAACAGCACCCCCTAGTGGACACAGTGGTCACTACACCACCTACCTCCCCCCTCTGTTCAAACTTGTGGGGTTGAACACACATTACCCCAGGATCTCGCGACCGTGCACTCATTACACCTTGCCCCACAGGTCGAGAGAACTGTCTCCGTCCATCATACGGCCTCATCTCTACGTTAGGCCTTCCCCCGCCCCCAGTGGTCAGAATATCGGCCCTGATCTTTGGCCCTCCAGTCACAGTCTGTCTGCGTCATCAGACATTAGTCACCACACTCCTTTCTCTTACTGACCGGCTCTCCCGGTTGGTGCGGTTGTAAGTCTTAATCGAGCCTTCTGTCTGGCCTGAGTCTGACCCATTCAGCGTCTCAGAGGAACTAAGGTCTCTCAGCCTTGTACGGCCCATCGAACTGCCACTCGCTGACATTCTTCGGCCATCTGCCATGTCACTACTTGGAGGAACCCTTCGGCTCCTTACATCTTGGGTTGCAGGCAGCCGCCACCTGGTGTTCCGTACCTCTTTATTGATCCGCAGACAGACCAGCCTCAACTACTCAATCTCTTGCAGGTACCCCACTCGATACGCCAAGAGCATCCGAAAGCTTCTTAGGCTTTCCTCAGAGCCAACCACCATGATGGGGCTCCTAACCTCTTCACTGGATACCTGGTCTTCATCATCAGGAGGGATCCTCACCCTCACCACACCGGAGATATTTACAAGGTCTTGCATTACCTTCCTGAGTCTTCCAATGATTCTCCCAATCAGACTTTTGGGTACCGGAACTACATCTTTCCGCAAACCCAGCCGATCCATAGCATCCCTTTCTAACTCTAGGCGTCAAGCAGCTTTCATATTACTCCGCCTGACCAACTGTTTGACGTGGAGACATTGCAAATGTATCTCTTTCAAGACAGCTACCCAGTTTGCTGTCTCATCTCTGGCTGATATTATCACCAATTGCAGAGTCTCAGGCGCCCAGTGCACCTTACACGCCTCTTTAAAAACCTCATGCACACCCTCCTCAGCACAGGCTTCTTGCATGTCCTCGGGCACATCAATCACAGACTTGAAGGTCGTGGCCTTGCTCTCTTCCTGGCCAGGAGGCTCTGGCTTTACCATGGACACTTCCCTCACTACAGTTGACCCGACCGGGTGAGTGTCTTCTTCAGTTCTTAGCTCCCCAACTTCACGAGATCTCATCTCTTCACGACCCTCTGCCAAGACGGGCACCGGCAGCTCCGTCCCACCACCAGTCGGACCTGGCCGCTGTACATCTCCGTCCAAGCTCTTCTCCCACAGAAGTCCTTTTACTACTCCTCTGAGTTCTTCCATCTCTTCCCTAAGGGTCTTGTTCACGTTTTGCCACATTGACAGGTGTTAGATTCCTGCAGCTGCACAGCAGGAATCCAGAGCCATACATCCAGCGGTCTCCCATTCCTTTCCGACCGCTCAGGGACTTGCACAGCAATCTCGGCGATCCAGGCCCCCTGCTCAGACCAGCTCTATGGGTCTGAATGTTGCTGCCACCTCTGGACCAGCAATGGTAGCGCAACCTGCTTTGCAGAAAACCACTCCAGACGCTAAGTCCTCTCGCCGCACTACTGGGCATGCCCACGAGACGATCTCCCAGTGGAGATCGGGGGTCACATGCTCAGGTCCTTGTCCTGATCTGATTGGCCCATCTCAGAGGTCTGAAAGGTCCCGGAAGTGCATGGCTATAAAAGGCCCACATGGCCGCTCGCCCATGTGCTAGTATAGGCTATACTTGCTATGTGTGAATGGTGACGGATGTATGATTATGGTGACTGACTCATTTGAAACCCCTTCCCTCTGATATTACGCATGTGGATAGGGAACTAGAGAGACAGTCAGCACCAGTCAGTGGCAAGCTATAGGCCACAGTGCATACCGCACCTCTGCACTAGCATCCTATGGTGTCACGCCTCACGGCACTATTGTATAACGGCAGTAGTTACCGCCGCGCTGTAGTTAGCAGCACTTACCGGCGTCCACGGTTGCGATGCCGCACGCACGGTAGGTCAAGACGGACACTGACCTCTGTCTTAGACCGTGTCCTGTGACCATATCTCGTGTGTGCAAGCCAGCTGAGACCTGTGAAGCTAACAGGCTCGGCGTTTATGCTTTAGGGCCTCTGTGAGTTTAACAAAGTCTGCTCTGCGCACCCCGGGTGACGTTTAACCCAAGCGCAGTATACCGCCATGTAAGCGAGTCCGCCATTACTCAACAGCAGTTGTTACACCTACTGCACGGTGGACCATGGGCGGCGAACGCACTTCCTATTATTTATATTTAGTGCATTCCGCCGTCCCTAACAACAGGTGACCTTTGAGCTCAGAGACTTCTTTCTCTAGCTCTTCTATTCTGTGCTCCCTTTCTCTCTCAGAGCCACAGTCACCCCCAGAGTCTGAGTCACCCCGGCCTGTTGAGTAATCCTTCCAGTTACCCACTAACCGTGTGAATACTTCAGCGGTCTTCTCAATTTGGTCAACGTCAGTGCTGTCACGAGACGTCAGGTCCTTCCGTTGGGCAGACGTACCCCTTCTTTCGGTCACACCTACCTCTGACCTGTCCACATCAGGAGCCGTCCCCGTCTTAATATCTGTTAGCCCAACAGTAGAAACGTCTCCAACCTCCTGCCATATATCATCAAACACGATAAAGTCCCGGCCCCTCTTTAAGGCATACACTAAGTCAGGTGGTATCCCGACACCTTGGCACTCACCACTTGTGGACCCCTCAATCATTACTCTGTCTACCGCATAGCTCACCGTGACCCCATGTTTACAGCGAACCTGGACCATTTTCTTGGCCAGACAGAAAGTGAGAGGAGTTCCTGTCAGAGTCACCTGAATCTTTGAGTCCAGCGGAGCTGAGACTCCTCTCGGTGCAGCATTAGGGTATACACCTGTGGCCCGTCGTTATCTGGAAAGAATATCCCACATTCTGAAAAAGTCATACACGAACATTGCTGTTCCTCTTTTGACACACCGGCCCCTCTCTGGACCACCCCGATTTGGGTCACTGTCTCCCTCTTGGACTCCACCCCCTTTTTGGGCTACCACCCTGATTTGTGTCAACACCCCCTTTCGGGATTTTCCCATGTCCATTCTACAGGTCTTCTTAGACCACAGTTCACACAACACAGTTTATGTCTCTTTTACGATACCACACAAGTCCTTGCTGGCACCCCCTCAGCTCCTGCTGTCACCGATCGCAGACACCTCCGGCTGCCATTCACACACAGCTGCTGGTGTCACCTTCGTAACCCCGCCGAGTTACAGGAAGCCGCTTGTCTCCTTCGTAACCCCGCCGAGTTACAGCAAGCTGCTTGTCCCCTTCATAACCCTGCCAAGTTACAGCAAGCTGCTTGTCACCTTCTTGACCCCCACTGAGGCAGGCTGACTTGAAAGGGAAAAGAAAAAAGCACACATGCAACACAAAACTCACGTGTCCTGTCTGTGTGCTATTCAGGGCGTTCCATCTCCGTCTGAGACCGTCCAGCACACAGGGTGCACCGGGTGCTATTCAGGGAGCCGACCCTCCTCTCAGGGTCTCCCAAGACACCGGCCTCATCAGGTCCAGGGGCTCAGCGGGTGGTATTCAGGACACCCGTCTCCGCCTGAGACTGTCCAACACTTACGCCTCACCAGGTCCAAGGTCACACATGCTCCAGGGATCTGATTCTTCTCCCAGAACCTCCCAACACTGACCCTCCAGGACCTTTGCACACTGAACCCTCCAGGTACACAGTCTCTCTCACTGACGCAGGTCAGTACAACACGAACACCTGTCCGTCACCTGTGTCGGCCACACAGGTCCTCGGGTACCTCTTATCCGCAGAGGCACCCTAGCAATCACCAGTCTCTTTCTCACTGACCCCGGTCAGCACATCACACGACTTTCACGACCGTCAGCCCTCCTGGCTCAGCGTTGCCAGCACTGCACCATGTGCTTTTGGAAACCGTTGCCCTTAGCAACCGAATTTTGCAGTCCTCTTCCGTTGCTCCTCGCAACAAGGCTACAACACTGCCCATAGCATTCTCCACCAATTGTAAGGTAGCGCTGTCATTCGGGTAGGGGACACTCGCTTGGCAGCCAATAAATCACATCCGGCACAGGTTTCTTAACATAACTCCAACAGTCCATGCGGTTTATTAGGCATCATAATCCAGGAACAGCAACAGAAAGTTCATAACAACAGCATAGCGTCCATGACAGAGCTTCACTCTGCTTATCCTGTGGTCACACAGGTTGTGCAATGTCCAGTACACAGGCTTCCTAGCCTCAGAGTTATATCCCCTGTCCGGGTTTACCTCATGGCTGCTTCTCAGTGCAGACATTCATTCCCTCCAGGGAACTCTCACACACACGTCTCACGTGTACAGGAAGGCAGACCCATCTCCCTTCAGTCGGTCTCACGTCAGCCCAGACGAGACCTTTCATACGGACCAACCGGGTCCCAGCATTCACTCATGTGACCACCCCTGGCCACCTTATATGGTCCATAGTCACGCCCACCGGGTCACATGGCTATGACCTCATCACAGGTCCTACAAGCATTCATACATTCTTTACTATGACGTTCTAGCCACACCCCTGGGTGGATTTGTAGGTAGCTCTCCCTAACCCATTGGCACGAAACCTCAGCAGTATCAATGCTGATCAACACATACACTAGTCTTCATCTCAAGGCCACCCACCTTGAGATACATTACGATCATTCAGCATCCTACACCTATCAGGACACTGGAAATGCTTATACGCCTGTCCTGGGACACCCACACAGTGCCCCTTAGCGGACACAGTGGTCACTACACCACTATATATATATATATATATATATATATATATATATATCAGAATTGCTAAATTTCAGAGGGACCTAACAGATTATGTTACCGATAAAATCTATCGGTGGCAGATAGATTTTTGAGAATTTTCACCAGGTGAGATATATCTCTACCTATAACAATAGTGGGGAAGAAGAAAGATCTCTGTTTAAAAAACATTAGAGCATCCTCATGGTTGACCCCGCATTACAGAAAATCCTTCCCTCCTTTCCTTCTACGGTAGCAAGAAGAAATAAAAATCTCAGAGATCTACTGGTACACAGCCACTATGAATCCACTCCGAAAATCGGACATAAACCATTACAACACTTTTTTTTTCCCTGTGGGCTTTGTAAGGCCTGTATAAATATGAGAAAAACCAATTCCTTTATGAATTCAAACGGATCAAAGAACTATGACATTCGCAAACATCTTACATGTTCCTCACAGGGAGTTATATATCATGCCACCTGCCCTTGTGGCCTAATATATATTGGACTAACAACTTGTGAAGTTAAAATCCGTGTACGAGAACACAGTCGGGATATTGAGAAAGCCAATATAATTAATGATCTTTCTCTTTTAAAAAATATACCACGACATTTTAAAATCCACCATGACTGTAACCCTAAGGGCCTCCTTTTTAAAGCTATTGACCAGATTGATCTTGGCACTCGTGCAGGGGATTTGGTTAAATCCCTAGCTCAATTGGAAAGCAAATGGATATATCTCCTTGATACTATAAACCCATGTGGCCTTAATGAAAGCTTCGGCTTCAATTCATTTTTATAAACTGCATTCCTTTCCTTTGGTCCAGGTTTTTATGGCGTCTTTAATCTTCGCTTTGCTTAATGTTTTTAATTTTCCTTTTTCCCGTTTCCTCTTCTTTAGCATCTGATTACGCTATGTTTTACGTATATACTCATGATCTTTCTCTCCTTCATACTGTAGGTTTAACATTCTGGTGCCATATCCTTGGTCTTCCTTTCACCCAGATGACCCCTTGGGGATACAGTATTGTCCACGTTCCAATCGCACGGTTTCCTACAGAGAGACGAATTGTTGAAAATGGGAAGGGCACAACTCCCATATTTTTATGGACGCTTACCAATGTTTCTTTTTCACCTTATGTTAAACTTTGAGATTCATCTCTTTGATCTGTATGAAGTACCCATGTGTGGTAAAGATGGGCATTATCATCAGTGTCTTTTACCTCACCATTATTGAATATCTTCACCTAATATATTCACTTCAATGTCAGTTTATTCCCCATTTTTCCCCTTTTCCTCCTCCCTCCTCCCCCTTTTTTTTGCACCTACCACGATTTTGGTCTGCACCTTCAGACCACCTTTTATATCTCAATCCCCTTATTTGCACTGATAATCCCTATGTGGCAGAGATGGGCTTTACAAACCCTGTCTTCCCTATATCCCCAATGCTGTAGGGTACATCTACTCTTTGTACAGTATGTAGGGCACATTTATCCACACTATGTTTTCACCTCTATGTGCCATTGTGTGGTCATTTTCATTCCACATGCAATTTCAAGTGCTATAAGTCCACTTCAATTATTCCACACCTAGTTTTTCTTTCCCCCTCCTCTCTCCCCATCCCACCTTTCCACTATCATCATTATTTCCACTACTATACAGATGGATTCTTTCACCCCTTTACTTCCCCTCACACATTCATTCATTACATCATTCTCCCGTTCCTGCAGCAACTTGCTACATTCATCTACCCACATACGTTCTCTGCTCCTCCCCCTCCCGCCCTCCTCTTGCTCCTTTCCGGTGACCATTGCACACGCGCAGCTTCCAATTCCCCCCTGTGACTTCCGGGTGTGCCGACCCACATGATCGCAGTGCGTTCCACTGCGTGCGCAATCGCGGAAGTCCTTTGATTAGGTGGGACAGCACTGTATGCGCGTGACGCGCCCCAGAGGCCATGGGATACTTGGCACCGGGCCCGTTAACTTCAATGGGATATGTCTGTGGCCTCAGGCGCTCATGTAAAAGGGGTAAAGGGGTAGAATTGAATGGGAATAAGTTTATGTGGTGATTCGTGACGCCAGTTGGAGTGTTCGACTGTAGTATAGCCGGCACTGCAGATGATCCTTGGGGGAGTAGATGGTGATGGCAGTGCAGATGTTTAACCCTCTCCAACCAGGGCAAACCCCCAGAGATTGTGATGGAAGTAGAAGGCACGGAGTAATAAGGCAGGAGACAAGGAAAGTCACTTTATCATTTACTGTAGTTCAGGTGCAGTTCAGTGAAGATATTACAGCTCTCACCAGGTTACAGTCTGCTTTGTAAAATGGGAGTTATCCTTCACTCTGCTTGTGACTCAGTGTATGCTTCCTGCTATTCTAATCCCTTCAGGGACCAAGGCTTCCTGGAGTTTAGAAACTTCCAGTATAGCTTCTACTCACTGTGTATTTCCCCTCTGGCAACTTGCAGCTTGGGTCCTGTGTGAGGCAGCTCAACTTCCCTCTTGCACATTCCTTCACTGATCATAATTTGCTGCAGTTTTCCCAGGGAAAACACAATGCTGTTGGTTGTATAATCCCAAACAGTCTCTCAGCTTACCACCCTGCTCTGAAAGCATGGATGGCCTAGGGGCTGACTCCCTGATTCGTCTTAGCTTTACTCCTGGATGGAGCTCATGTCATCATGGCTGCCAGGAGCGTTCTTCTCCTTCTTCTTCACTGAAACGACTCTCAACTCCTCCCCCTCCCAGTTAGGGCATGTCTGCAAAGCTCTAAGCCTCAGACAAGTAAGGGAATGAGGTAAATTGTGTGTGTGTTGTGGTCTCTAGCAGAGAAAGCGTAACTCCCATTGCTCACAAAACACATACAAAACAGTACATATTTAACCCTTCTGTGGCGGTAAAGATACAGGGCGCCACACGTGCGCTACCAAGGATCTCCAGGGATATTGGCAGCACCTGGCCTTTTCTATGAATACCGTTGAACACCCTAGTAACCTGTCCCCGCCCCCTTTGTGTGAAGAAGCATCTGCGAAATGGCGCTCGTCGGACAAGTGGGAGCTGCCCCAACATACCATCCCCTGTGCACAGTTGTGCGATACTTTCATCAGCAGCAGCCAGTTAACCATTCTAATACACTATGCCTTTTCCTTTCTCCCACATTATCATAGTGGTATATCAATTGTTTAGTGCTGAGTTCACTCCCCAGTAATGAATAGCAAACATTGTTGTGCACTACTGGTGACATAATATAACCGCCTTATTTATTTCTTTGAGGGCATTTAGATACACTTGGACTTTGTTCATTCCCTGTACTTGCTGCTACATACTTGCACTGTGCATTTTAGCTATTTAGTTTATTTAAATTCATCTATTTCAACTTAGGATCATTTTAGACATACCTACAACACTGTGCTGATATGTTGAAAAGTTGATAAACTAGTGCTGGGCACAGTCTCCCCCTGCATTTAGAGGTTCCCCCTTTGTCTTTTGTCTTTTATATCACTTATTTTACTTATTTATAAATAAATATATATGTTTTAAAACCCAAATCTTCTTTTCACTTCCTTCTTTTATGGCACCATAGCATTTAAGAATATGTTATTAATGTACCACTGAAGTGACTCAGCCATTGCTGAACTAAGACTATGGAAATAATATACCATACCTGTCTATCTTTGTGTCCCACGCAGTAATCCATACCTGGGGGATATCCATTGTTCAACCAGGAGGGTGCTAAGATGGGACCATCCCAGATGAAAAACACTGGTGAATGAGGAGATGCTGCCAGCGCAGACTCAGTGACTAGCAGTGACATCACAGAATCTGCGCTCCCTCACAGCCTGAACTGCGAAGACCTCTGGACCGTTGAAAATGCCAGTAAAGAGGTCGCCGCAGTTCATGCTAGCTTCAGTGTACTCATAGCTGATCACCGTGAGAATTTCTCACTGCGATCTGCTACTGTATAAAGACACTGAGCTTGAACTGCCATGACTAGTGTTGAGCATTCCGATACCGCAAGTATCGGGTATCGGCCGATACTTGCTGTATCGGAATTCCGATACCGACTTCCGATATTTTTTCAATATCGGAAGTCGGCATCGGAATCGGAAGTTCAAAGTTGATTGACAGCCTGACGTCATCATGATGCGCGGTGTGTGCGCATCATGATGCACCGTCATTTCGGGCCTTCCGGGGGTCTCTGCCGGCCTGCCGGGGGGCTGTGCCGGCCTGCCGGGGGGCTGTGTGGACTGCCCGGGGTCTGTACCGGCCTGCCGGGGGGCTGTGCCGGCCTGCCGGTGGTCTGTGCACCCTGTGGGGGTCTGTACCGGCCTGCCGGGGGGCTGTGCCGGCCTGCCGGGGGGCTGTGCTGATGTCCGGGGGTCTGTGCAAGCATCGTCCGATGGGACTACAAGTCCCATCTGGCGATGCCTGCTACCATGACAGTGATTGACACATTAGCCAATGATGGGACAGTAGTAGTCCCATCATCCGGCTAATGTGTTAAATGTAAAAAAAAAAAAAAAAAAAAAATACTACATACATACTACATGCATGCTACATACATACTACATGCTACATACATACTACATACATACTACATACATACTACATACATACCACATATATACTACATACATACTACATACATAACACATATATACTACATACATACTACATACATACTACATATATACTACATGCATGCTACATACATACTACATGCTACATACATACTACATACATACTACATGCATGCTACATACATACTACATGCTACATACATACTACATATATACTACATGCATGCTACATACATACTACATGCTACATACATACTACATATATACTACATACATACTACATGCATGCTACATACATACTACATGCTACATATATACTACATATATACTACATGCATGCTACATACATACTACATACATACCACACAGCAATGGCATAAAGTGAGACTAGGGACTTTTTTTTTTTTTAGTGGCGGAGGAATACAGTGCGGAAGGATACCTACCTTCCGTCATTGGATTCCTGCAGCCCGTAGAGAACGGCAGCAACAGCTGATGCTGCAGTTCTCTACCCAAGATCGTCGTGGGACACACTCGTGGACTGCTTCGAATCGTGGGTGAGTATTTTTGTGGTTTGTTATGTTAATATTTATTCCGTAAAAGACAATGGCTTCGGGGAACAATGTGACAAGTATTGGTAATTATGTTACTCTATGTTATATGTACTGTATGTCTATGTATGTATTGTATGAATGTATTGTATGTAGTATGTATGTAGTATATATGTGGTATGTATGTAGCATGTAGTATGTATGTAGTATGTATGTAGCATGCATGTAGCATGCAGTATGTATGTAGCATGCATGTAGTATATATGTAGTATGTATGTAGCATGTAGTATGTATGTAGCATGCATGTAGTATATATGTAGTATGTATGTAGCATGTAGTATGTATGTAGCATGCATGTAGTATATATGTAGTATGTATGTAGCATGTAGTATGTATGTAGCATCCATGTAGTATGTATGTAGTATGTATGTAGTATATATGTAGTATGTATGTAGCATGTAGTATGTATGTAGCATGCATGTAGTATATATGTAGTATGTATGTAGCATGTAGTATGTATGTAGCATATATGTAGTATGTATGTAGTATGTATGTAGCATGCATGTAGTATATATGTAGTATGTATGTAGCATATATGTAGTATGTATGTAGCATGTAGTATATATGTAGTATGCATGTTGCATGCATGTAGTATATATGGAGTATGTATGTTGCATGTAGCATGCATGTAGTATGTTACTCTATGTTATATGTACTGTATGTCTATGTATGTATTGTATGAATGTATTGTATGTAGTATGTATGTAGTATATATGTGGTATGTATGTAGCATGTAGTATGTATGTAGTATGTATGTAGCATACATGTAGCATGCAGTATGTATGTAGCATGCATGTAGTATATATGTAGTATGTATGTAGCATGTAGTATGTATGTAGTATGTATGTAGTATGTATGTGGTATGTATGTAGTATATATGTAGTATGTATGTAGCATGTAGTATGTATGTAGCATGCATGTAGTATATATGTAGTATGTATGTAGCATGTAGTATGTATGTAGCATATATGTAGTATGTATGTAGTATGTATGTAGCATGCATGTAGTATATATGTAGTATGTATGTAGCATATATGTAGTATGTATGTAGCATGTAGTATATATGTAGTATGCATGTTGCATGCATGTAGTATATATGTAGTATGTATGTTGCATGTAGTATGTATGTAGTATGTATGTTGCATGTAGTATATATGTAGTATGAATGTAGCATGTATGTAGTATGTAGTATGAATGTAGCATGTATGTAGTATGCATGTTGTATGTATGTAGCATGTAATTTTTTTTTATTTTTTTTTACATTCAACACATTAGCCGGATGATGGGACTACTACTGTCCCATCATTGGCTAATGTGTCAATCACTGTCATGGTAGCAGGCATCGCCCGATGGGACTTGTAGTCCCATCGGACGATGCCTGCACAGACCCCCGAAGCCTGCACAGCCCCCCGGCAGGCCGGCACAGCCCCCCGGAGCGTGCACAGCCCCCCGGCAGGCCGGCACAGCCCCCCGGCAGGCCGGCACAGCCCACCAGAGCCTGCACAGCCCCCCTGGCAGGCCGGCACAGCCCCCCGAAAGGCCGGCACAGACCACCGGAGCCTGCACAGACCCCCTGGCAGGCCGGCACAGCCCCCCGAAAGGCCCGTACAGACCCCAGAGAGGCTGTACAAGGGAAAAACAGGATTTTTCTTATTCCGATACCGGAAGTCCCATAGACTTGAATGGGACTTCCGGTATCGGAATCGGCGATACCGATACTTTTTTTTAAGATCGGCCGATCCATTCCGATCCGATACTTTGAAGTATCGGACGGTATCGCTCAACTCTAGCCATGACCTTATCACTGGCATTTTCCCACGGCCCTGAGGTCACAGCAGTTCAGCCTGGGTTGCCCTCCCAGGGCTGTGGGGTACTCGGTACCGGGCTGGTCTCTCAGATGGGAATGTCACAGCAGCGGTGACCCAGTCCGTGGCCCTGGGCGCCCATGTAAAAGGGGTTGAGTTGGGAATAAAGTTTATGAGTGAATGATTCGTGATGCCACCTGTGGTGTTCGGCAATGAAGGTGTTAAGCCGACGCTGCAGACAGATCCTCTGGGACAGATGGTGGGATGCAGCAATGATGGTGTAGCCCTCCACAGGCAGGGCTGTAGATCCCAGGGCAGTGTAGATAAAGGTTTAGGAAGAGGGTGCAGTGCTGAGGATGTTGCAGGAAGGAGGCAAGGACACAACAGGGTGCAGTTTCTTTACCTTTACTTGGCAAACGCAGTCCAGGGTCCTGGTTACAGATGGCATAGGAGCAGGCTAGCCTGGGAGCAACTCAGGGATCTCCCTATCAGATGGGTTGTGTAGTCTCCTTCCTAGCGCTGGCTTGAGGTACATGCAGTACGTGTTACACTGAAGTTCCTCCTTCTTATCTTCTCTTAGAACTACCTCGTATGGCAGACAGCTGTAGCCCTCTATCTCTCTTGGCTCACCCGTCGCTGTTGTGCCTCCGAGTCTTAGGTGGGAATAGAGCATTTACAGCTTCCTATTCCTCTGGTTTCTGTTGCAGGACCTTCAGTATCCATACAATCGTGGAGACCAGGCTCCAGATCATGCGCTGTCACTGGGAGGGAGCTCTCTATCCTCAGCTCAACTTCCAGCTTCTCTCCACACGTCTCTACACGTTGCCCTCCTCACACTAACTCCTCACTTCCCTTCCTGGCCCTCAGAGAGCACTCCTCCCGCAATTCTGATTCAGAGCTCCCTCTGCTGGCATGGAGTGGCAACTGTGTTGCATGAAAATGATTAACTGCTACAGAGACCCTTCATTGCTTCCAAGCCTGACATCACCCTCCCTGGAGGAAGGCAATGCCACTGTGGCGACCATACCCCTGGGGGCACCACATTCCCCCTAGTGCAAGTCAGCACTCCTGGACTGATGAAAAACATGAAAAACATATAAACAGATAAACAATATGAAGGTTACAAGATTTGAGAAAAATGAAAAATTTACAAAAACCAAAAGCTCCAAAAATAGTCCTATGATGATAAGTCCAAGCATCAATGTCCATGATCCATTCCTGAGCAAATGGTGAACTATTTACAAGGGTAGCAAGCACACCTAGTCCAGTGGTCTAAATGTCCATCAAACAAAACTGGAAAAATTCAAAAAGGAAAATTCTTACAGATTATCTGTAGGCACAAAACTTAAACAATTACATATATACATTTTAACAGTTACATTACTTTAATTTGGTTATATGCAGAATCTAGTGGGTGGTATACCTTGTGTAGTACGGGTAGACGTGCGTAACTCTGATGTGGGTAAACTGGGTAATAGTCTGCAACCTCTTAGACTCACCATGGGTATGACAGATTCACCATTGGCAGGGCGAGGGTTCTCTGGCTCCACTGCAGGTATGGCATCTGCTGCCTGAACTTCCTGATTTTCAGAGTTCTCTTGAGTCACGACTTCTTGTACTACCAGTTGGGGAAATGTTAACACTGGCACCACTATGGCATCATTTACTTTAGTCCAATTTGCGGGGAATTCCCCAAGTATAGTGCTGACCTTTTCTTCTTCTTCTATGGGTTGGATGTTGCTTTGCTCTTTCAATCTTTCCTTTAACTGGTCAGGGCATAACTTCAAATGATCTCTTGATATTGCTGCTGAGGTTTCTCCTCCATCTTTACTAATAAGGCACACCTTGGTATTGTCAAAGTTTGAGGGTAGAATGGTGTAGGGTTCAGCTTCCCATTGGTCATCCAATTTATGCAGTCTTCTTTTCCTCTTGAGGACTTGTTCTCCTGGTGACAAGGGAACTGCAGGTGCATGTTGGTTGTAGTACCTTTCTTGTTTTTGTCTTGCCTGAGCTAGACTCTTCTCCACACACTCTTGTACTCTACGGTACTGTTGTTGTCTTTCTGTATCCCAGTCGGCATCTAATGATGTTACTTCAGGTGTCAGGACTCCCATGTCCAAATCAATAGGCAGCTTGCCAGGTCTCGCTCTCATTAGGTAAGCTGGAGTGCAATTGGTGGAATTCACAGGAATGTGGTTGTAGAGGTCTACCAGATCTGGCAACTTTTCGGGCCACAGATTCCTCTCCTCCAAAGGTAGGTCGATCACCACCTGGTTCATCTTTTCACACATGCCATAGTCCTGTGGATGGTATGGTGTTATCCGGATTTTCTTACAACCATACAAGTTACAGAATTCCTGGAACACTTCTGCCTCAAAAGCTGGACCTTGATCTGTAAGCACTCGCTCTGGGTATCCATGTGGTCTACAGAAGTGCTGTTGAAAGGCTCTGGCTGCTGTCCTGGCTGTTTGATCTTTGACAGGCACAACTACCAGGAATCTTGAGTAGTGGTCCACGATGGAAAGAGCATAGATGTAGCCTGAACGGCTTGGGACCAGCTTCACATGGTGTAGGGCGCCCAACTCAAGTGGCTGTTTGGTTATTATTGGCTGTAGAGGAGCTCTCTGGCTGTTTCGATTCTTTCTGCGCAGGTTACATTGTCCACACTCCTGGCACCACTTTTTAATGGCTTTCATCATACCAGCCAAGTAGAATCTCTCCCGGAGCAAGGCTTCCAACTTCTTCCATCCGAAGTGTCCAGCTCCATTGTGGTATGCTTCCAAGACCATTGATGCCTCTCTCTTTGGGACTACCACCTGCCAGACCAGCTCATGAGTGCGGGCATTGATACTCCTCCGACACAGCTTTCCTTCATAGATGAACAGCCGGCCTCTTTCCTTCCACAACTGCTGGGTGTCTTCAGGAGCATCCGACTCTGGGCGGGAGTCAGCTTGTGACAGTAGCTCCTTCACCATGCGGACTGTGGGGTCGCTATCCTGCATTTCTGCCCATTCATGATGGGGCAATGGATTTAGGGTGACCTCTTTCAAGCCAGACCGTCTGTTTCTCACTCCTTGAGCACGTTGGGCCGCAATTGGCAGGTGGAAGGGAGGTAACTCTATTTCTTCAAGAGCCTCAAGGTCTTCTCCTGCATCTGGCAGATTAGACATTCTGAACAGCGCATCAGCATTGGCATTCTTGTGCCCTGCTCGGTACTTGATGGTAAACTCATAGTTAGACAGCCGAGCCATCCATCGCTGCTCCAGTGCATGTAGTTTTGCAGTCTCCAAGTGAGTCAACGGGTTGTTGTCCGTGAAGATGGTAAACTTGGCTGAAGCTAGGTAATGCTTGAATCTTTCTGTCACAGCCCAGACTATGGCGAGGAACTCCAGCTTGAAGGAACTGTAGTTGTCAGGGTTACTTTCAGTGGGATGAAGCTTCCTGCTGGCGTAGGAGATCACCCTTCCTTTGCCATTCTGTACCTGTGACAGCACTGCTCCAAGTCCCACGTTGCTGGAATCAGTATACAACACAAATGGTTTGTCATAATCTGGGATACGCCAGAACTTCATCCCCTGTGAGAGCCATCTTCAGTCTGGTGAAGGATCTCTCCAATTCCTCATTTCATTCAAAGGTGGAACTCTTCTGTTTGGCTTTCTTGGACTGCCCCACCAGAAGATTTTGCATAGGGGTGGCTATCTCAGTGAAGCCTTTGATGAACCTTTGGTAGTAGCCTAACAACCCGAGGAATTGACGTACTTCATGGAGGGTGCTGGGCTTCGGCCAGTCCCGGATGGCTGTGACTTTGTCCGGATCTGGTGCCACACCTACTGCACTCACTACATGACCGAGGTACTGTACCTTGGGCTTCAGGAGGTGGCATTTGGAAGGCTTCACCTTCAGGCCAATGTTGGACAGGGCTTCGAACACCTCAGCCAGGTGATCCAGGTGGTCTTCATAAGTCTTGGAGAAAACAATGACATCATCAAGGTACAACAGGACTGTCTCAAAGTTCTTGTGTCCCAGGCAGCACTCCATCAGCCATTGAAATGTTCCTGGGGCGGTGCAGAGCCCGAATGGCATATAGTTGAACTCACAGTGAGCCATTGGGGTGGTAAATGCTGTTTTCTCCTTGTCTGCCTCTGCCACGGGAACCTGCCAATACCCACTAGTGAGATCCAAGGTGGAAAAGTAGTTAGCAGTTTTAACTGCGGCTAATGACTCCTCAATCCTAGGTAATAGGTAGGCATCTTTATGTGTAATGCTGTTAATTTTCCTGTAATCAACACACATTCTCATGGTACCATCCTTTTTCTTTACAATAACTATTGGAGCTGCCCAGGGGCTACAACTGTCTCTGATAACCCCAGCTTCCTTCATCTCTCTCAACATACCTTTAGCACATTGGTATTGTGTTGGGGGTATAGGCTGGTACCTTTCTTTAATGGGTGGATGATCTCCAGTGGGGATATGGTGTTGAACCCCTTTTGCCTTCCCAAAATCTAGGGGGTGTTTACTGAATACCCGCTCATATTCCTGGGTCACTCTGTAAACCCCATTTTTCTGGTATGAAGGTGTGGAGTCAGTTTCCACCTGCAGTTGCTGGCACCACTTTTCCAGCTGCTTGACAGAGCCATTGTCCTCCACCTGGTCAGATGAGACCAAGGGCTCTGCTGCCTGCATTGCATTGTTACTGACAGTGAGAAGCTTAGCAACTGTGGCATACCGAGATATTGTGGCCTCCTCCTCCCCACAATTCAAAAGGCGTTCAGGTACTCTCCCTTTACGGACATCAACTACCCCTCTGGCTGTCAGGACAGCGGGCCTGCTATCAGAGTATACTGGCTCTACCAATGCCTGGTAATCTTTTCCTCTGAGGCCTATGACTGCCCGACACCAATTCAACATTTCACATCTGGGGGTATTGCAGTGGGGAAAGCATCACTCACTCTGACGCTGCCAATTTCTCTGCCAGAGAGTTCTACCTGCTGACTTTGCATCAGGGCCTTGATCTCCTTCTCTGGGACTCGTTGTTCACTGGAACCAGCAGTCTCAGCCACCTGTTGCAACAAGACAATAACCTCGGAAAGACAGTTTTCAATTACATTGGTACCAAGAGTCATCATTGGATTACATTCTCTTCGATCAATATCCACAACTATCAGACCTTGAGATTTTAACTTTACTCGACCCACTTTAACAGTAATTTGTTTACATCCTACTTGTGGTAAAGACTGACCATTGCTGGCCTCTACTGTCAGTTCATCAGTTGGGCCATGGGTAAGTTCGGAGTCAGCCCAATACCGCTTGTAAAGGATATACGGCATAGTGGTCACCTGGGAGCCAGTCTCCAGCAAAACATTCATGGGGATACCATCAATCCCCACAGGGAGGATCGGTGAGTCTCACACCTCAATATCTGGCACTGCTATCGGCAGGAGTGCGCAGCTGCAAAGAAAAACATGCAGCCACACACTCCAGTTCCGAGTGCCGGCGGCAGTGCCCGGTATTGAGATGAGAGACTCGTGCAATTTTCTCGCAAGTGTACCCCCGGCCAACCAGTTTTTCCGGTACAGGAAATATCAGTACATGTGAAACAGGCCTCAGGCATCATTCATTTACAGTACATGTGTTTGTTTAAACAGATACGTGAAAAACTGGTACAGTGTGATCAGTGTTTTGGATCAGTGTGCCATCAATGTATGGTCCATGTGTCTGTCTTTACCATCAGCTTATGTTGGAATATGTTTGGTGCAACAACTCCATTCCTGTCTATGAGTGTTTAGTTGCTAGATTTGTATGCTATTTATAAAGTTAAAAAAAAACTCCCAGAGGCTCACACAGGGAGAACATTTGACTGTATTTCCTGTTTTCCTGTCTTTGTTTGAGTGAAGCAGCCTGCAGTAGATGCTGCACAGATAGAGACACACAAATGATTTATTCCTGATCTATTAAGCTCATCATATACTAGCTGAAGAGCCCGGCGCTGCCCGGGCATAGTAACTAACTGTGGTTAGTTATAGCAAATTATAATTATCCTCCATCCCATAGTCCCGTGCCCATATACCCATCATACATATCCACGATCCCATAGGTCCGTGCCCATATACCCATCATACATATCCTCCATCCCATAGTCCCATGCCCATATACCCATCATACATATTCTCCATCCCATAGTCACATGCCCATATACCCATCATACATATCTGCCATCCCATAGTCGAGTGCCCATATACCCATCACACGTCCTTCATCTCATAGTCCCATGCCCATATACCCATCATACATATCCTCCATCCCATAGTCCCGTGCCCATATACCCATCATACATATCCTCTATCCCATAGTCCAGTGCCCATATACATATCCGCCATTCCATAGTCCTGTGCCCATATACCCATCACACATTCTGGAGATCTTGTGGTCCAGGTGGAGCTGAAGGGGTGAGCTGGGCAGGTTTGGACTGACTGTTGGCGTGTCCCCTGATGTCCCTGTCTTGTTGCACCCATGCCCTCCCCCCAGCAGTGCTGGGAGCACCCTTTATGGAAAGTTGTACATTTAACTCTGCTAAGCTGTGACTGTTCAGTCTTTATAGCTACAAGCTGAGTGTAATCATGGCCACTGCACTCTGTAAACCTACCCTTATGATTTCAAGGGACAATTTATTATTCTGGAATCATCGGCAATTTCTCATGGACTCCCCTTCTTGGAGCATGATTGCTAATTCAACAATTGAGTACATAAAATCCATTACTTCTGTGAAACCTGTGGAGGTGTACTGCAAGAGAGGCAGGAGAGGAGGCGTCCTGGCACGCCTTCGGAGGAGAGGGTTCAGAACAGCTCTTTTTTCACTCCACTTGGCTAATGTCCGTTCCTTATCTAACAAAATGGAGGATCTGAGCTTACTTTGTAACATGAGATCTGATATGGCCAATTCAGCTGCTCTTTGTTTTACTGAGACCTGGTTGAATGAGACCATCCCTGATTGTAGTCTGGATCTACCTGGTTTTGTTATCTACAGAGCTGACCGTGATTGTGTAGCTTCAGGTAAACAAAGGGGGGAGGGGTATGTCTCTACATCAACACTAGCTGGTGCTGTGATGTTAACATACTGGGAAAAGGTTGCTCTCCAGATCTAGAGTACCTTGCACTCAATTGTAGACCATTTTACTCTCCAAGAGAGTTTTCATCTATGGTTCTGGTTGCAGTATATATTCCCCCTCAAGCATCTGTTAAAGCTGCTATTGGTGAATTAGCTTGCAAAATATCAGAATGGGAGAAAGGATCTCCAGAAGCATTTGTGATCGTAATGGGGGACTTTAACAAAGGAAAACTCAACCTGGATCTCCCCAAATTTACTCAACATATAAACTGCTTCACTAGAGAGAACAATACGCTTGATCACTGCTATACAGTCATAAAAGGGGCCTACAGGGCAGTGAGGAGAGCAGCAGTGGGTTTTTCAGATCATTGTCTAATTCTTTTAATTCCAGCCTACAGGCAAAGGTTGAAAACATCAAAACCTATAGTTTATACAAAGAAGACATGGTCTGAGGAGGCAAAATTGCAACTACAAGCATGCTTTGAATGCACGGACTGGGAGGTATTCCAGGAAACATGCTCGGGTCTGGATGAATGGGTTGATGCAGTGTTCTCATATATCCGTTTCTGTGAAGACACGTTTATTCCATCCAAATCTGTCCACTTTCGGGGAAACAACAAGCCGTGGTTTACAAATAAAGTCAGGTTGATCCGTAAGAGAAAAGAGGAGGCTTATAAAGCAGGCGATATTACTGAATTCAAGAAACTTAGGAACTCGCTATCTAAAGAGATCAAGTTAGCCAAACACGAGTATGCAAAGATTCTGGAGGAAAGGTTCTCATCAAAAGATACTAGATCTGCATGGAGAGGATTAAGAGAGGTCACCAATTATAAAAGCCACCCCACTATAGTGAACCCCAGCAGAAGTCTGGCAGCAGAGTTAAATGAATTCTACTGCAGATTTGAGGCAAGCTCTACACACAGTGGCTATTCATCTCTAAGCTCCTCAGTCTGTTCATATAAAGATCATTCATTGTGCAACTCCCAAGTAGTGATCTCCGAGGCAGAGGTGATACGCATCCTGAAGGGACTTAAGGTCAAAAAGGCACCTGGCCCTGATGGTGTATCTCCAATGTGTCTGAAAGTATGTGCTACCCAGCTTGCCCCTATACTGACAAATATATACAATGTGTCACTGAAAGAGTGCGTTGTACCTCAGTGTTGGAAAAGTTCCACAATTATCCCTGTCCCCAAGAAAGTGGGATCCTCTGAGTTGAACGACTATAGACCAGTAGCACTCACATCTGTAGCTATGAAAGTCTTCAAAAGAATTATGATGTCCCACCTGATAAAATTCACGCAGAAGCTATGGGACCCGCTTCAGTTTGCCTATAAGGAGAATCGTTCGGCAAACGACACTGTCAATCTGGCACTGAAGTACATTTTGGATCATACAGATGAACTGCACTCATATGTCCGGATTCTTTTCATGGACTTTAGCTCAGCGTTCAATACCATTGATCCGAATTTACTTCATAAGAAAATGGTAGCTCTTGGAGTCCCTCTCAACTTATGCTTGTGGATTTATAACTTCCTGACAGCCAGGATACAGAGTGTAAAAGTTGGACCATTCACTTCGGACACCTTGGTCACAAACATCGGGGCACCTCAGGGGTTTGTTTTGTCCCCGTTACTGTTTTCTCTCTATACGAATGATTGCATCTCTTCAGCAGGCTCAGTAAAAATCTTGAAATTTGCCGATGATATGACACTGATTGGTCTCATCAGGGGAAATGCTGAAGACTTGTATCGGAGTGAGGTGGAAAGAATGTGTGACTGGTGTAAAGCCAATAATCTTGTACTCAACACTAAAAAAACTGCTGAGATGGTTGTGGATTTTAGGAAAGATCAACATGAGATACTTCCAATCTACATCCATGACGAAGTGGTTCATAGGGTCACAGAGACCAAATTCCTTGGTGTTATCATCTCTCATGATCTTAAATGGGGGAAAAACGTGGATGCTGTTATAAGAAAAGCACAACAGAGGATGTTCTTCCTGCGTCAGCTGAAAAGATATGGTTTGTCTAAGAATCTGCTGATCTTATTCTTTAATGCTGTCATCAGATCTGAGATTTGTTACTCTCTGATAGTCTGGTATGGGGGAGCCACTGCGCATGACAAACTCCGCTTACAAAGGACTTTCAGAACAGCAGAGAGAATTATAGGTTCCCCCTGCCTAAAATCCAGAATCTTTATGATAAGAGAATTCGATCCCACGCATTGAAAATGTCATCCGATCCCTCTCACCCGGGACACTCCTCATTCCAACTACTCCCTTCAGGACGTCGCTTCAGAGTCCCCAAATGCAGCACCAACCGCCATATGAACAGCTTCTATCCACTCTCTGTTCAACAATTAAATCGTCATGTGTAGGGGTGGCACGGTGGCTCAGTGGTTAGCTGGGGTCCTGGGTTCGAATCCCACCAAGGACAACATCTGCAAGGAGTTTGTATGTTATCCCCGTGTTTGCGTGGGTTTCCTCCGGGTACTCCGGTTTCCTCCCACATTCCAAAGACATACTGATAGGGAATTTAGATTGTGAGCCCCATCGGGGACAGTGATGATAATGTGTGCAAACTGTAAAGTGCTGCGGAATATGTTAGCGCTATATAAAAATAAAGATTATTAAAAAAATAAAGACTATATACTGTATCTGTCTTGTTAGATGTTACTTGTTGTATCTGTTGTTATATATTATGTTGCCTCTTTGCCACAAAGAATTCCTTGTATATATGTAATATGTACTTGGCGATAATAAATTTAATTTGATTTGATTGATTGATTTGATTTGACATCCTCCATCCCATAGGCCCGTGCCCATATACCCATCACACATCCTCCATCCCATAGGCCCGTGCCTATATACCCATCATACATATCCTCCATCCCATAGTCCCATGCCCATAGACCCATCATACATATTCGTCATCCCATAGTCGAGTGCCCATATACTCATCACACATCCTTCATCTCATAGTCCCATGCCCATATACCCATCATACATATCCTCCATCCCATAGTCCCGTGCCCATATACCCATCATACATATCCGCCATCCCATAGTCCCGTGCCCATATACCCATCATACATATCCTCCATCCCATAGACCAGTGCAATATACCCATCACACATCCTCCATCCCATAGTCCCGTGCCCATATACATATTCGCCATCCCATAGTCCCGTGCCCATGTACCCATCACACATCCTCCATCCCATAGGCCTGTGCCCCTATACCCATCATGCATATCCTCCATCCCATAGTCCCATGCCCATATACCCATCATACATATCCTCCATCCCATAGTCCCGTGCCCATATACCCATCATACATATCCGCCATGCCATAGTCCCGTGCCCATATACCCATCATACATATCCTCCATCCCATAGTCCAGTGCCAATATACCCATCATACATATCCTCCATCCCATAGTCCCGTGCCCATATACCCATCATACATATCCGCCATGCCATAGTCCCATGCCCATATACCCATCATACATATCCTCCATCCCATAGTCCAGTGCCAATATACCCATCACACATCCTCCATCCCATAGTCCCGTGCCCATATACATATTCGCCATCCCATAGTCCCGTGCCCATGTACCCATCACACATCCTCCATCCCATAGGCCTGTGCCCCTATACCCATCATGCATATCCTCCATCCCATAGTCCCATGCCCATATACCCATCATACATATCCTCCATCCCATAGTCCAGTGCCCATATACCCATCACACATCCTCCATCCCATAGTCAATCATTATGACATCATAATGAGTGGCGGCGGGGCTTGCAACCTATGATGACATCAGTGTCGCCATGGCAACCATTGTGACATCATAATGAGGGGCGGGGCTTGATACGAACACACTGCTTCCCCATTATGCAAATAGGGGCATTATGACATCATAATGAGGGGCGGGGCTTGACACACACACACTATTTCCCCAGTATGTAGATAGGGGCAAAATTGTTTGGTGAATTGGAACGCGCAAGGTTAAAATTTCGCCTCACAACATAGCTTAGGACGCTCTCGGGGTCCAGACGTGTGACTGTGCCAAATTTTGTGGCTGTAGCTGCGACGGTGCGGATGCCTATCCCGCACACACACACACATACATACACACATACATACATACACACATACATACACACTTTGAGCTTTATATATTAGATTGTTCCTGATTAGAGTTGAGCGCCTTTGGTCGGATCGGGTTTCATGCCGACTTTTATTCCCTATTGACTTGCATTGGGGTCGGGTTTCGGACGAAACTCCGACTTTTTTTTGCCCTAGTTGGACCAGTTTCATCCGACTCAAATTTTGTTTCATGAAACTCGATCCGACCAAAGTCGCTAAACTCTATTCCTGATTGCTCCTGAATAAAGAACCTCTGTTGTCACATGCTTGGAGAGTATCCAGAATAATCCACTGGCAACAGTTTATCACCAGTATATGGTCCTTGTGTCCTTTTTCAACATCACTATGTTATCAGTGTATGGTCCATGTCTCCTTCTGTAGCATCAGTGTGTCATCTGTGTACGGTCCATGTGTCCATTTTTACCATCAGTGTTTGGTCCATGTGTCTGTTTTTACCATCACTTTGTCATTAGTGTATGGTCCATGAGTTCATTTTTACCATCAGTATGTCATCAGCGTATGATCCATGTGTCTGTTTTTACCATCAGTGTGTCATCATCAGTGTATGGTCCATGTGTCCATTTTTGTCGTCAGTGTGTCATCAGTATGTGGCCGTGTGGCCGTTTTTACCATCAGTGTGTGGTCCGTTTTTACCAGTGTTTGGTCCGTGTGTCCATTTTTACCATCAGTGTGTCATCTGTGTATGGGCGGGCCGTGGGTCCAATTTTACCGTCAGTGTGTCATAAGTGTGTGGTTCGTGTGTCCGTTTTTACCAGTGTTTGCTCTGTGTGTCCATTTTTACTATCAGTGTGTCAGTGTTTGGACCGTGTGTCTGTTTTTACTATCAGTGTGTCATCAGCATATGGTCCTTGTGTTCGTTTTTACCATCACTGTGTCATCAGTGTATGGTCCATATGTCCATTTTTACCATCAATGTGAGTCCATTTGTCCATTTTTACCATCAGTGTGTCATCAGTGTACGGTCCATATGTCTGTTTTTACCATCAGTGTGTCATCAGAGTATGCACCTTGTGTACGTTTTTATCGTCAGTGTGTCTTCAGTGTATGGTCCGTGTGTCCGTTTTTACCATCAGTGTTTGGTCTGTGTCCATTTTTACCATCAATGCGTCATCTCTGTATGGTCCGTGTGTCCGTTTTTACCATCAGTGCGTCATCAGTGTTTTTCACAATCATAGTAACATAGTTAGCAAGGCCGAAAAAAGACATTTGTCCTTCCAGTTCAGCCTATATTCCAGCCGGATTAATAATGCTTCTCCTATCCTTTACAATTTAACTATGGACAGCACAGGGATTGTACACAGATATCCAGACATATCTCTGAGTTTTGCATGAACGCACAGTCTGTGAAAAAACATGGAAGTGTGAATAGCACCAAAGATTATATTGGGTACTTGTTCTATGCGACGAGAAAAAAAAAAAAAGCATACAAGGTATCTGCAGCAGAGTGTGAATGAGGTCTTCCACTTCAGTTTCCATCAATTAAATGCCCATCCTCTCACAAAAGATTAACTATGTCAGAATTGAAAGATTTCTCTTGCCTATGACTTCTGTAAAGCAGATATGTTATTTAGCTGCAGACTAGCCATTCAATATGTAATAAAAATGAGTATTGAGTAATAGCCGTTGACTGTGCAAAGTGCGGCCAGCTGGGGCTTCCTCTCCGCCTTCTTCCTCCCATATGTTTAGTGCACACACAGACGGACCAGCGATCTGCAGCTTTCTCAACGTTCCTACTATTTCATTAATAGCACAACGCTGTAAAATGCCCGAAACGTTGATGGAAACACAGGAGGTAAGAGCCGATATTTATTGTTTGGTTTTGGAATATGACTATGCCAACGTCCGGCATATAGACCTGCCGTGTGTCTGAGGTCGCTTGTCCTGTGCACAGATATAGAGGTTTCTTCCTCATTGCAGGATTTGTATTCAGTGACGTAAATGTAAGGCCGGGGTCACATTGCGCTTAGGCAGTCCGTTAGACGGACTGCATTACACCGCGGTATAAAGCGGTGTAACGCAGTCCGTTAACGCTGCCATACACCACCATTATGTGGCGCAACGCGTCGCATGCCATAAAGCAGCACGCGTTCGCGATGTGCCGTCATTAAGTGACGGAGCCTTGGACGTGGGCTACAGCGTCTGAGGCTCCATCAGCGCTAGTGGGTATAGCATATCGCTATGTGTTGAACGGGCTACAAAACACAATGTGAACCTAGCCTAATAAATATTGGAAGTGTGAAAGCGGAAACTACATGAAATATCTACAGTGTATAGATAACTTTATACCTGGATCTTTTCCCGCTGTTTGGGAGCATTCAGTTCCAGCGATATGCCGGACGAATTTACCTTCATGTAGCAGGGGCCTTCTAGGAAATTGTGAAGACCTAGCCAGTAGTGATGAGTGAACGTGCTCGGATAAGGTGTTACCCGGGTGTCTTCAGCATGCTCGAATAATATGTTCAAGTCTCCGCAAATCCATGTCTTGTGGCTGTTCCACAGTCACAACCCATGCAGGGATTACCTAACAAACCGGTAGTCACTGCTTGTGTTGCGGATGTCGCACAAAGGCGAGACATGCAGCCGACTTAGACATAATTTTCTAAGTCACCCGGTTGGCACTCGTGCATGCTGGAATAACCTCTTAGGTGAGCACGTTCGCGCATCGCTACTGGCCAATGATGCTACAAGAAAAAATATTATAACATTTCTTTATTTTCTGTCATTAGCGGAAATGAGAACAAAACCAAGTCCCTTTTATACTTTAGTTTTACTTTGCAAGTGAAATAATTGTAACCACTTCCGGCGTCCCGTACAATAGTGAGATGCTGAGAAGATGACATAAGTTTGGACCAGCTTTCTAATATACATCCGATTCTGGCTGGGGAGATAGCTGTGTAGGAACTCTGTCTGGATGTCCATGTTCTATTAGGTCCATTTCACACTTCAGTTTTCGTTCTTCTCATGCATGTCATAGTTTTTTCTAGTTTCCTGGATCCACTATCAGCTTATACAATCCTTGTTGCGTCTGTGTTTTTCAAATGGGGAAGGAAAGAACCCAAAACAACTTGGCTTCTCCTAGCAATTAAACAAGTTGATATTCATGTGCTTAACTTGGGTTAAACTAGGTCATACAACTGGTAGGCAAGAAAAAGAGGACATGTGAAAAGACAAGTTAATTGTGATGGGTCCATAATCTAATGGACAGCAAGATCATTAATAAAAAAGGTAGTGTGAAAAAGCTATTACAGAAAGACTTTGCATATGGTCACAGTGAATGGGGGCCTTTGGCAACGTTATACTATACTTGGGGCAATGCTCCACATGTATACTGTCGGCTCAGTGCCCAATGTGTGCCTAGCTCAGCCGACTGTTTGAGACCTTGTTCACACGAGTGTATTAGAAATCATACAATTTTTTTTTTTTTTTTTTTTTTCTTATCTAGAAAATTAATGCAGCCCATTTTTCTTCAAGTGCCTCCCTATTGTGCATCTTGAAACAGTCACACCTCTAGTTTTCAGACAGTCCACTATTTCAGCTGATGTTGTTTGTGGGTTTTGCTTTGCATCCCGAACAATTTTCCTGGCATTTGTCAGAGGTGAGGATGTTAACTTTAGTAGCCACTCAAACCCATTTGTGTCAACTTCTGTGCATGATATCAGGCCAAAATCACCAGGGTATGAAAACTTTTGATCAGGGTCATTTGGAGGTTTTTGGTTAATCATAATGATTTAAAAAGAGAAAACACAGTAGTTTGACAATAAATGGCTTCACCCAACCACTAACCATGAGTGGAGAAAAAGTGTTGGTGTTATCATTCATATTCTCTGAAAAAAAGGCCAAGAATGCAAAAATCCTGGCGGGGTAGGTAAACTTTTGAGCACAACTGTATGTAAAAATTGGAGGCAGTATGGAAAAACTGTATGGGATGTGCACTTTTTTTTTGTTGTTGTTTTTTTCCACATAGAAACAGCCTATTGAATTACTGGTCTGTGAGCTATTTTATTTTAAACACGGACGGTACATACATACGCATAATGTGCTTGTCTGAAAAGGCTTAGACCCATAAAGCCAGGAGCCACTTTTATCGGTGTGCTAGATCCTATTTCCATCTGTCATTGGTCCATGTGCCAGCTTTTCCCCTGAAGGCTCATACCCATTTGTGATTAAAAAAAAAAAAACAGTCCGTTTTCTGGATGGAAAATACGGACCGAGTCTATGCGAGTGTAATGCGATTTCAGGGAGATTTCCCCCCATATGTCATGCGTATAACATCCGTATGCAATGCGATTTTAACATGAGGTTTTACATAGAGCAGTTTTCTCCATGTAAAAACTCATGTTAAAATAGCATTGTAAAAAACAAACTGTACACATCGTTTTAAATCAAAAGAATCTTCAAAACACATATATACTAGCTGAAGAGCCCAGCGTTGCCTGGGCATAGTAACCAACTGTTAGTTAAAACAAATTATAATGATTATGTTGCACATAAAAATATTTCACATCATATATTCAACACTACAAATTTGCAACACAAATTAACTAAATGATTACCCAAGTACTGATAGTATTTTATTTTCAACTCATTCAAGAGCCTTTTGACAAACAACATGAGTATCCGTGTATCTAACCCTATCCTGTGTGATGTCTGCTGAGCTATGTACCTAATCCTCTCCTGTGTGATACCGTCTGCTGAGCCGTGTAACTAATCCTATCCTGTGTGATCCTGGGCTTCCCCTGCAGTCTGTGTCAGAAGGTGGTCTGTGTTGGCACGGTAATAAATTTTGTTGTTTCCAGCTTTACAGTGTGATGGGGACACACACACACACACACACACACACACACGCATTGATCTTTATATATTAGATATATATATATACACTAGCTAAAGAGCCCGGTGTTGCCTGGGCATAGTAACCAACTGTGGTTAGTTATAGCAAATTATAATGATTATATTGCACATAAAAACCGTGCATCTAATCCTATCCTGTGTGATACTGACTGCTGAGCCGTGTATCTATTCCTATCCTGTGTGATACTGGGCTCCCCCTGCAGTCTGTGTCAGAGGGTGGTCTGTGTTGGCACGGTAATAAATTGTGTTATTTCCAGCTTTACAGAAGGATGATAACACCATAGAAATGATAAGAATAATAGGCCTCAGTTACCACAACTGTCTACAAAGAAAACTGTTCCTGATTGCAACCAATCACAGCTCATTTTTCATCTTTTAAGCTCTGGGACAGCATGGCGACTTTTGTGTTTCAACTTTTACGTGTTGAGGTTGGTGTATGTGTGGTGAAATGTGTGCTGAGGGTGGTATATGTGTTGAAGCACGTGGTAGTCTGTGGCACATTTTGTGTGTGTTCATATCCCCGTGTGTGGTGAATATCCCATGTCAGGGCCCCACCTTAGCAACTGTACGGTATATACTCTTTGGCGCCATTGCTCTCATTCTTTAAGTCCCCCTTGTTCACTTCTGGCAGCTGTCAATTTGCCTCCAAAACTTTTTCCTTTCACTTTTTCCCCATTATGTAGAAAGGGGCAAAATTGTTTGGTGAATTGAAACGCGCGGGGTTAAAATTTCGCTTCACAACATAGCCTATGATGCTCTCGGGGTCCAGACATGTGACTGCACCGTCGCAGCTACAGCCACAAAATTTGGCACAGTCAGACGTCTGGACCCCGAGAGCGTCCTAAGCTATGTTGTGAGGCGAAATTTTAACCCCGCGCGTTCCAATTCACCGAACAATTTCTACATACTGGGGAAAAAGTGTGTGTGTGTGTGTGTGTGTGTGTGTATCAAGCCCTGCCCCTCATTATGATGTCACAATGGTTGCCATGGTGACGTTGGTGTCATAATGGTTGACTATGGGATGGAGGATGTGTGATGGGTTTATGGGCACTGGACTATGGGATGGAGGATATGTATGACTGGTATATGGGCACGAGACTATGGGATGGAGGATGTGTATGACGGGTATATGGGCTGGAGGATAATTATAAATTTTTTATAACTAACCACAGTTAGTTACTATGCTCCGGCAGCGCCGGGCTCTTCAGCTAATAAATATATATATACCCATCATACATATCCGCCATCCCATAGTCCAGTGCCCATATACCCATCACACATCCTCCATCCCATAGTCAACCATTATGACATCATAATGAGCGGCGGGGCTTGCAACCTATGATGACATCAGCATCGCCATGGCAATGATTATGACATCATAATGAGGGGCAGGGCTTGACACGCACACACTTTTTCCCCAGTATGTAGATAGGGGCAAAATTGTTTGGTGAATTGGAACGTGTGGAGTTAAAATTTCACCTCACAACATAGCCTAGGACGCTCTCGGGGTCCAGACGTGTGACTGTGCCAAATTTTGTGGCTGTAGCTGCGACGGTGCGGATGCCAATCCCGGACACACACACACACACACACACACACACACACACACACACACACACACACACACACTCTTTGAGCTTTATATATTAGATATATATGTGTGTGTGTGTGTGTGTGTGTGTGTGTGTCACTGACATATGAATGTATTCTATGAGTATATATCTAGTGTTTTGTGAGCTCAGTGTTATTTTACTAAACCCTACGAATTATCACCTATTGTCTCTCTCCCCCTCTCCCCTATTCTATGTGTATACATGTAGTATATCTTTTGTATTAGAACATGTCAGTGTGATTTTTACTGTCTAGCCGCATATGAATTGCCGGCCTATCTATCTTTCTAATATAAATACATATACACATGTCAGTGACACACACTCATATATATGCTGGCAATTCTTATGCGGCTATACAATAAAATCACACTGACAGCTCAAAAAAGAGTAGATAGAATAGATGTATGGGCACACAGGAGTTATTTCAGCTCACCTCACTGTTTCTTTGCTGGAATAATATGATCCCAGCACGGATTGGTCTCTGGAAACCTGGAGACTGTTCCAAAAAAATGGGGAAATTCAGCTCAAAGGATAAAAATGATTTTATTTTGACTTCAGTAAAATCATTGATACAAAAGGGCAGCTATGTACAAATAGGTATACCCCATGAAGGGACTACCTTGGACTGAATTACAGAGCACCTAGGCGCGCTTCGAACACACAGGTTCTTAGACTCAGGATAAGCTCTGAGGCAAACATTGCATCATATAAAGACAATAAACAGGTGAGATAAATAATTACAAAAAAAAATGTGGTGTCAACATATATAAAAATGCAATGTGCAACCAATGAATGAATTTTCTGCAGAAAAATAAAAATGCAAAAATTCAAAGCTCAATAATATAACATGAATTCTTTTCTTAGATTGAGACCTGTGGGTACACATGTGTCCAACAGAAAAGTCCAAAAAGCTTCTCTATTGCGCAGCACTTGTTCGCGATCACCTCCTCTGGGGTGCTTCTTAATACGTTCAATTGCATAGACCCTGCAAGAAAAAACACTTCTATTGTAGACAGACACAAAGTGTTTGGAAATCTTAGACATGTGTCTAGTGGAACTATGTACAATATCATATAAATGCTCACGAAACTTCTCTTAATTTGTGGATAGTCGATCCGACATATTTCAAAGCACAATGTGTGCATTCAATGATATAAATGACATAATCTGAATTACAATTGAGAAAATTCTGAATTTTATATGACTTACTAATTGCTGCATTCTGAAAATGAGTAGTTTTATGAGAAAAAGAACATGTTTTGCATAATGAATGGCCACATTTGTGATAACCCACAGTTGATAACCCATTACTTGCGCCAGTATTTTTTGTCCATCCAAAAAACTAGGCGACAGAACATTTCCCAAAGTGGGCGCTTTTCTTGAAACAATTTTGATACCTTCCCCCAATAATGTCATCACTTCTTAATATATGCAAATTATTTTGTATAATGTTTGAAATGGAACGAAAATAAGAGCTATACGTTAATGCTAAGGTTGGACAATCAAAGGAATTTTTTTGGAAGCGAGACTGCCTCTGAATGAGAGAATCTCTAGATTTAGTATCAGTAATGTTAATAGCGCGATTTATGGTCCAAGCAGGATAACCGCGATTTCCCAATCGATTCTTTATGATATGAAACTTCCTTATTGCATAAAAATTCATTGCTACAATTTTGCTTGGCTCTTGTCAACTCTCCTACAGGTATCGATTTTTATTGTGTGTACTGGATGAAAACTGGTGGCATGTAAAATGGTGTTCCCTGCGATTTTTTTTTTTTTTTTTTTTTTTTTCTAGAGATATGCTGATAAGGTGCACCTGTTAAACATAAGTCCGAAAACAAATTTCTTTGTAATCAAAAATATGGGTAAAACTCAAATTGAATAAATTGGAAGTAATGTATTCTATGAATGGAGGGATCAAATTGACGTCTCCTTTCCAAATAAACAACAAATCTATGAAACGATAATACCATTGTATATTGTCTGAAAAAGGATTATTGCAGCCAAAAATAAATCTCTTCCCACCATGCCATGACTAAACTTGCAACTGAAGGAGAAAATTTTGCACCCACTGAAACACCATTATTCTGCAAAAAAAAAAATTTTCGCAAATAAAAAATAATTGTGAGATAATAAATTCCAAAACTTGAATGATGTAATTTTGTAAGTCCAAACTAAACAAACTATTAAGATGAAATTTTACCGCCATAATTGCAATTTGGTGAGGGATGGAAGTGTACAGTGAAATAATATCACATGAAAGCCAAGTCCAATCAGATTCCCATGTCGTCTCATGTAATAAGTACAGAACATCCCCGGTATCCTTAAGATAACCTGGTATGCGCTGCACAAGGGGCTGTAGAGTAGAATCAAGCCACTCTCCCAAATGTTCGCTAAAAGAACCAATACCCGCCACTATGGGGCGCATGGGAGGAGGAAAAAGGTTCTTTGGAAGGGCATGTAGAATTGGTATTTTGGGGAAATCCACAATCAAAAATTCCGATTGTTTTTTAGAAAAAAAACCCTGAGATAAGCCCTCCTGAATGAGTAGTTTACATGCTTTGCTATAATCTTCAGTGGGGTCGCTTTGGAGAGGAATATAAATATTTGTATCTGAAATTAATTCATAGATGGAAGTTAGATAATCAGAAATGTTCATTACTACCACAGAGCCACCTTTATCAGACATTTTCACAATTACATCAGAATGAGATTTCCAAGAATTCAAGGCTTCTCTCTGCATGTGTCAAACTGGAAGATTTTTTTATCATATAATGGATTTTTATCATTAAACAATTTTTTGAGGTATCGCTCAACATTCTCCTGGAACTTATCCATTTCTTCCTTTCTGGTTTGAACTGGATAAAATGAAGGATTTTTAATTTTGTATGGAAAATAAGAGACTGAAAGTATTGGACGAGACATCAGAAAAATCCAAATCATTTAGATTTAACATACAATTCTGCTCCACAAAACTCTTAACAAAAAATTCATTAATAGGAAGAATTTGAGACGACATTTCAGAAATATCTGTAGAAAAAATGTCTTTTGACCGTGAGGTCTCTGATAAATTTGATATCTTTCAGTGTAGAAAAAATGTCCACTTTAATTTCTGCTTGAGATAGAATAGTTGAGGATAAATTAATCACATCTACTGATTCGTTTTGTTGGCACTCCTTAATCGACTCTTGAAAAATGCAGGTATTTCGGTGGTGCTTTTTTCCACCCCTCCTTGTTCGTTTTTTGAAGAATTATAAAATCTTCATGGTTTTTTTTTATAGTATCTTGATTTGGAATGACCCTCATTAGAAAAATCAAAAGATGGATCCGTTGAAACATCAGACGTTTCGCAATCAGATGATGAAAAAGAGACTTGTTTTTATGTGCCTTATGCACAAAGGTGCGGTTGCGCTTCTTTAAAATAGACTTGGGTGAATAGAACGGCTTCTCCCACCTGCCCCATTCATAAATCTGATTGCTGGAATAATCAAACACGTCTCTGTAGAATTTTCTTTTCTTGAGACAAATTGAGTCTTCCAAAGACTGCATCTTGCTTTTTAATTCTTTCTGAAAAGACTCAAAATTCTCAGTCGATAAAGAAGTCTTGAGAGACAACAGATTTTTGTTGAGGTCAGTCTGAATTCTTGTTAATTCCTGACTCTCATGTTTGACAATCAATTGCATCAGTTGTATAGAACAATGGGACAGGATGGTGTTCCACGCAGTGGTGAATTCGTCATTATAAACCGTTGTAAGTATTTTTTAAATTCTTAAACCATCCTGTCCTATTGTTATATACAACTGATGCAATTGATTGTCAAACATTACTGATACTAAATCTAGGGATTCTCTCATTCTGAGGCAGTCTCGCTTCCAAAAAAATTCCTTTGATTGTCCAACCTTAGTATTAACATATAGTTCTTATTTTCGTTCCATTTCTAAGCTTTTTGGACTTTTCTGTTGCACACACGTGTACCCACGTGTCTCAATCTAAGAAAAGAAATCACGTTGTTTATTGTCTTTATATGATGCAATGTTTGCCTCAGAGCTTATCCTGAGTCTAAGAACCTGTGTGCTCGAAGCGCGCCTAGGTGCTCTGTAATTCAGTCCAAGGTAGTTCCCTTCATGGGGTATACCTATTTGTACATAGCTGCCCTTTTGTATCAATGATTTTACTGAAGTCAAAATAAAATCATTTTTATCCTTTTGAGCTGGATTTTCCCATTTTTTAGAATAGATGTATATGTGGCGCCCCTGAGGGTTCATTCGCCACAGAGGTACTGCACCTCCTCCTGAGGTGTGGTACCCCACCATTCAGGTAAGGCCGGGGTCACACTGGTGAAGAATACGGCCGAGTGAGAGGCGCTAAAAGCACGCATTAGACACGGACCAATGATTCTCTATGGGGTCCCTCGCACCAGCCGTATATTTCTCATCCGTAATCTACGGTCCGTGCCAATCGCAGCATGCTGCGATTGTCAGCGTACTACGGCCGTAGTACGCCAATGCAAGTCTATAGGTGCGCAAAAAATGCAGATTACACACGGACCACACATGTGACTTGCAAGAAATACACACCAGGTGTCTTTTAGCAAAGACGGCAATTCAGTGCACTATACAGTAAACTCAGACTGACAGTTTTAATAAAGAAACAAAAGAATAGATGTATACACATAGAATACTTAGAATATATATATATATATATATATATATATGCATTCTATGTGTCTATATCTATTCTTTGGTTTCTGTTATAATGGAGCCCTATGACAGGGTTTCTATGTCCATTTTGCAAGCCTGCGTGAAAATCTCGCCATACGGATGCTTGCATGCGCAAAATACGCGACCACACCTTGATTACGGATGACATACGGAGCACTGTTTAGGGGCCATTCATCCGTATTACGCATGTAAAATACTGACCGTATTTTGCGTCGGTTAGTGTGACCCTGGCATAAGGTGGAGACTCCTGACCATGCTCCAACACCTGCATCCCACACAACATAGTAGTGTAGCAAAGCACCCTTGGGTGGCTCCCTGCTTGGAACACTAAGCGTGCTGGGAGGCGGGTGGAGTTAGTTGGCACCAAAAGAGCGGGAAGAGTTTAGGATTTAGGCAGTCTGACAGAGTCAGAGAAAGAGTAAAGATCCCCCTGAGTGGGATGGAAGAGGGAAGTGCTGCAGCCGACCTCAGTGACCTGGGTCCGCTGGCACAGGAAAGAGACATTGATGGAAAGCCTGACTCTCTCCATAAGAAGGAAGGATTAGTACAGAATATACGGAGAGGAGGACTAAGGATTAGGGTTAGAGCAGAACCCTTCCCAAATTCACAGCGCAAGGCCGGGGTCCGGTCCCCGAGGTTGTATGGATACTAATGGTCCTGCAGCAGACACCGTAGGAACAGAAGTTGTCACCACTTTATTCCCACACAAGACTTGGGGGCACAACAGCAACGAGAGAGAGCCGGGACTTGGTAGCAAGGAGTCCCCGAAGCAGGCTACAGCTGTCTGCCGTACAAGTAGAGTTCATAGGAACATCTGACGGGAGGAACTCCAGTGTAACTCAATACTGAATACTGCACTATAGGCACAAAAGGGAGACGTTCAGAAAAGGCACATTTGTTGGCGGATTGTTGGAAGGGAGTACTTCATCTTGCCTGGAAGTTGGCTGAGCCCCTGACCTGGAGGACACGGCACTGAGGCGGGCACCTGCATGCTCAACAGACTGTGAGTAAAGCTTTGGAACTACAAGCCCTGGTGTCCTCCGCTTATTACCGTGCCAACATACTCAGCACTGCTACATCTCGGTACCGGGCACTACACTCTCTCCCTTAACACCTATCTTCTTCATCTACTCTGCCCTGGGACTACAGCCCTACCTGTGGAGGGCTACAACATCATTGCTGCACCACACCATCTGTCCCAGAGGATGTGTCTGCAGCGTCGGCTTAACATCTTCATTGCCGAACACCACAGGTGGCGTCACAAATCATTATAAACTTTAATCATCATCCACACGCTCAACATTCCCCTTTTACAATAGACGCCAAGGGCCATGGACCGGGTCACAGCTACCGTGACAACTCCCATTGAAATCCACCGGGCCCGGCTCAGAGTACCCCGCCGACCTAGCGAGACCCTGGGGGCGACCCATATACACATAGAATACATAGATATATATACACGTCAGTGACACACATATATATCTGTGTATTCTATGTGTATATATCTATTCTATTCTAACATGTCAGTGTGATTGTACAGTAGCTGCATATGAATTGTCGGCTTTTTCAAAGGACACCGATGCGTATCAATCGGACAGCACTCGCATGGTGCAAGTGCTGTCAGATTTTTTTATCGCACCCATTGACTTGCAAAAGCGAATTTCACCTGAAAATCGCAGCATGCTGCGATTTTTTTTTTTTTTTTTTTTTTTTTTTTTTTTTTTTTTTTTTTTTTTTTTTTTTTTCTTCCCCTCAGTCCAATTTCGGCTGAGAAAAAAATCGCAAATGAGATGTCACCCATTGACTAACATTGGTCAGAGTGCAATCTGCTTTTTAATCGGATTACACTCATCCGATTTTCGCACCAGTGAGTAGGAGCCCTAAGGCTTCTTTTACACTTACAGGGTTTTTTGTGGCCCGTTATTGTGGGCCTTTTTTGGGGGCCGTACTGCTGCAATTTTCAGTCTACCACAATAACAGACTGCAAAAAACTTGTGGAAATCTGTTTTTCAGGTTTCCAATACTATGGAAGAAGTATTGGGAAAAAAACAGCGTTCTGCAAAACCAGAAGTGACGGTGCACCGCAAAAACAAACTTCTGTTATTTTTCAATGGGAGCTGTGTGCGTAAGCCGCAAAAAAGATTCGGCAGGCTCGATTTATTTTTCATGGCCGCAAATACAGCCATACGGCACACGGTGCTACGACTTATTTTTGCGGGCTGATTTTGCGGCCCCATAGAAATCTACTGGGGCCGCAAAAACGGCCAGCAAAAGCACGGTAAATGTAAAAGAAGCCTTAGTGTTTCATTAATTTTTCTTGTATGAGCAAAAACCTGATGAGGTTTCTCAAACTTCTCCAACAGTGAAAAATGGAGAGGATCAGCTTGATTGGAGCCTCAGATGGATTTTCTTCCATTTATTCAACTCCAGAAAAATACAAGCTGACGCCCTCTACACACTGGGACATGATGGGTATGTTTAACCAGCTCATTTGAGCTTATTTTTGACGTTTCCCACAGGATTTTTCACTACATGATTCATGACACATTGATATGGCGTAGGTTTGAGTTTCTCACATATTTAGCCTTAGGACATACTGGCTGATCCACACTTAGTTTACCAGCATTTGGCACTGTCATTTCTATTTGAATATTATACAATACACAACATTGCCCTGGGGTTTGCTATTTGATAGCGACTCTTGCATAATAGATCAACCATTTTTTCTGTGGCTATTTCAGCAATTATTCTCTATGCCATTTTATCTTTATCATTGTGATTATATTGCATACCTGTGGCACTTGTCTTTTGGCTATACATGCTCATTATAGGCTGTCTGCTTGTCTTTCTAGTATCGGGTCTCATGTGACTACCCATTTTATTGGTTCTGCTATTTTCCTGTATCTCCAATGTGTGTCTTTTGTGATAAATAAATACAATACACGTTTGAAATGGATTTGGATTCTAGGCTCTCCTTTCTCTCATCCAGAAAAATACATGCTGAAATTTCAAGAATCTAAATTCCACGAGCAATAGTTTACTCCCACTATAAAATAATTGGGTATTCTAGCTTCATACCACATGCATAAGCCACTAATATGTGAGCCTGACACTCCATATGTACCCCCTTAATGACCGCCAATACATCTTTTTACTGACCTGAGATATAAGAGAATGGCATTCCCGTACAGGTAACAATCCAGCAGCTGTCCACTATAGCTGACAACTTGTTGTATCACCAACGATCAGTGTTGTCACCGTCCATACCTTCTTAACCCTAATGCTGCTGTCAATAGTGACATCATATAAATGGTTAACAGTGTGTGAGGGCTTCCATTTTAACCCCCTCGGCACCATAAGATCACGATTGCGTGGTTCTGATGTTTGCCATGGTAGATCACGGTCAAATAATGGTCTTGGAGTCTCCCGGCTATAGCGGCCTGTTCAGAAGTTAGGTACATTTAGGTAGTAAAAATACACTTTTTTCATTTCTGTCATGCCACTTTGCATTAATTCTTGAAAAGCACCTGAGGGGTAATAAACTACCTGACCGCAGTTTTCAGTATGTTAGGGGGTACTGTTTTTAAATTGGTATCACTTTGGTGGGTTTTCCAGTAGATAGGACCCCCCAAAGTCACTTCAAACCAGGATAAGTCTGTAAAAAAAAAAAAAGTTTTGTAAATTTCCTTGAAAAAATTAAAAATAAATTACTGCTACATTTTGAAACTTCCTAAAATGCTAACAAAACGGGCATTTTACAAATGGTGCTGATGTAAAGCAGACATGTGGGAAATATTATTTATTAATGATATTCTATGGTATGACTATCTGGATTAAAGGGATAATCGTTCAAAGTTTGAAAATTACAATTTTTTTTAACATTCATGTCAAATTTCTGATATATATTTTTTTTATAAATAAATATAAAACATATCGACCTAAATTTACCATATCATAAATGATAATGTGCCACGAAAAAACAATCTCAGAATTGGTGGGATCCGTTGAAGCATTCGAGTTACCATATAAACGGACAGTGGTCAGAATTGTAAAATTTGGCTCGGTCACTAAGGGAGGACATCCCCGTCTTGGGCAAGCCTGCCCGGGCACTGCCACAGAAGCCAGAGCTCCTGGCTTCTTTGAGACTGCTAGTCCAACCTCTTCTTGTTAACCACTTCTGTCCCTAATCTGCACATAGGCACAGATAACTACACAGACATAAAATTAAAGGGAACTTCACACAGTAAACAATAGTACCATAATAGACACATTAATACACAGCCAACTATTAGAGCACCACTGGGGTAACATATGTCCAACATATCAGGAAGGAGAAACCAAGGGTCCCTGCCATCTCCTTACACCTACATGCAGGTAAGTACCAAGAGATTAGGTCACAGATGTATGGAGTAGATAGGTAGTGGATGACTAATGTATGTATGCCATGGTTAGGGTTTTGAACTGGAGTCTCTGGGTAATGGGGAGCCAGTGCAGGGATTGAAAGAGGGGAAAGGCTGGGGACTAGTGTGGGGGCAGGTGGATAAGTCGAGCAGCAGAGTTTAGAACAGATATGAGGGGTGCGAGAGTGTTAGAGGGGAGGCCACAGAGCAGAAGGTTGCAGTAGTCAAGGCGAGAGATAGGGGCATGGACTGGGGTTTTTTGCAGATTCTTGGTTGAGGAATGTACGGATCCGGGAAATATTTTTGAATTGAAGTCGACAGGAAGTGTAAAGGGCTTAGATATGTGGTTTGAAAGAGAGATCAGAATCAATTACCATAAGGCTGCTCACTCTCCCCAGTCCCACAAGCTCGCTGCCATTTACTTGAATGGATGGGTCCATTGATGGGGGTCGAGTGAGATGGGGAAAGATGATGAATAGTGATGAGCGAATTTGTTCGGAAAACGATCGCCAAACATAATTTTGGCACAAATATGGTACATTCGGATTCGTCATTGGAAATACGAGCAAAATTTTATAAAATCTGTAAAAATTGGTAACATGCGGTAAAATATTTGCGTTACCGCAGAAGTATTTTCAGAACTTATGCAATGATAATGGTGGTGTATCATGAGGGTTTTGCATGTGTTTGAGGGGAAGGGGTTGTAGAGCTCAAAGATGCAGCGTTCTTGTAAATTTTTTTTTTTTTTTTTCCCTAATTTTGTGTGCACATTGTGACATTGAGTCAGGACGCAGGAAGCACCCACAATGTCCTTACACCACGGCTTGTGTCATTGGCTGCTGAAATCACATCTCCCTCTCCAGACAAAGAGCAGACATCTTGTTTTAGCGCCATTTTTACACTGTAACAGCACAGAGGCTGCTCCTGTTGCTGGCACTTTTAGGTCTGTTTCATACCTCCGTCATCGGCGGTCAGTTGAAACCAGATGATCCGTGACGGACGGATGTCAGCGGAGCACGTAGGATGAAGGATCCATGGGAGAAGCGATGCGGCCAAATTTAAAGCGACCGCGGCAGTCGAGAATTGCAGGGTCCGTTTCATCCGCCCGGGAGCCGCTAAACTCTTGGCGGATCCGTAAAAAAAACGGGGGAGGGGGGACTGACGACCATCAGTGTAAATCCGCCAAGAATGTAAGTCTATGGGGGAAAAAAACGGATCCGCCCCATTTTTGACGGATCCGTTTTTTAAAAATTTGGCGTATTTTGACTGAAGGGGAAAAAACGGATGTGTGAAGCAGGCCATAGCAGAAAGATTTTAGCTAGTAAGTTAGGTGGTTGTATACCAGCCAGATAGTGTAGCAGGGCACATGTTCTTCATTCTACAATTGTGTTGTGCACTGCTTCTATTGTGCTACATGCACGAGTATAGCATTCTAAATAACAATTTTTCTCTAGCTAAATGTACATGGAGGCACACAGCTGAGTAGGTCATCTGAGGGGGAAGACGAGGAGAATAGGTTGCACCGTACATCACAAACACGTAGTGATAAAGTAAAAGAAACCACAAAAGCGCGCCCATAGGGCCTTACCAGTGCAGATATAATGAATATAAATTAAATTGTGCAGGGTACTCACCCGCAATAGTTGTGTAAAGCCACGACTACTGTATGCGCTTAGTCATATGCAATGAAGCTGCAGCAGGATGGTGTAGACAGACAGCGTCTGCTTCCATTACTCAAAGAGGAGATCCCAAGAGGGAAAAAAACACCAGATTCCCACGATGCTATATTTCAACCATCAAATAGGGGAAATCCAGTAGATTGTAGAAATTGGTTCCTATATCAGTACTTTATTTATGGTACATACAGAGACAGCGCGTTTCGAGGTCCATTCAGTGACCTCTTCTTCAGGTCGAATGTACAGAAATGAACATAAATCAGAAGTTGGCGGTTTATATCATATCGAGGTTAGGCCCCCCGCTGTTCCCAAAAAAAAAAAAATTGGAGGGGGCAGGGGCAGTAACCAAATGCAAGTACATAGAAATTTCACAAAAAAACGACCAAGTGTTAAAAGACACAATAACTTACATCCCATAGATCACAAGTTGGACTAATTAAAAAAGAAAAAATAAGAGTATTTAAAAATGAAACAAAAGACTCCCCACACCAGGATCAAACCAATAAGGTTGTGGGACTGAGTGTATGTATATGAACCAAGGTCATCCACTTTAACTAGTAGTGCTATATGCATTCTGCTATATTTGACTAATAAGAGAGACGTATGTTAAAATGGAAAGTAAACATTATACACGGGGAGCGCCAGAGACCATGACTGTGATTGTCCTGCGAGTCGGACTTTGTTATTTATTTGATACAGTGTAGCTACAATAAACAGTATATAGGGCGGACAACACAGACATTAAGAGAATCAATGCACATCGCCATAATACTAAAAAAGGCTTCATGAAGCACGGCCTGTCCAGACACTGCGCAATTACACATGGATGGGATTTCTCCGGTTTGCGGTTTCTAACTATTGACCGGATTACTCCTAATACTCCTAACAGATTCCAGGCTCTGTGTAGGAGAGAAATTTATTGGATTTATAGGATGACTACTATAAATCCGAATGGCCTCAATGAGGTGTGTGACATCTTCGGGTAAAACTTCCTCTCATATGTATTCATCCGGCAAATTTTTTTTTTTTTTTTTTCTCACCTGGCATCCTCTGATACTTTTTAATGATCCCATTAGCTCAGACCCCAGAGACCATGACTGTGAGTAACCCAAAGGGTTTTCCAGTTCCCACGGTCAGTACTGACATCAGAAGCCAGGGAGACATTTCCAAAGAAGCGGAGAGATGTCAGCCGAACCCTTCAACACCAGATGTCTGAGCTAATGGGATCATTAAAAAGTATCAGAGGATGCCATGTGAGGAGAAAAAGAAAAAAAAAAAAAAAATGCCGGATGAATACATATGAGAGGAAGTTTTACTCGAAGATATCACACACCTCATTGAGGCCATTCGGATTTATAGATGGGAGTAGTGCATTTACAGCCCACTACTCCACCGGTGTCTGCTGCAGAACCATTAGTGTACACACAACCTCGGGGACCGGGCCCCGGCCTTGTGCTTAGAACGTCTAGGCAGGGTTCTTCCTCTAACCCACGTCCTCTGTGTTCCCTTTTACTCCTATGTTCCGTACTTGTTTTTCTCTCCTATGGAAGCTCAGGCTTCAGTTCAATGTCTTTCACCTTCCTTCCTTTCCCGTGCCAGCTGGCTCAGATCACTGAGGCAGCTGCAGCACTCCTTCCTCCATCCCTCTTCCAGGGATCCCCACTCCGAGTGGCTTCCGCTCTCAGACTCCCCATCTGACTGACCTACTGACTGACCTGTTATCCTAAACCATCCCGCTCTTTTGTGTTCTAAACTCCACCCACCTCCCAGCACATTTAGTGTTCCAAGCAGGGAACCACCAAAGGTGCTCTGCCTCTCTCTAGGCAAGGAGCCGCAATGTGGTTTTGCTGAACTACTCTATTGTGTGGGATGCGAGTGTTGGAGCATGGTCAGGAGCCTCCAACTTACCTGGATGGTGGGGCACCACACCTTAGGAGAAGGTGCAGTACCTCTGAGGCGACTGAGCCTCAGGGGCGCCACACTTGGACCTCTCAAACGGTCAAGCAGTTTGTCTGGTTCACCGTACTCTGCCCTCTCTCAGCACTGCAGCCAACCCACGGTTCTGCAGTTATGATCACGTAAAAGAAGGTTTCCTCCTATGCATGACAAAGGTAAGAGGTTGAACGCCACCATCTCCAATCTGTTGGCCACGGAAATGCTGCCTTTGCGCTTGGAAGATACAGACGGTACAGACGGCTTCCCAAAGCTGATGGCTGTCGCAGTCCCCAGTACCAATTGCCCAGTCGCCATTACTTTTGTAAGAAAGCTGTGTCTGCGCTACACCATCATGTTGCATTAAAAACATATGTGACATGCACAAGTGTGAACAAGTCAGTAGGACAATGCTCACACACACTCAATGGCTGAAACACAACAAGAGAACATTGTTATTCTTTTTACTGCAGAGAATTTTTGAAAATTTGTCATTTTGTGTTCTCTTGTTGTGTTTCAACCATCATGTTGCAGACATCACCCATTCCTTGACTAAATCTCTGTCTGCCAGAGTGCGTTTCGCCACAGAAGTTTGGCGAGTAAGCATGGCCAACGGCATTACATTTCGTGACTGGGCACTGGTTGACTCTGGTGGCTGTGGGTGCAGGCACTGCTCCACAAGTCTTGGAATCTCCACAGTTTGCAGGACAAACCTCTACATTTCACACTTCCACTGCTTCTGCCTCCTGCTCTACCTCATCTAGGGCCTCCACCTGTGCCCTCAACCTCTGCCTTAATGACACACACATTCCAATAGTGCAGAGCAAATCTCCACCACCTCTGTACTGTGCAGTCAGGACTCGCTGCAATTGGGCAATATTAAAATTGATATGCCTTGGAAATTAAATTGATATGCCTTGGAAATTGCAGTCACACACTGAAGAGATGTGAACAGCTTTCCAGGCTGAGTTTGGTCAATGTCTTTCTCTGCTGAACCTGCATCCAGAGAAGGCCAAGTCCGATAACAGGGCAAACCTGGTGGAGGCCCTACGGCAAGGCAAGCTCACACAAGTGTCTTGCATGGCTCATATCCTCAACCTGGTGGTACAGCATTTTCTTCATGACTATCCTGGCCTGGATGAGCTGCTTCAGAAAGCAAGTAAGCTGTGTGCTCATTTCCGCCATTTGCACCCCTCAGGTCATCGACTTGCAAGGATACAGAGGTCTTTGTCCTTGCCAGTTAAAAGGTTGATTTGCGATGTGCTGTCACAATGGAATTCCACTCTGCACATGTTGCAGCAACTGTGGCAGCAGCAACAAGCCATGAAGCAGTATGTCATGTCGTATAACCTGGGCCAACGCAGTAGTGACATGGTGCATATCACGTTTATGGAGTGGGCACAGATTAAGAACCTCTGCACCCTTCTGCAGTTTTGAAATGGCTACTAAGATGGTTAGCGCTAACAACGCTGTCATCGGCATCACTATTATGGTCATCTATGTGCTGGAGCAGACATTGAATAGCCTACGGGAGGAGATGGTGATCCCAAAAGGAGTCGAGAAAGCAGAGATGTGGAAGGGATAACATTGTCTCTAAGTTCCACACTGTCATTACCAGGCGGGTGCCAAGGGAGGGTGGATTACTGCAATTTGAGGGGGCTGATGATAACAGACAAACTGTTATCGAAGGCGCAAGATCCGAGGAACAAATGGAGGAGGAAGAGGTGATGGGCGAGCAACTGTCAGATGAAGACAATAATATTCCCTTCTATGTTGTTGAGGGTTGGCGGGTGGGGATGGAGGAAATGAGCCTCATTGTTACCCAGCCACCAACACAGCATGGGCTTGGACCTCATGGTAGAGCCCAAAATATGACTGCCTTTTTGCTGCACTATCTGCAACCTGATCCCCGTATACTTATGATTAGGAATATTGCTGACTACTGGGTTGCCACTCTGTTAGATCCATGTTAAAAAATGTTGACATACTTCCCGCCCTGGAAAGGGACTCGCGAATGCTGGAGTATCGAAACACGCTTTTACACAACCTTAAGAGAGTTTTTCCCCCAAGACAGCAGTGAAGCACACAGTTCACATTGCAGCTCTAGACTTTCAACCTCCGCCACATCAATTCGTCAACGCGAAAACATTAGCAGCAGCGGTGGAAGTGGAAGAAGCCATTTCTGTGAGCCCTTTTGACACTTTTTTGGACCAGCTCATGCCAGCACAACAGTCCAAGTCTTACACATGGTAATCGAATGGAGAGGATGGTGGGAGGATGGTACAAGAGTATCTAGAACTGAATATCAATATCAGGGAGGGTTTGGACCCTTTCACATTTTGGTCTTCCAAAATGGATGAGTGGCCAGAGCTCGCCTCAAACGCCTTGGAGGTTTTATTGTGTCCGGCAGCCAGCATTCTCTCAGAACGTGTCTTCAGTGCTGCTGGTGGTATCCTGATGGATAAGTGCAGCCAGCTGTCCCCTGAAAGCGTAGAACACCTAACTTTCATTAAAATGAACAAGTCATGGATCTCCAAGGACTTTTGCACCCCAATTGCAGACTGTATGTACTAGGCGATATTGTGTTTTTTTTAGTGTGCTCCATTAATGTCATGTAACTGCACCCTGTGATATCTTTATTGTTGCTTCTGTGGCTGCTGCTGCTCCTGATGTTAACACACATTTGTGAAAATATGAACAGTCATGGTTGGTCTACACCTGCTGGGTTCACTGTAGTGGAAGGCGTGTCATTCCCAATTATACTATTTCTACATTTGTGACATTAATTCCACTTCGGTGGTATCAGGCCCTCATTTTTTAAAATGTGAACACTCCAGGTTGGGTTTCCATCTGCTGGATTTGGTGTAGTGAAACACCTGTCGGTCCCTATTATACTATTTCTACTGTGGTGAAAATGATGCCACTTTAGTAGTGTCTGCCAATAATTTGAAAACGTGAACCCTCATGGTTGGGTCTCCTTCATGCATTTTGCCTGTAGCAGTAGGCCACCAACACCTTCCACTTCTTTGGACTCAACTACCCGTGTTAGTATCATTAAATTTTTCTGATAGTAGTAGTCTACAAAACTGATATTTGTGCTACCTGAGTGTGGCTGAGCATGAAAGCAGGTAGGGGTGTTGCCTGTGGTATCAGGGCTCCCAGCCCAACAGGCGTACACCGATCCCTCACCCACCTCGTCTTACTGTGACATTCAATTTGCAACATCCGCTAGGGCAGTGGGGTACCCGGTCCGGATAGGTCAGTTCTACAGGGGATGTCACGGCAGCGATGACCCGGTCCGAGGCCCTGGACGTGCAATAAAATGCTGAGGGAAATGTTTATAGGGGATTACAGTCGGCATGGATTCAGGTGCCACGGGTGGATTCTTCACTTCCTGTGCACCTAGGACCCCTTCTTTACTCCACTTTACTCTCCTGTCCTGGGATGAGCTCCTCATTCCTTCAGTCCCACCAACTGTCTTCTCTTCCTGACTCCTCCTCCAACTGACTCCTGTTACCATGACAACTCTCCACTACCAACTGTCAGCTTTCTCTTCAGCTGCCCTACCCTTATCTACTTCCTCCACCAACACCCTCTACCTAGTTCCTCCCTGGCCTAGAGAGGTGTTGTGGTGGGTGCTAGTGTGTGGGTCCTAGGTAGTGCCCCCCCCTCCTTACCTGAGTGGGGTGCCACACCTCTGGCTGAGGTGCAGTACCTCTGTGGCGACTGGACCCTCAGGGGTGCCATAAATTGAAAGCTGTAAATGCTGTCCCAGACCCTGATACCTCATGCCTGGCTGATTGCTGCAGTGCCATGCTAAAATTTGTACTGTGGGTGAATTGAGGCCACTTTCCTGGTGTATGTCCCTCATTTGATGTGTTTTGGCAGCATTTGTGGTCGTTATAAGGTGTTGTGCATGCATTTGTTTATGACTCCCGTTGACATGAATGGCGTTCGGTTATGTTCGGCGAATATTTGTCAAATCGGAAAATACTGCAAATTCGTCTGTCGTAAACCGAACATTGAATTATTCGCTCATCTCTAGTCAATATCCCAATTTATACCTTAGAGACATATTGGGTCATATGTCAGCCGTATGTCCCAAATAGAAAACAAAAAAAAAACTTGGCATTCACAGAGTTATGAGCCTGTGCCTACTCTGATTAGGTCCCATAAATGCAACTTCATAATGTGTAAGATCTCATAGTCCTACCTAAATGAAGTTTCACTAATAGCATGATGTAGTTAAAAATCACAAAATCTATCCTATTCGTGTGGTCGACAAAAGTGTTGTTGAAATGCTTTGGCCGCTGTCTTTGCTGTTTGGTCCTTGACAGGTACCACTACCAGGAACCTTAAGTAATGGTCAACAATGCTGAGGGCGTAGACATAACCTGACTGGCTCGGGACCAGCTTCACATGGTCGAAGGCTACCAACTCAAGTGGCTGTTTGGTGATTAATGGTTGTGACGGGGCTCGCTGGCTGTTACGGTCCTTCCTGCGCAGGTTGCATGGTCCACACTTCGGCACCAATCTTCAATGGCCTTCCTCATACCAACCCAGTAGAACCTTTCCCAAAGTAGGACCTCCAACTTCTTCCATCTGAAGTGTCCTGTTCCATCGTGGTACGCTTCCAGGACCATTGACGCATCTTGCTTCGGGACTACCACTTGCCAGACCAGTTCGGGCGTTGACACTCCTCCGACACAGCTTTCCCTCATAGATGAATAACCTGCCCTTTTCCTTCCACAATTGTTGAGTCTCTTGTGGAGCATCTGGACCGGGGTGCGAGTCAACTTGTGCTAGTAGCTCCTTTACCAGGTGGACTGCTGGGTCGCTATCCTGTGTCTCTGCCCACTCATGGTGGGGCAATGGGTTTAATGTGGCCTCTTGCACGATGCAGCGCTTGTTTTTCGCCCCTTGGGCGCATTGGGCCGCTACTGGCCGATGAAAATCGGTAACTCAATTTCTTCTAGCTCTTCCTCATCTTCCCCATCTGGTAGGTTGGGCATTTTAGACGGCGCATTGGCGTTCTTATGCCCCGCTCGGTACTTGATGGTAAACTCATAGTTGGACAGCTGGGCCATCCATTGCTGCTCCAGCGCACCTAGCTTTGCATTTTCCAAGTGAGTCAGTGGATTGTTGTCCGTGAAGATGGTTAACTTCGCCGCAGCTAGGTAGTGTTTGAATCACTCGGTCACCGCCCAGACTATGGAGAGAAATTCCAGTTTAAAGGAGCTGTTGTTGTCAGGGTTGCTTTCAGTGGGATGAAGTTTTCTGCTGGCGTAGGCGATTTCCCTTTCTCTGCCCTTCTGCACTTAGAATCATAGAATCGTAGAGTTGGAAAGGACCTCCTGGGCCATCTTGGAACAGCACTGCTCCCAATCCCATGTTGCTGGCATCAGTATACAGTATGAATGTTTGGTCATAGACTGGGTAGGCCAGGACTTCATCTCCCATAATAGCCAACTTCAACCGGGTGAAGGATCTTTCTAGTTCGTCATTCTAGTCAAACGTAGGACTCTTCTAGCTTATTGAGCTGGCCCACAAGAAGGTTTTGCAGGGGTGTGGCTATTTCAGTGAAGCCCTTGATGAACCTTTTGGTAGTAGCCAACCAACCCGAGGAGCTGACGTATTTCATGAATGTTGCTGGGCCTTTGCCAGTCCCGGATAACAGTGACTTTGTCGGGGTCTGGTGCCACGCCTTCCACACTCACTACGTGGCCTAGGTACTGCACCTTGGGCTTCAGGAGGTGGGATTTGGATGGTTTCACTTTCAGGATAAAGTTGGACAGGGTCTCAAACTCCTCGGCCAGGTGCTTCAAATGGTCTTCGTAGGTCTTGGAGAAGACAATGATGTCATCTAGGTACAACAGAACTGTCTTGAAGTTCTTGTGTCGGAGGCAACACTTGATCAACCTCTGGAACGTTCCTGCACGTTGCAAAGCCCAAATGGCATATAGTTGAATTCTGAGAGGGCCATTGGTGTCATGAATGCGGTCTTCTCATTGTCTGCCTCTGCCACAACTACCTGCCAATACCTACTGGTGAGATCTAAGGTAGAGAAATGGTGGTTCTCAATGCAGCTAGTGATTCCTCTATCCTAGGTAACGGATAGGCGTCTTTGTGGGTAATGCTGTTAATTCGCCTGTAGTCAACACACATCCTCATTGTACCATCTTTCTTTCTAACGAGGACTAACAGCGCTGCCCAGGGGCTACAACTGGCTCTGATCACCCCAGCCTCCTCTCTCGTAACATACTCTTGGCACATTGATAGTGAGCTCGGGGTACAGGCCATAACCTCTTTAATGGGCAGATGATTTCCAGTGGGGATATGATGTTGGACCCCTTTTACCTGCCCAAAGTCTAAAGGGTGTTTGCTGAATACCCGTTCAAACTCTTGGACTATTCGGTAAACCCCATTGATTTGGTGTGAAGGGGTGGAGTCAGTGCCTACGTGCAGCTTCTGACACCAATCCTCAAGCTGTTCTACAGAGCCATTGTCCTCCGCCTGGTCGAACGAGACCAAGGGTTCTGCTGTCTGAATTGTGTTGTGATTGACCGTGAACAGCTTAGCAACGGTGGCGTACCGAGGTAGTTTGACCTCCTGCTCCCCACAATTTAAGATGCGTACAGGTACCCTCCCCTTGCGGACATCGACTACCTCTCTGGCTGTCAGGAAAGTAGGCCTACTATCAGAGTATACTGATTCTACTAGAGCCTGTTAATCTTTCCCTGAAGCCTATGGCTGCCCAACACCAAATTAACATTTCACTCCTTGGGGGTATTGCAATGGAGAATGAATCACTCACTCTGACACTGTGGACTTCTCCACCAGATAGCTCTACCTGTTGTCTTTGCATCAATGTCTTGATCTCCTTTTGCAAGACCTGTTGCTCACTAGAACCAGCAGTTTCGGCTACCTGTTGCAACAAACAATAACCTCAGCAAGACAATTTTCTATCACATTAGTACCTAAGGTCATTATTGGGTTACATTCTCGTCGACCAATGTCTACAATTATCAGACCTTGGGCCTTTAATTCTACTCACCTCACCTTAATGGTCACCTCCTTATACCCCACTTGTGGCAAAGGATGACCATTGCTGGCGACTACTGTCAGCTCATTATCTGGGCTGCGAGTAACATCAGTCAGCCCAGTACCGTTTGTAAAGAATTTATGGCATAGTCATCACCTGAGAGCCGGTGTCCAGTAAAGCGTTCATTGAGATGCCATCAATCACAACTGAGAGGACTGGTTGTTCTCCGACGTACTTGGCTCGCCAGTTTTGTTGGCCTGATTGTACTATTCCTGGGGGTTGGCCCTCTGCCCCAGGAGTTTCTCGCTTAAATTGCAGAATCTTGCAATGTGCACCGCTTTGCTGCAGTGGGGGAAAATACGGGATCTTCTCCTTCAGGGGCACTTGCATGGATTGCACGGTTTTGGCTAGGGAAGCCACACTTTTGGTCAGCTCCTGGACCTGAAGACGTAGTTCTGCAAATGGATCACTATCCAAGGTCTGTGCGACGGCCTCAACAGGGGTCTGAGAGAAGGATGCTGCCTCCTGGTGGTAATTGCTGGGTGCCTAAGGGGCGCTGGGTGGCTGACATTTGGTTCGTGTAGCACCCGGATAGCCCTATCTTCAACCCCTTTACTACGTTGGACGTAATATTCCGTCCATGTGACCTGGGCCCTAAGTCCCATGGACGGAATATTACGTCATAGCGATCAGCGGCGTCCACGTGGTGAGTGCCGCTGATCACGGCCGGGTGTCAGCCGGATCCAAGATGGCGACGGGGACCTTCGGGGGCCTGCAGGGAGCTGACTTCCTCAGTGCCTACAAAGCGCAGGCATGAGGAAGTTTGCATCTATGCCTGTGACAGATCGCTGATCTGTCACAGGACAATTATGTCCCCCCTGGGACAATGTAATAAAGTTTTTAAAAAAAAAAAAGTGTAAAAATAATTTTTAAAAAATCGCTAAATAAATTAGAAAAAAAAAAAATATTCCCTAATTCATTCTTTGGAAATAAAAAAAAAAAACAAAACAATAAAAGTACACATATTTGGAATTGCCGCGTCCGTAATGACCCGCCCTATAAAACTGTCCCATTAGTTAACCCCTTTAGCGAACCCCTTAAAAAAAAAAAAATAAAAAACGAAGCAAAAAATAATTTATCATACTGCCGAACAAAAAGTGAAATAACGCGCGATCAAAAAGACACATATAAATATCCATGGTACCACTGAAAACGTCATCTTGTCCCGCAAAAAAAACGAGCCACCATACAGCATCATCAGCAAAAAAATAAAAAAGTTATAGCTCGCAGAATAAAGCAATGTAAAAATAATTATTTTTTATATAAAATTGTTCTCATTGCATAAAAGCGCCAAAACCTAAAAAGAAACCTAAATGAGGTATCGCTGTAACCGTACTGACCCGAAGAATAAAACCGCTTTATCAATTTACGCGGAACGGTGTAAACGCACCCCGCCCCCAAAAGAAATTCATGAAATGCTGGTTTTTTTTCATTCTGCGTCCCAAAAATCGGAATAAAAAGCAATCAAAAGATGTCACGTGCCCGAAAATGATACCAATAAAAAGTCAACTCGTCCCGCAAAAAATAAGACCTCACATGACTCGGTCGGTCAAAATATGGAAAAATTTTAGCTCTCAATATGCGGTGATGTAAAAACTATTTTTACAATAAAAAGCGTCTTTTAGCTTGTGACAGCTGCCAAAAATAAAAACCGCCATAAATAGTAAATCAAACCCCCTGTTATCACCCCCTTAATTAGGGAAAAATAATAAAATTAAAAGAAAATTTATTTATTTCCATTTTCCCGTTAGGGCTAGGGTTAGGGCTAGAGTTAGGGCTGAGATTAGGGTTAGGGGTGTGTTGGGGTTAGGGTTGGAGTTATAATTGGGGGGTTTGGGCACATCAGGTGCTCTCCAAATGCAACATGGTGTCTGATCTCAATTCCAGCCAATTTTGCGTTGAAAAAGTCAAATGGTGCTCCTTCCCTTTCAAGCTCTGCCATGTGTTTTACCCCCACATATGGGGTATCAGCCTACTCAGGACAAATTGCAAAACAACTTTTGGGGTCCAATTTCCCCTGTTACCCTTAGGAAAATAAAAAATTGGGGGCAAAAATATCATTTTTGTGGAAAAAAATGATCTATTTATTTTCACGCCGGGGCGTTATAAACTTCTGTGAAGCACTTGGGGGTTCAAAGTGCTCACCACACATCTAGATAAGTTCCTTGGGGGGGTCTAGTTTCAAAAATGGGGTCATTTGTGGTGGGTTTCCACTGTTTAGGTACATCAGGGGCTCTCCAAAGGCACATGAGACCCGCAGACCATTCCATCAAAGTCTACATTCCAAAACGTCACTACTTCCCTTCCGAGCCCTGACATGTGCCCATACAGTAGTTTTCTCCCACATATGGGGTATCAGCGTACTCAGGGCAAATTGGACAACAACTTTTGGGGTCCAATTTCTCCTGGTACCCTTGGGAAAATAAAAAAATTGGTGACTAAAAGATCATGTTTGTGGAAAAAATACGATTTTTTTTTTTTTTTTTTTTTTTTTATTTTCACGCCTGGGCGTTATAAACTTCTGTGAAGCACTGGGGGGGTTCAAAGTTCTCATCACTTATCTAGGTAAGTTCCGTGGGGGGGCTAGTTTCCAAAATGGGGTCACTTGTGGGGGGTTTTCACTGTTTTGGTACATCAGGGGCTTTCCAAACGCGACATGGTGTTCGATCTCAATTCCAGCCAAAAACGTCAAATGGTGCTGCTTCCCTTCCGAGCTCTGCCATGCGCCCAAATAGTGGTTTACCCCCACATGCGGGGTATCAGCGTACTCAGGACAAATTGCACAATAACTTTTAGGGTCCTATTACCCCTGGGAAAATAAAAATTGAGGGTGATAAGATCAATTTTTTTTTTTTTTTTTTTTTTTTTGGAAAAAATATATGATTTTTTAATTGTACCGCTGTATGTTATAAACTTCTGTGAAGCCCTTGTGGGTTCAAAGTTCTCAAAACATATCTAGATAAGTTCCTTGGGGGGTCTAGTTTCCAAAATGGGGTCACTTGTGGGGGGTTTCCACTGTTTAGGTACATCAGGGGCTCTCCAAACGTGACATGGCGTCTGATCTGAATTCCAGCCAATTTTGCATTGAAAAAGTCAAATGGCGCTCCTTCCATTCTGAGCTCTGCCATGCACCGAAACAGTGGTTCCCCCCCAAATATCAGGTATCAGCGTACTCAGGACAAATTG